>NC_084736.1:31246460-31276460 GCF_033978785.1 Entelurus aequoreus | reverse complement strand
AAAAAAAAAAACTCAGTAAATTTTACATTAAAAAACTGCATACATCAAACAGATATTAAGATATTTATTTTATTCTAACATAAAAAATGTTTGGAATGCATGATAATGTAAAATTGTTTTCTTTATAGGATCATCTCAAAATGTAAATGATTTGCAATTACATGCAGTAAATGTATTTGTTCTGTCAAAATTGAAAGTACAAATACTCGTAAATTCCAGACAATAAACTTCTACTTTTTTCCTACTCTTTGAACCCTGTGGTTTATAAACTGTTGCAGCACATTTATGGATTTTTCTTTACTGATGACTATAATGCAGATGTTTAAAAAAAAAAAAAAAAGACACTGAAAAAAGTGTGTTATTGTTTGAGCTATGACACCATCTTTTAAACAAGTTCACTTTCTACCGAAAGTCTGTTCCGAAAGCCTATTCCGTCTTCTAGCGTCTACCCATATGGATTATTCATTCCTCACTCCAAGCAACGTTTGTAAGTTTTACAATATAACTAAAACAATGTGTGTGATGTCTGTAGGAGTGTTTTCATGCATATTTGTACGTGTTATCGTAATGTAATCAAGCTAGCCTCGTTAGCATTAGCTAACACGTTTACGAGTGTCTGTGTTAGTATTATTAACTTACAATGACCTTCTTTTTAAATTGTTTCAGTTTCTCAAATTCCTCAGTAAATTCACCAAAACGTCACCGTGGAGTTATTGAGTCTGTTTAGCTGATTGGAGAGCTAGCTTGCGCAGCTAGTGGGTCCATGACGATGGCTTCTGTTTTGTTTGATCAACCGTTTTACTGCCGTGTTACACACCCCGTTTTTGAAACAATTACGTTTTGTAAATAAACATTTACAAAATATTTCTGTGTAAATAACTCATTTCACAACATACAGTATATATCTGCGACTTATACTTCGGTGCGACTTACATATGGAAAATTATTATTTACTTTTAAAATTTGGTGGGTGTGGCTTATATACACCCACTATATGCGCTGTATAGTAATAAGTAAGAAAACAATTAAGTACTTTATTGATGCTTATCATTTAAAAGACTTTTGCGGGCCACATACAATGAGGTGGCGGTCTAAATCCGGCCGCCGGGCCCTGGGTTTGAGACCCGTGGTGTTGCGTGCGGACAATCATCTCCTGCGTGGATTGTACTCACATCTGAGGCTGGTCCTTTGTCAGCTCCCGGACAGGAGAAGGTGACAAACTCATGGCAGCGTTTGTGCACCACAAAACAGCAGACTGGCAAGAAAAAAAAAGAAGAGTTAGCACATCCTTTCACTCTTCTTAGTGTTGGCACACAGGAGACATTTCCCAGGAAAAGCACATGAAGGAACATGCCTGGGGAAATCTACCAACAAGCATTTATTTCTCGTATGTATTCTAGTTTCATAACAATGCAAATGACTATTTTTATTACAACACACTCCTGAGTCAGGTTGTCGTCTTTTTTCCCAGTTATATAGCCTACATTCCGGACTACAAGCCGCTACTTTTTTCCTACACTTTTAACCCTGCGGCTCATAAGACGGAGCGGCTAATTTATGGATTTTAATTTAAAAAAAATTTTTTTTTTTTTAAAAAAGAAACAAAAACACTGACAAGGATTGTTATTATTTCTGCTATGGCGCCATCTTCTGGAAGAATTTGCTCACTGCAAGTTCTGCAGTGTCCTTCCATTTAGTGCTTTAAAGGCCTACTGAAATTATTATTTTTTATTTAAACGGGGATAGCAGATCCATTCTATGTGTCATACTTGATCATTTTGCGATATTGCCATATTTTTGCTGAAAGGATTTAGTAGAGAACATCGACAATAAAGTTGCAACTTTTGGTCGCTGATAAAAAAAGCCTTGCCTATACCGGAAGTAGCGTGACGTCAACGGTTGAAAGGCTCCTCACATTTCCCCATTGTTTTCAATGCAGCTAGAGCGATTCGGACCGAGAAAGCGACGATTACCCCATTAATTTGAGCGAGGATGAAAGATTTGTGGATTAGGAACGTTAGAGTGAAGGACTAGAATGCAGTGCAAGACATATCTTTTTTTGCTCTGACCGTAACTTAGGTACAAGCTGGCTCATTGGATTCCACACTCTCTCCTTTTTCTATTGTGGATCACGGATTTGTATTTTAAACCACCTCGGATACTATATCCTCTTGAAAATGAGAGTCGAGAATGCGAAATGGACATTCACAGTGACTTTTATCTCCACGTGCGTGGAGCGCGCAGCTGTGGACAGTGCAATCACCCTCTCGGACCGTATAAAAGGGCGAGAGACGTGAACATCAAGGGAGGAGACGGAGAAAGACGGCGGACGGGAGGAAACCATCCTCTGCTACCACGCAAACGACGGCGACGTGCTGCTGAAAAGCAGACGGCGGACGGGAGGAAACCATTCATGTGCTCACGTGAGAAAAAAAGGCAGCTGCTGAAAAGCACGCAAAAGACTCTAATTGAAATAATAAAGAAGTCTAAACCGTCTCACGACAATGTCTTCCCTGGATGGTCCTGAGAACCCGCACGACAGTTAGGACTTTCACACTAGTAAATAAATAAAATTTAAAAAATAGAGGCAGCTCACTGATAAGTGCTGCTATTTTTAGAACAGGCCAGCGGGCGACTCATCTGGTCCTTACAGGCGACCTGGTGCCCGCGGGCACCACGTTGGTGACTCCTGTACTAAAGGGTCCCATGTGTGATGTAAAATTGGTTTCATTATTGGATCATTTTAAAAGATTTGCAATTACATGCAGTGTATGTATTTTTTCGTCAAAACTGATACCCGTAAATTCCGGACAATAAACTGCTTCTTTTTTACTACGCTTTGAACCCTGCATCTTATAAAATGGTGCAGCAAATGTATGGATTTCTTCTTTATTGACGGCCATAATGCAGATAGTTTAAAAAACAAAACAAAAACAAAAAAACATCGAAAAAGTGTGTTATTGTTTGTGCTATGACACCATCTTTTGAACAAGTTCCCTTTCAACCGGAAGTAGGAGTGCTGTTTGGTCTTCTTGCCGTCCATAGCGTTTCTACTTGTACGGATTCTTCATTCATCACTCCAAGCAACGTTTGTACGTTTTACAATAAAACTAAAACAATTCTCACTTACTAAAGTGTCCCATGTGTGATATAAAATTGGTTTCATTATTGGATCATTTTAAAGTTTGAAAGATTTGCAATAACATGCAGTGTATGTATTTTTTCTTTCAAAACTGAAAGTACAAATACCCGTAATTTCCGAACAATAATACTTTTTTCCTATGCTTTGAACTCTGCGGCTTATAAAATGGTGCAGCAAATTTATGGATTTTTCTTTACTGACGACCATAATGCAGATAGTTTTCCAAAAACAAACAAACAAAGACACTGAAAATGTGTGTTATTGTTTGTGCTATGACACTATCTTTTGAATAAGTTCACTCACTGCATGCACTGTATTTAGTGCTTTCAACTGGAAGTAGAAGTGCTGTTCAGTCTTCTAGCCGTCCATGGCGTTTCTACTTGTATGGATTCTTCATTCATCACTCCAAGCAACGTTTGTACGTTTTACAATATAACTAAAACAATTCTCACTTACTAAAGCGTCCCATGTGTGATGTAAAATTGGTTTCATTATTGGATCATTTTAAAGTTTGAAAGACTTGCAATTACATGCAGAGTATGTATTTTTTCGTCAAAACTGATAGTACAAATACCCGTAATTTCCGAACAATAATACTTTTTTCCTATGCATTGAACTCTGCGGCTTATAAAATGGGTGCAGCAAATTTGTGGATTTTTCTTTACTGACAACTAAGGGTTTAACGGTTGCGTGTATTTGTATTGGACCGCTTCGGTACGGGGGGTTCGGTTCGGTTCGGAGGTGTACCGAACGAGTTTCCACACGAACATATTAAGTAGCGCACTGCACGGACGGACATAAGTAGCGTACCTTGTTCTGTATTATTCTTTGTCACGTGACTAGGGAGCGCGCGCAGCTCTCCCTAGTCACGTGACCTCCGCGGTCCAATCAGCTGTGCTTATAAGCCGGTAGCAGGAAGTGGCCAGTAGACAGGACGTGAGGGGAGACGGATTGTATTTCTGCTCGAGGTAGGTTTTTATTCTCGTTTTCACCCGAAATATTGTGCTGACGGGATTCTAAACTAAATGCCTATTTGTTAACTTTATAGAGCCGACTACCAGCGCCAGATTTTTTGTCCTTAAGCTGTGTGTGACTGTAGAAGCAGAGTTGGTGAGTCCATGTTTATGAAAATATATTAGTCTTTCTTCCATTGTTTCATTACAACAGTCATTGTGGCATATTTCTCAATCGTCCATATACAAGGTCTATGACTTGAACCAATGATAACTATTGTGTATTGAATGTACTTTTGAATGTGTTTGATAATAAGAACGTTTAGTGCACTGACCGAATTGTATAGGTCATATTTATGCTGCTAATGGTTATTTTAGCACTTTATTGCATATTGTGATTCTGACATGTATGTTGATTTATATTGTACAATATTGAGGAAAAAAATAGAACCTGTTCTGAATACTTTATAATGCAATTAGTGTTGTTTAATGAAGATATTTGATTTGTGTACACATTGATTTATAAGGATGGTCCTGGTTCTTACACAGGCCAGGCTTCTCTTTATGATGGCGAGCTAAGGAAAAAAAAAATCTAGTCCAAGGATCGTTCTTGGGAGATTCCAGCCAGGAACCCCACCACCTGTTCTGTCTGGGCTGGTAGGAGGTTCTCGAGCCAACCCTCTACACCAGGGGTGTCAAACTCATTTTAGATCGGGGGCCACATTGAGAAAAATCTACTCCCAAGTGGGCCGGACTGGTAAAATCACGGCACGATAACTTAAAAATAAAGACAACTTCAGACTGTTTTCTTTGTTTGAAAATAGAACAAGCACATTCTGAAAATGGACAAATCATAATGTTGTTGTTTTTTGTTATACTTACATGTTGCGGTTAATAGTATTCTATCTTTATTTGTTGTTATTTATATTTTCTGAATAAATGATGTGATAATGTTCATCAGTCAACTCATAGGTGTTAATTTTCAATCTATCAAGATACAAAAATTATATCAAAATCAAATTACAGTATGTTATTTATGCAGTTTGTGTCATGTCTGTTCATGTTTTTGTTTTGGCCATGTGTTTGTTTTTTGGACTCTTTTTAGTTCCTGGTTGCACTTCCTTGTTTGTTCGTTTCCATAGCAACTTATTAGTTTTCACCTGTCCTGTCACGCACCTGCTTCACGTTTTGAGTCACGCACCTGTTGTCACTGATCATGTCACTATTTAAATCTGTCTGTTTCTGTTGTTCGTCCTGGCGACCTCGCACTTTTTCATCCCTCTACTTCATGTCATGTTCTTTGCCAAGTAAGTTTTTGTTTATTAATGCCACAGTTTGTGTTTTTGTTTTATTGTTCATAGTTTCTGCCTTTGTGCAAGTTTTGTGTTTATACCCAAGTTTTGTATTTCCGCCTTTGTGCGCGCCTTTTGTTTGCTTCCCTTTTTTGTAGTTTATTAGTGTTAAAATAAATAATGTATTTAAATTCACGCCTTGCCCACGCCAATTTTCTGTTGCCTTCTGGAGAAACAAAACCCGAGAACCAAGTCCTGACAGTTTGATCATTTTCCTCGACTGATGCACTAACATCATGTGGTTTATTTCGTACATATGTAGCATCATCTACAAAGATACAAAAATTTGCTATTTTGATATCCAGTGTACACATTTAGAACAGCTGTTTCTTTCAGTCAAAAATTTTTAGGTTCATTTTTACACTTAGCAAACTCATCCCACGGGCCGGATAAAACCTGTTCACGGGCCTGATCCGGCCCTCGGGCCATACGTTTGACACCCCTGCTCTACACATTTTCACCCTTAACCGCAGCACATGGACCCTTAACCGCAGCACATGGACTGTACTGCTTTACTCTCCAAAACCTTTCTCCAAGAACTGTATTATCTGAGCTGAGATTTAAACAAGATCCAGAGACACTAAATAATTGAATAGGAACACACTAGGGCTGCAACAACTAATCGATTAAAATCGATTATAAAAATAGTTGGCGATTAATTTAGTCATCGATTCGTTGGATCTATGCTACGCGCATGCGCAGAGGCTACTTTTTATTTTTATTTATTTTTTATAAACTGCAACATTTACAAACAGCTGAGAAACAATAATCAAAATAAGTATGGTGCCAGTATGGTGCCAGTATGCTGTTTTTTTTAAATAAAATACTGGAAAGGATAGAAATGTAGTTTGTCTCTTTTATCCGATTATTAATCTATCAATCGTAGTAATAATCGACAGATTAATCGATTATCAAATTAGTTGTTAGTTGCAGCCCTAGAACACACACAGAGCTATTTCTATTTTGGGGCAGAATTATTATTATAGTGTTCCCAACGTTAAAAGGATAAAGCCATTGCTTACAAATTTGGTAAATAAATAACCAAAAAAATTATATTTTGTTGTTTTCTTACTGTACCGAAAATTAACCAAACAGTGACCTCTAAACCGAGATATGTACGGAACTGAGATTTTTGTGTACCGTTACACCCTTACTGACAACCATAATGTTGATAGTTTTCCAAAAACAAACAAACAAAGACACTGAAAAAGTGTGTTATTGTTTGTGCTATGACACCATCTTTTGAACAAGTTCACTTACTGCAGCCACGGTATTTAGTGCTCTTTCAACCGAAAGTAAAAGTGCTGTTCAGTCTTCTTGCCGTCCATGGCATTTCTACTAGTATGGATTTGTCGTTCATCACTCCAAGCAACGTTTGTACGTTTTACAATATAACTAAAACAATTCTCACTTACTAAAGCGTCCCATGTGTGATGTAAAATTGGTTTCATTATTGGATCATTTTAAAGTTTGAAAGATTTGCAATTACATGCAGTGTATGTATTTTTTCTGTTAAAACTGAAAGTACAAATACTCGTAATTTCCGAACAATAATACTTTTTTCCTATGCTTTAATGGTGCAGCAAATTTATGGATTTTTCTTTACTGACGACCATAATGCTGATAGTTTTCCAAAAACAAACAAACAAAGACACTGAAAAAGTGTGTTATTGTTTGTGCTATGACACCATCTTTTGAACAAGTTCACTCACTGCAGGCACGGTATTTAGTGCTCTTTCAACTGGAAGTAAAAGTGCTGTTCAGTCTTCTAGCCGTCCACTGCAGGCACGGTATTTAGTGCTCTTTCAACTGGAAGTAAAAGTGCTGTTCAGTCCTCTAGCCATCTATAGCGTTTTTACTCGTATGGATTCTTCGTTCATCACTCCAAGCAACGTTTCTACGTTTTACAATATAACTACAACAATTCTCACTCACTAAAGAGTCCCATGTGTGATGTGTGTAGGAGTGTTTTCATGCATATTTGTAAGTGTTATCGTAATGTAATGAAGTGAGCATCGTTAGCTAATATGCCAACATGGTTTACGAGTGTCAGTATTATTTCACACTGAACTAAAAAGAACAGAATAAACTAACTGCACTTCATAGGTAAGCTTGGGCCGAAATATCATAAGTCAATTAACCGACAATAAATGAAAACAAAGTGGGTAAGTTTTCCAGCGTGGATAAATGGCCATGTGCACGCTTCAGGAGCATTCACTCTTTTGCATCGGTTTCTGCGGCTGCAGGCGTTTGTCCTACAAATAAACGGTAGTCATGAAACTCACGACGCTTAGTATTACCGTATTAAACTTAAATAACCAAAGTATCATGATTTTTAACTGCACTTATACGGACGAACTGACTGGCGCTAGCTTGCTAGCTAGCTTGAATGCTAACACGTAAACAACAGACATTAATGTCTTTTCCCATTACGAAATCTGTACAAACACATTAAAACAAGCCAGATACAGTATTCTCATCAAACATAAAGGATGTTTTTGCACAACGTGATCGATAAACTCCAGTTTACAAACTACAGACCTGTTTCTCTACATCCACAATTTTCTAAAATGATTGAAAAACTGTTTACCAACACATTAGACAAATTCATAAATAAAAACAAAACACAGACAACCAATACGGCTACAGAGCCAACATCTCAACATCAATGGCATTAATCGAAATAACGGAAGAGATAACAAATGCAATAGACAGTAAAAAAAATGTGCTTAGACAGTAAAAAAATGTGCTGCTGCAGTGTTTATGGATTAAACAAAAGCATTTGACACAATTAATCATAACATCTTAATAAAAAAATCTGAAAAGGTATGGAATCAGAGGGTTGGTCTTGAACTCGATTAGAAGCTACTTAACCAACAGGAAACAATATGTGAAGATAGGAGAACACATTTCTACAGAGCTGATAATATTTTGTGGCGTACCTCAGGGATCAATACCGGGACCAAAATTGTTCAATCTCTATATAAATGACATTTGTAAAGTTACAAAGGACTTACAGTTTGTATTATTTGCAGATGACATAAACTGTGTTTTGTTCAGGAGAGAACACTCAGAAGGTAGTACAAATAATAACAGAAGAAATTAATAAATTAAAAAGATGGTTTGACAAAAACAGACTATCTTTGAATCTCAGTAAGACTAAAATAATGCTATTTGGTAACAGTAGAAGTGAAAATCAAACACAAATACAGATAGACGGAGTAAATATTGAAAGGGTAAAAGAGAACACATTTTTGGGTGTAATAATAGATGATACAATGAACTGAAATCTCATATAAAAATATCCAACATAAAGTAGCAAGAAACACGTCAATAATGAATAAAGCAAAACATGTTCTAGACCAAAAATCACTTCATATTCTCTACTGCTCGCTAGTGTTACATATCTGAGTTATTGTGTAGAAATATGGGGAAACAACTACAAATGTGCGCTTAATTCACTAACAATGTTACAAAAAAATTATACAATTAGAATAATCCTGTCACACCGCGGTGACGGTTGTCTTGTCTTGGTTATTTTGTGTCTTGTGAATTTCATGTTTTAGTTTGAAAAATAACTCTCCTCTCGTTGCAGGTCACTTGCCCTTCCTTATGTGTCATCTGTCTGACGTCATCCCTGATTGTTTCCACCTGTTACCCATTACCCCCATGTGTTTTATAAGCCCACGCCTAACTTTGTTCTGTGCCAGAATGTCTTGTGCATCTCCAGCGTCATACCCAAGACTTGTCTCGTCTTATTATCCAGATCCTGAATTTCCAAGTGGGTATTTTGAGTTTTCCTTTTCTCCTCTTAAACTTGTTTAAGTTTTCAAATCGGAGTGGTGAGTTCAGTTTACTTTTACCGTCTCTTCTTTTCCACATTTTTGAGTGACTTTTTGTTAATTATTTCTCTAGATAAGAATCAGCGTAGAAGCTTTATAGCCCATTGTTTTTCCCTCCATTTGTTGTTTAAATTTCATAGTTTTATTCCTCGTTAGTGTAGTTGGAGATAGATATTTCTGTTTCCTCCTTTTGGAGTGATTTTCGGTTTGTTCAAATTTTGTGAAACCTTTTCGCCTAGTTAAAGTTTATAGCCGTGGTTGTATTGAGGTGAAAAGTGAACTTTTCGAAATAAAAGCCTGCCTGATTATTCTCCACCTCTGCATCTGAGTCCTATTTTTGACAGAGTCCTGACAAATCCATAATGTTGGATATACAGAACATACAAACCCTTTATTTATTTATTCTTCCATTTTTTCGAAGTTCCACAATTTCCAAATTTTTCATCAGATTCAAACCCTTCCAACTCCAAAATATTCAGCCTGTTCAAAATTGTGTACGCTCCTTCAACAATTTTAAAACATTCCCGGATTTCCAAGAATTACCCGTGTTCAGGGACATTTTCCCCATTCAAAATGAATTGTCCATTTTTAAAACTTCCACAATTCGCACATTTTTCAACCGATTCAGACCATTCCACCTTCAACACATTGAACTCATCCTGGACATTCAAACTAACACTTTCCCAAGTTACAAACCAAATTCCGGTTTTCTCTTCAACATTCAAACCGTTCCAACATTCAAACTATTCTTACATTCATACTACATTCTGCCAGCATTTCAGTTCAACTTCAGCATTGGAGCATTCACACGCAATTCCTTCAGGAGTTGCCTCATCTAGTTGCATTTGAAAGGGTACATTTCTATTATTATGATTATTATTACATATTGTCATTACATCAGTGGTTCATTTGGTCTCAAATAAATAAATGGCAATAATATTGTTTATCAGCAATAATTTGTAGGTCAATATATGGTGCAGCAAAATGTGTTATCGGCCCAGACCTGTGTGTAGGAGGCATCTTAACAATGTTGTGTACCTCAGTGTCTTATTAACGCCCACGCTTATTGTCAATCCTTTGTCAGCCACAATGTTACACAACAACCACTTCCTTATGCTGCACTATTTGACTGTTAGAAACATCTCCATTAACTTTTTTTTTTTTATATATATATACCATATTGTAAATCCTAGACAAAGGCTTAAAGGCCTACTGAATTGATTTTTTTTTATTTAAACAGGAATAGCAGATCCATTCTATGTGTCATACTTGATAATTTCGCGATATTGCCATATTTTTGCTGAAAGGATTTAGTAGAGAAAATCGACGATAAAGTTCGCAACTTTTGCTCGCTGATAAAAGAAAGCCTTGCCTGTACCGGAAGTAGCGTGACGTCACAGGAGGTAGTATTCCTCACAATTCCCCGTTGTTTACAATGGAGCGAGAGACATTCGGAGCGAGAAAGCGACGATTACCCCATCAATTTGAGCGAGGATGAAAGATTTGTGGATGAGGCACGTTAGAGTGAATGACTAGAGAAGCAATGCAGGACGTATCTTTTTTCGCTCTGACCGTAACTTAGGTACAAGCTGGCTCATTGGATTCCACACTCTCTCCTTTTTTATTGTGGATCACGGATTTGTATTTTAAACCACCTCGGATACTATATCCTCTTGAAAATGAGAGTCGAGAATGCAAAATGGACATTCACAGTGACTTTTATCTCCACGACAATACATCGATGAAACACTTTAGCTAATGAGCTAACGTGATAACATCGTTCTCAAATGCAGATAGAAACAAAATACATAAACCCCTGACTGGAAGGATAGACAGAAGATCAACAATACTACTATCAGGAGACACCGAACCAAACACTGGACATGTAAATACACAGTTAATGCTGTGCCGCCTGTCGAAGCCTAGCAATGCTGTTGCTAACGACGCTAACTTAGCAACGGGACCTCGTCAGAGCTATGATAAAAACATTAGCGCTCCACCTACGCCAGCCAGCTCTCATCTGCTCATCAACACCCGTGCTCACCTGCGTTCCAGCGATCGACGATGCGGTCGGCGGCCCGCAGACGTAGGAAGTCAAGGTGAGGTCGCCGCTAGCGCGTCTGCTATCCAACAAAGTACTCCTGTTTGTGTTGCTGTAGTCCGCCACTAATACACCGATCCCAACTACAACGTTCTTCTTTGCGGCCTCCATTGTTCATTAAACAAATTGCAAAAGATTCACCAACACAGATGTCCAGAATACTGTGGAATTATGAAATGAAAACAGAGCTTTTTGTATAGGATTCTACGGGCTCCGAATACTTCCCTTGCCGTCGTGACGTCACACGCATACGTCAGCATAATAAAACGTTTTCAACCGGAAGTGTGGCGGGAAATTTAAAATTGCACTTTATAAGTTAACCCGGCCGTATTGGCATGTGTTGCAATGTTAAGATTTCATCATTGATATATAAACTATCAGACTGCGTGGTCGGTAGTAGTGGGTTTCAGTAGGCCGTTAAGAGTGTGCACAGGTTGACAGAAACGCACAAAAGCCTGCAATCCCAGCTGATGGATGTCAGCTCGACTAACGGCCATGACGAGAAGCACCGACTAAAAGTAAACTCAAACTTCACAATCCCACTTAACGACTGCACTTCGAGGTATATGTCCTGGACTTTCAGGTGAGTACACCACATTGTACTCACATCCAAATAGCAGGCGCTAAACACAGTGTGCAAACTATAAAAGTGTGCGTACTATCAGTGGGTGTGTGATCTACTAAGACTGCGTGTACAATTCATAACAAGTGCATAAGTGGTGCAGACTGGCTTATTTGAATTAGTTTTTAGTGTCGTACCAGCATTTAATGCCCATGGAAACACTCATTTCCCTCTACTCGGAGGTGTTTACTGTTAACTTAGGGGAGCGGCTCCACACTGTGTATAGAGATGCTATTAGCTGCTAGCTTGTCAGTCGAGGAATTTAAAATAAAATCACTGTCTGCCAGAGAGGCTTGGCGTTGATCAACTATGATCATGAAAATCCGCCGATACTGATCAGGGGCCGATGGATCGGCACCTCCTTAGATTGAAAAACTAAAAATGTTTTGTAGCAGGTAACCAAAGTAAACACAATGGGACATTTTCGTAAAGAATATCTTCTTAAATGTATTTAATCAATTGTGACCTCTTTTTTTTGCCATATTGAATAATAAGTGTACACTACCTAATCGAATTAGTCAATTAATTGATAAAATAGTCGACTAGTCCCGTTAGTCGATTAATCAATAAGATAGTCGACTAGTCTGATATGTCGATTGTTAAGATAGTCCACTGGTCCAATTAGTCGATTAATCATTAAGATAGTCCACTAGTCCGATAAGTCGATTGTTAAGATAGTCCACTAGTCCGATTAGTCGATTAATTATTAAGATAGTCCACTAGTCCGATAAGTCGATTGTTAAGATAGTCCACTAGTCCTATTAGCCGATTAATTGTTAAGATAGTTGACTAGTCTGATTATTCGATTAATCGTTAAGCTAGTCGACTAATCTGGTTAGTCAATTTAACGTTAAAATAGGCTACTAGTCTGATTAGTTGATTAATCACTAAGTAAGTCAACTGGTCTGGTTTTTCAATTAATCGTTAAAATAGGTGACTAGTCCGATTAGTCGATTATTCGTTAATATCGTCGATGAGTCTGGTTAGTTGATTAATCATTAAGATAGTTGACCAGTCCGATAAGTCGATTGTTAAGATAGTCCACTAGTCCGATTAGTTAATTATTCTTAGGATAGTCGACAAGTACGATTATTCGATTAATTGTTAAGACAGTTGACTGATCTGGTTAGTCAATTTAACGCTAAGATAGGCGACTAGTCCGATTAGTCAATTAATCGTTAAGATAGTCGACAAATCAGATTAGTTGATTAATCGTTAAGATAGTCTACTATTCCGGTTAGCCGATTAATCTTAAGATATTCGACTAGTCCATTAATCATTAGGATAGTCGACTACTCCGAATATACGATTAATCGTTAAGATAGTCGACTAATCTGGTTAGTCAATTTAACGCTAAAATAGGCAACTAGTCCGATTAGTTGATTAATCGTTAAGATAGTCTACTATTCTGGTTAGTCGATTAATCATCAAGATAGTTGACTAGTCCAATAATGGGATTGTTAAGATAGTCCACTAGTCCGATTAGTCGATTAATCTTAAATAGTCGACTAGTCTGATTATTCATTTAATCGTTAAGCTAGTCGACTAAATTGGTTAGTCAATTTAAGGTTAAGATAGTCGACTAGTTCGATGAGTTGATTAATCGTTAAGTCGACAAGTCTGATTAGTTGATTAATCATTAAGAGGTCCACTAGTCTGATTAGTCAATTAATCTTAAAACAGTCGACTAGTCTATTAAATGTTAGGATAGTTGACTAGTCCGATTATTCGATTAATCGTTAAAATAGTCGACTAATGTGGTTAGTCAAGTTAACGCTAAGATAGGCGACTAGTCCGATTAGTCGTTAAGATAGTTGACAAGTCTGATTAGTTCATTAATCGTTAAGATAGACTACTATTCCGGTTAGTCGATTAATCGGTAAGATAGTCTACTATTCCGGTTAGTCGATTAATCTGTAAGATAGTCTACTATTCCGGTTAGTCGATTAATCGTTAAGGTAGTCGACGAGTCCAATTAGTTGATTAATCGTTAAGATAGTCTACTATTCCGGTTAGTCGATTAATCGTTAAGATAGCCGACGAGTCCGATTAGTCGATTCCTTCCTTGATTCTTTCCTTAGTTTTATTTCCTTACACTTCGAAGGCATTTTTTAATAATATGGATTAGCATATATATTGATATGGTTTTGTCGCCCAGGCCTACTATCACTTTGTTTTGTTTTGCCTTTTACAAAAATGTTAAGCTGCCATACGTTGACCAGAGAAAGTAAACAATAATGAACACATTCTACTTCTTTTGGGACATGTTGAGTAGTGCAAGTGTAAAGAAGCGTGACTTTATTTGACAACAAACCGAACTATCACCACCATTTTGTCCACATGATGCAAGGGAATATTAATCACACAAAGTGTTTCTCTTCATCCGGCGCACGCACGTACGCGTCATGTGCGCCTTAATGGTGCTCCACTCCCACGCCATATCCTCCTCTTTGGTCACACCGCCCCCTCGCCGACTTGATACAAGCGCCACCCACTCACAGCGGCAGGTAGGGATGGAGCCGTGTGCACATATTGCCTCCCGGCAACTGCTCCTTTGGAGGAGCGCGCCTGCCAAGCCCGTTACCAAAACACAAACGCATCGTTCCGCTAAAATAGAACAATGTGACGAAACCAGCCTTGGGTCATAACAAACAAAAATCTCTTGATATGAACACAGGGTAGGAGAAATATGGTGTGTGCTGTTATTCCTTCATCACACGCCACAGCAAATCAGTGTTTTTTAACCATAGGGCTGCCAAAACATATGCGTTCCTCAGCTGTATCAGTACTCAGGTGCAATACACTTTTCCACCACATGTGGCAGTAGTGACAATATCAAACAAATACCGTATTTCCTTGAATTGGCGCCGGGAATATAGTATTCGCCTGCCTAGAATTACAGCCGGGTCAAACTCGTTTCGCTAAATAATTAGCGCATGCTTGGCACTTCCGCCGGGTCAAATATGAGTCATTAAATGACTCCCGCCTCCAGGTGGTAGAGGGCGCTAGTGATCCTTCTTGCGACTACCAGTACTGCAGGAGACAGGTACTGCAGAAGAAGACAACAAGCAGCAAGCATGCAGCAATTGTTTGCTTGCACTTTTAACATGGAGGATTACATATCTAAAATAAAACGGTTTTCTAAACTGGACTTTCAATCGAAGCAGGAGGTAATAATTAAAGGAATATCTCCAGAGACTTTTAAAATTGAAGAAAGATGAGAAAGACTGCCTTTGATCAGAAGCAGCTGCACATGGACCCATCTACAAGTAAAGGTAAGATCATAATAACGTTTTTTTTATTAAATGTGTTTTTCATGATAAGGTATGCGCCGGAGTGAGAAGAGGTTTTAAAATAATTAGAGCATGCTTGCTCATTCCGCATGGTTTTGGTAACCGCAGGAGTGAGAAGAGGTTTTAAATTAATTAGCGCCCCTGCGGCTATTCAAGGAAATACGGTAGAAGAAGTCTGGAGCTAAAGCCATAGAGAAGTTTCTCAAGTGCAAAAATTATGACTTAAGTGGTAAAGATTGCATTTTTATTTAAACTTTAATTTTAGTGACAGTTTATTTAAGAAACTTATATTTCACTTATTAATTTATTATCTAAATTTTAGAAAATAAATGTTTTCCATATATTAACTATTTTAGAAGAAAATCATAAATGTTAATATATTAGCTGCACTGGACTATAAGTCGCGGATGTATACGTTGTGAAATGAATTATTTACACATAAATATTCTGTAAATGTTTATTTACATAAATTAATTGTTTCCAAATGGTGTCTGTAACACGGCAGTAAAACGGCGGATCAAACAAAACAGAAGTCATCGTCATTGACCCACTAGCTGCGCAAGCTAGCTCTCCAATCAGCTAAACACACTCAATAACTCCACGGTGACGTTTTGGTGAATTTACTGAGGAATTTGTGAAACTGAAAAAATACAAAAAAAATGCCATTGTAAGTTAATAATACTAACACAGACGCTCGTAAACGTGTTAGCAGATAATTACATAATTACATTAAGATAGCACGTACAAATATGCATGAAAATACTCCTACAGACATCACACATGTAAGTAAGTATTGTTTTAGTCATATTGTAAAGATTGCAATCGTTGCTTGAAGTGAAGAATGAAGAATCCAAACGAGTAGAAAGGTTATAGAAGAAAGGCTAGAAGACGGAACCTCACTTCTGCTTCCGGTTGAGAGCACTAAATGGGGGGACACTGCAATGAGCGAACTCGTTCAAAAAAAGTAATGATTTGGAATCGTGAATCGATTCTTAATTGATTCGTTACCCCCATGAATCGAATCGAATCATGTGGAGCCCAAAGATTCACAGCCCTTATTATTAGTTGTATTATTTTCATTTCACTGATTGGCAACAAGTTTTTACACCTCTGATTGCAAATACGTGTTCAGTTAACCACTCAATTTTTAGGTCTCATGGGTATTTTATTGTATTTAACAATCTTATGTCTGCTACTACATTATAAATATACTTGCAGTGTGTATATTGTACATATTACATATTTCATATTTTTATGAAGGTGTCTGTTACTACATTACATATATACCTGCAGTGAGTATATAAAACGTATTACATATTGTTATGAAGGTGCCTGTTACTACATTATATATATACTTGTAGTGTGTATATTGTACATATTACATATTGTTATGAAGGTGTATGTTACTACATTATATATACACTTGCAGTGTGTATATTGTACATATTACATATTGTTATGAAGGTGTCTGTTACTACATTATATATATACTTGCAGTGTGTATTACATATTGCTATGAAGGTGTCTTTTACTACATTATACATATATACTTGCAGTGTGTATATTGTACATATTACATATTGTTATGAAGGTGTCTGTTACTACATTATATATATACTTGCAGTGTGTATATTGTACATATTACATATTGTTATGAAGGTATCTGTTACTACATTATATATATATATATATATATATATATATATATATATATATATATATATATATATATATATATATATATATATATATATATATATATATATATATATTGCAGTGTGTATATTGTACATATTACATATTGTTATGAAGGTGTATGTTACTACACTATATATATACTTGCAGTGTGTATATTGTACATATTGCATATTGTTATGAAGGTGTCTGTTACTACATTTTATATATACTTGCAGTGTGTATATTGTACATATTACATATTGTTATGAAGGTATCTGTTACTACATTATATATATATATTTGCAGTGTGTATATTGTACATATTGCATATTGTTATGAAGGTGTCTGTTACTACATTTTATATATACTTGCAGTGTGTATATTGTACATATTACATATTGTTATGAAGGTATCTGTTACTACATTATATATATATATATTTGCAGTGTGTATATTGTACATATTACATATTGTTATGAAGGTGTATGTTACTACATTATATATATACTTGCAGTGTGTATATTGTACATATTGCATATTGTTATGAAGGTGTCTGTTACTACATTTTATATATACTTGCAGTGTGTATATTGTACATATTACATATTGTTATGAAGGTATCTGTTACTACATTATATATATATATATATATATATATATATATATATATATATATATATATATATATATATATATATATATATATATATATATATATATATTTGCAGTGTGTATATTGTACATATTACATATTGTTATGAAGGTATCTGTTACTACATTATATATATATATTTGCAGTGTGTATATTGTACATATTGCATATTGTTATGAAGGTGTCTGTTACTACATTTTATATATACTTGCAGTGTGTATATTGTACATATTACATATTGTTATGAAGGTATCTGTTACTACATTATATATATATATTTGCAGTGTGTATATTGTACATATTGCATATTGTTATGAAGGTGTCTGTTACTACATTTTATATATACTTGCAGTGTGTATATTGTACATATTACATATTGTTATGAAGGTATCTGTTACTACATTATATATATATATATATATTTGCAGTGTGTATATTGTACATATTACATATTGTTATGAAGATGTCTGTTACTACATTATATATATACTTGCAGTGTGTATATTGTACATATTACATATTGTTATGAAGGTGTATGTTACTACATTATATATATACTTGCAGTGTGTATTTAAAACATATTTTCATGGAATAAGTAATGAGAATTGCACAAAATCATAGGTGGCAACTAGTGAAATTCCAGTATTGTGACAAGCCTCATTGATAGTAAGCTTTTTTTAGACAACTACTTTTCCACTTTTAATTGGACAATTAGTGTACACATGATTGTGTTTCCCCCTTCAAACACAACCATGCTTCTTTTTTGTTCCTTTAGTTCCTTCTCCACTGCACGCCTCTCTCCTACATTCTCTTCATGTAATGTTGGCAGAACACCAATGTTGCACAGCTTTTTGCACTAATGAGCTGCCAGTGTGTGTGTGTGTGTGTGTGTGTGTGTGTGTGTGTGTGTGTGTGTGTGTGTGTGTGTGTGTGTGTGTGTGTGTGTGTGTGTGTGTGTGTGTGTGTGTGTGTGTGTGTGATGCAGTGACATGGGGCACAGCCATGTCCCAGATTTCGAGCATCTAAAGACGCAGCGGGCACCGTGAAGGCAGCACAGAGCAGCTGTAGATGGCACAGTGCCATCTTCCACAATATGCAGCTTTATTTAAGAACACACGGCCACAGATGTTTGAGTTCAGTAAATTGACCTCAAGTGACAAATGTACAGCAATGGCACGTTAGCATGTAGCACTGCTATCCTATGTTTACATATGAACTTTGTTTTTATCAGCACCATGTCTGTCCCTACTTAAAAGTTTAATAATGAGGTTATTTCTATTTTTGTAACAGCCTAATGAATAAATAAATAAACATTTCTCAAATAAGTAGTCATCTTTGTTGTTAGTTAGCACCAGCCTAGAAATATTTCAAGCTGATTTTATAGGAGCACTGCACTTTTGGGGGAAATATTCTCACAATCCTTATGTGAGAATTTTTGCTATGCTAAGTCATAAAATATGGCAAGTAAAAGGTGGTTAACAACGCAGCGAATGTGAATGAATCCCTCTAAAAAACATCTCAAAAGCGCCAACAATACTCCATTTACATGTCATGACCTGAATGTTAACAAGTACTAGCCATATTGTTATTACAAGCGCTAATTGTCTATTTTTAGCTAACTAGCTTATGCTGCTATATTGACATATAGAACTGCTGCGTCGCCTCTGAGCTGGTGAATGTCCCAATCCAATCCACTTGATTTATATAGAACATTTCAAAAAACGATTAAAGTTTCACAAAGTGCCGAACAGGTGTTAAAACACACATTTAGAACTAAGGACAGCCAATTGTAAAAAAAAAAAAAAAAAATACATTAAAAAAAATAATAATAATTATACTAAAACACGCATTTAGAACTAAGGACAGTCATTTGTAAAAAAAAAAAAAAAAAAAAAAAAAAAATACATACATTCCTTTTTTTTAAAAAAAACACACTAAAACACGCATTTAGAATTAAGGACAGTCAATTGTAAAAAAATAAAAAAATAAAAAAATTACATAGAATACATTTAAAAAAAAAAAAAAAGACTAAAACACGCATTTAAAACTAAGTACAGTCAATTGTAGAAAAATACATAAATAAAATAACATTACATAAAATACCTATAAAAAATAAAAGACTAAAACACCCAATTAGAACTAAGGACAGTCAATTGTAAAAAAAAAATAAAAAAATTAAAATACATAAAATAAAAACATTTTAAACAAACTAAAACAGTGGTCCCCAACCTTTTTGTAACCGCGGACCGGTCAACGCTTGAAAATTTGTCCCACGGACCGGGGGGTTGGGGGGGTTGATGTTGGTGGTGGTGGTGTTATGGTATTTTTTTAATTTTATTTAAAAAAAAATTTGGCATCATGTGTGCTTACAGACTGTATCCCTGCAGACTGTATTGATCTATATTGATATATAATGTAGGAACCAGAAATATTAATAACAGAAAGAAACAACCCTTTTGTGCGAATGAGTGTGAATGAGGGGAGGGAGGTGTTTTGGGTTGGTGCACTAATTGTAAGTGTATCTTGTGTTTTTTATGTTGATTTAATTAAAAAAAATATATATTTTTTTTTAATTTCTTGTGCGGCCCGGTACCAATCGATCCACGGACCGGTACTGGGCCGCGGCCCAGTGGTTGGGACCACTGCACTAAAACACGCATTTAGAAATAAGGAAAGTCAATTGTAAAAACATTTTTATAAAAATAAAAAAATACATAAAATACATTTTTTTAAAAAGTGGAAAAAAAGACTAAAAACATGCATTTAGAACTAAGGACAGTCAATTGTTAAAAAAACACACACACAAAAAAACAAAAAAAGACTCAAATCACTCAACTGTTATAAGGAGTAAAAATACGTGTTTTAAAACGTGATTTAAAACTCATTAAAGAGGAAGTCGTCCAAATAGCAAGAGGGATATCGTTCCAATGTTTTGGACCAAGAGTAGAAAATGCACGATACATCTGGATTTAAACCGGGTCTTTGGGACGACATGAAGAAACTGATCAGCTGACCTCAGAGACCTTGTGGGGGTGTACAGTTTTAAAAGGCCTGACACATATTGTGGCGCTGACCCGTTAGGAAATTTAAAAACATTTTAAACTGACTTCTAAAATGAAATGGGTGCTAAAATGGCTTTTCCAATTTTAAATCATTGTCTAACTTTAGGGGTGTAACGGTATGTGTATTTGTATTGAACCGTTTCGGTACGGGGGTTCCGGTTCAGTTCAGAGGTGTACCGAACGAGTTTCCACGCGGACATGTTAAGTAGCGTAACGCACGTTGTGTAAACAATGCACACCGAGGCACAACACACGGCATGCTAGCAGCTAACAGGCTACGATAGACTGACCATATGTCCTCTTTTCACCGGACATGTCCTCTTTTGAGGAGCTGTCAGGGCGGAGTTTCTTAAATGCCTCAAATTTCTGGCATTTTGAGTTAGGGTTGCATGTATTCTCAATGTACATTCAGGGTTAAGAATGGGTTGAAAACAAAACAAATTGTGCACGCAGCAGAATTCGTGAGGGAGCGGCAGAGACAGAGAGAGCGAGAAAGTTATGATAAACGCGCATGCGTCGCCAGGCGGCCCACAGCTAATGTTTTAAAGGCCCACGGCACATTCTAAAAATACTATTAAAATAAACAAAAACATAACAAAAGTTAAATAAAAAAGCTTAAAGGTTAAATGTAATTTAGAAAAAGTTGCAATGTTGACTAATAAAACAAAGCTGTTTTTTTTTTCTTTCAAACTGTCATTGCTCAAAACATAATATTGAATCAAAATCAATGTTATTATGAATTATTGACCTATACAAGGTTCCGATTACTTCACATCAAATATTCCACTAAGAAAAATATTTTTGGTGGAAGATTTTGCAAATTTGGTAAATAAATAACCCAAAAATTGATATTTTGTTGTTTTCTTACTGTACCGAAAATGAACCGAACTGTGACCTCTAAACCGAGGTACGTACCGAACCGAAATTTTTGTGTACCGTTACACCCCTATCTAACTTAAAACCAAGATTTGTGACCGTGGGTTCAGAATAAGGTATCAGGGGGTCAAGGTCACTGGGGGGAGCATTCTGGTTCACTTTTGAGTCAAGTAAATATAATTCCTGTCTTGTTCTCATTGAAATAAAAAAAAAATACTGCCAACAATGCTTTTATGATATAAGCATCCCATCAGTCTTTATGTCAGTGAGAGCAGACATTGTACAGTAAGTGATAGTTTTATTATGTTTGTATATCTTGTTTAACACTGAGCAATACTGCTACTTGCTAGATCTGTTTAGCATACATCTTCTAAAACTTGTAGTTCATCCTCCTTATGTTCAGCCCCAAAATAGAAGTTTCTGGATCATCATTTGTCTTAAAGTAGTCTTTGTTGTCTCTCATCAAGTCTGCCATGATTAGTAGTGTTGTTGTTGTTGAAAGGAAAAGTGAACATTGTGATGTGTCTGTGAAATTAATACGCCGACGAATGCTTAAAATGATCAAAATATGTAAATATTACATGTTATTATGAATGCTACTACAATACATATATACTTACAGTGTGTATATGGAATCAATACACGTCCAATTAGCCGATCAATCGTTTGGATAGACGACCAGTTTTATTAGTTGATTAATCGTTAAGATAGTCGACTAGGCCGATTAGTCGATTAATCATTAAGATAATCAACTAGTCCTATTATTAGATTAATCATTAAGATAGTCGACTAATCTGATCATTGGATCAATCGTTAAAATTGGCTACTAGTCCGATTAGTCGATTAAACGTTAAGAAAGTCAACTAATCCGATCAGTTGATTAATCGTTAAGATAGTCGACTAGTCTGGATAGTAAATTTTGCGTTAAGATAGGAAACTAGTCCGATTAGTTGTTAAGATAGTCAACTAGTCTGATGAGTCGATTAATCGTTAAGATAGTCGACTAGTCTAGTTAGTCAATGTTGCGTTAAGATGTGCGCCTAGTTCGATTAGTCGATTAATCGTCAAGATAGTCGGCCATTCCAATTAGTCGGCTATCTTAACGATTAATTGACTAATCTGATTAATGAATCAATTGTTAAAGTTGGCAACTAGTCTGATTAGTCGATTCATTGTTAAAACAACTAATCTGATTTATTCGAATAATCGTTAAGATAATCGACTAGTTTGGTTAGTCCATTTTGCGTTAAGATAGGCAACTAGTCCAATTAGTCAATTAATCGTTAAGATAGTCGGCCAGTCCGATTAGTCGATAAATCGTTAAGATAGTCGAATAGTCTGATTAGTTGTTAAGATAGTCAACTAGTCCGATGAATCGACTAATCGTTGACTAGTGTTGTTAATAGATTAATCGTTAAGATAGTCGTCCTGTTAGTCGATTAATCGTTAATATAGTCGACTAGTCTGATGAGTCGATTAATCATTAAACCAGTCGACTAATCGTGTTAGTTGATTAATCGTAAAGATAGGCGACTAGTCCAATTAGTCAATTAATCTTTAAGATAGTCGGCCAGTCCGATTAGTCGATCAATCATTAAGATAGTCGACTAGTCTGATTAGTTGTTAAGATAGTCAACTAGTCCGATGAGTCGACTAATCGTTGACTATTGTTGTTAATCGATTAATCGTTAGGATATTCATCATGTTAGTCGATTAATCGTTAAGATAGTCGACTAGTCTGATTAGTCAATTAATCGTTAAACCAGTTGACTAATCGTGTTAGTTGATTGATCGTTAAGATATGCAACTAGTCCGATTAGTTGATAAGGTAGTGGACTAGTCCTGTTAGCTGATGAATGATTAAGATAGTGGATGACTAGTAGAATATGAAAAGAGTGGTTGTATTTCACACAGAGATGTTTTGGGCAAGAACGAGAAGTTGGGTTGACCTTGTGACTTGAGGATCTCCACTAACATCTCCATGACTACAGATCAGACTTGAGGATCTCCACTAACATCTCCATGACTACAGATCAGACTTGAGGATCTCCACTAACATCTCCATGACTACAGATCAGACTTGAGGATCTCCATGACTACAGATCAGACTTGAGGATCTCCACTAACATCTCCATGACTACAGATCAGACTTGAGGATCTCCACTAACATCTCCATGACTACAGATCAGACTTGAGGATCTCCACTAACATCTCCATGACTCTAGATCAGACTTGAGGATCTTCATGACTATATAGAGCTGGCAGCATATTGAAGGCGAGACAGACTGATGTTCTAATTTCATGCTCCTCTGGATGTCTCACTGACGACTGGAAGAGTCCTCGTGAGGAGGCGGGACCAAGAAGAGGAGGAGCAGGGTGAATAATAGGAGGTAGAACATCAATAGTACACCCTGTATTATGTAAGGGGTTGAACTTCCTACGCCAAGAGTATAAATACCCACAATGCAGCTGGTGAAGAAGTGAGAAAGGTCAGTGTGAGTCAGCACACCCCAATGACTACTTTTCTCTCTCTCTTCCCACCCCTGTAACTACTCTTCTTTCTCTTCTCTCACTCCTGTGACTACTCTTCTCTCTCTCTTCTCACCCCAATGACTATTTTTCTCTCTCTCTCTTCTCACCCCTGTGACTACTCTTCTCTCTCTTCTCACCCCTGTGACTACTCTTCTCACCCCAATGACTACTTTTCTCTCTCTCTTCTCACCCCTATGACTACTCTTCTCTCTCTCTTCTCACCCCTGTGACTACTCTTCTCGCTCTCTTCTCACCCCTGTGACTACTCTTCTCTCTCTTCTCACCCCAATGACTACTTTTCTCTCTCTCTTCTCACCCCTATGACTACTCTTCTTTCTCTCTTCTCACTCCCGTGACTACTCTTCTCTCTCTCTCTTCTCACCCCTGTGACTACTCTTCTCTCTCTCTTCTCACCCCTGTAACTACTCTTCTCTCTCTTCTCACCCCTGTGACTACTCTTTTCTCTCTTCTCACCCCTGTGACTACTCTTCTCACCCCAATGACTACTTTTCTTTCTCTTTTCTCACCCCTGTGACTACTCTTCTCTCTCTTCTCACCCCTGTGACTACTCTTCTCACCCCAATGACTACTTTTCTCTCTCTCTTCTCACCCCTATGACTACTCTTCTCGCTCTCTTCTCACCCCTGTGACTACTCTTCTCTCTCTTCTCACCCCAATGACTACTTTTCTCTCTGTCTTCTCACCCCTATGACTACTCTTCTTTCTCTCTTCTCACTCCTGACTACTCTTCTCTCTCTCTCTTCTCACCCCTGTGACTACTCTTCTCTCTCTCTTCTCACCCCTGTAACTACTCTTCTCTCTCTTCTCACCCCTGTGACTACTCTTCTCTCTCTTCTCACCCCTGTGACTACTCTTCTCTGTCTCTTCTCACCCCTGTGACTACTCTTCTCTGTCTCTTATCACCCCTGTGACTCCTCTTCTCTCTCTCTTCTCACCCCTGTGACTCCTCTTCTCTCTCTTCTCCTCCTTTTCTATCTTCTCACTACTACTACACCTCCTTCACCGCTAACGCAGACGGACTATTTTAGTGAGCTAATGCTAGCTTACGCTGCTATTGTTGACACACTATCTTCTGCTTGGTCTCAAACTTGCTAAAAGTAAATAGTAGATTATAATTCATGCATGTCTCACCCGCGAGTAGACAAATGTGGCCATGGACCGACAGTCTGGTCCACTTTCACATCCCCCGAGATGGCGAAAAAGACACAAAAAGACGCTTACTGCAGGAACCTTTTTTAACCCTTTGTGAGGATTGTGATTGATTCTTCATCTAAACGGAATTTAGTGAGTGTTCCATTGGTCGACATCCCAGCGAGAGTGGAAATATTACAGGATGTCTTTGTTTTATTATGGTTTATTATGGTTAGTTTGTATGTTTAGTACCTAGCAATGCTGCTAATGCTATAATTTCACAATAAAACTGCATCCATCACTTGGCTTCTAAAACTTACTACTCATCCTCTTTGGGCTCAGGCTCAAAAATATAAGGTTCTGGATCATAATTGTTCCCAAAGTAATCGTTGTTGGCTCTCACAAAGTCTGCTTGATTAGCATTTTTGTTGATGGGGAAGGGATCTGTGGTTCCTCCTCTACGTCATGGATCACGTGACTGGCTTGCTCATTATCTCTCAAAATGGCTCTGTGAGATTGATACTATTTCGATCATATTTATTTACTCACAAACTTTGGGAGTCGTTTGGTGTCATAAATCAGATACAGTACGTATGATAATAGCTTCAATATAGAGACAACTTCTTTTTTCACTCTACTGCGACTTGAAGTTGTCTATAAAATCTGAGTCTGAGAAGCTTCTTGCAAGTGCAAGAGGTGAAAGAATGTTGGCACAAGATGGTTGTACGTGGTCCAGCCAACACTTCCACCCTCTCATTCAATTCTCCTGTCTCCGTCTTATTCAGCAGCTTTCATTGACTCCATCTCCTCCCTCTCTACTTCTCTCTCTGGCTCTCTGACGATTTACCAACATCCTACATGGGCACGTTGGGAAAGTATCATTTGAACTGATATCACGTTGTGGCAGACACTATGACCTTTGTCTGGCACCCAGTAGATCTCCACTGATGACCTGGTCTAGATGCATGGAAAGTAGTCTCTCCAAGCCAGAGCTTGTCTTCCTTTCACTCACGCACCAGTGACCACAAGAGATGCATCCAGCACCCAAACTTCTCAAAGGCTGGCCTTTGGTGAAAAAAAATAACTGATCAAATAAGTACCGTATTTTTCGGACCATAAGTCGCAGTTTTTTTCATAGTTTGGCCGGGGGTGCGACTTATACTCAGGAGCGACATATGTGTGAAATTATTAACACATTACCGTAAAATATCAAATAATATTATTTAGCTCATTCACGTAAGAGACTAGACGTATAAGATTTCATGGGATTTAGCGATTAGGAGTGACAGATTGTTTGGTAAACGTATAGCATGTTCTATATGTTATAGTTATTTGAATGACTCTTACCATAATATGTTACGTTAACATACCAGGCACGTTCTCAGTTGGTTATTTATGCGTCATATAACGTACACTTATTCAGCCTGTTGTTCACTATTCTTTATTTATTTTAAATTGCCTTTCAAATGTCTATTCTTGGTGTTGGGTTTTATCAAACACATTTCCCCCAAAAATGCGACTTATACTCCAGTGCGACTTATATATGTTTTTTTCCTTCTTTAATATGCATTTTTGGCCGGTGCGACTTATACTCCAGAGCGCCTTATAGTCCGAAAAATACAGTAGTAACATTTTAACCTAGGAGCCGCATTGGTCTAAAGAAAATTTGGTTGAGGGCCAAAACCCAAATGCATGTAAAGTAACTTAGTCTAAAAAGTACAACTCCGCATAACATTGTACCCGCATTAACATTAAAGAAAACAACAGAGTGGTCTTTGTCTAAAAATTGTTTTAAGTTCACCTCTGCATAACATTGTATCCTTATTAACATTATATATATATATATATATATATATATATATATATATATATATATATATATATATATATATATATATATATATATATATATATATATATATATATATATATATATATATATTTATTTATTTATTTATTTTATTGATTAAGAAATTATACATACACGTATATTATATATATAAAACTATATATATATATATATATATATATACAATATTATTTATATATTTGTTTATATACACTACCGTTCAAAAGTTTGGGGTCACCCAAACAATTTTGTGGAAAAGCCTTCATTTCTAAGAACAAGAATAGACTGTCGAGTTTCAAATGAAAGTTCTCTTTTTCTGGCCATTTTGAGCGTTTAATTGACCCCACAAATGTGATGCTCCAGAAACTCAATCTGCTCAAAGGAAGGTCAGTTTTGTAGCTTCTGTAACAAGCTAAACTGTTTTCAGATGTGTGAACATGATTGCACAAGGGTTTTCTAATCATCAATTAGCCTTCTGAGCCAATGAGCAAACACATTGTACCATTAGAACACTGGAGTGATAGTTGCTGGAAATGGGCCTCTATACACCTATGTAGAAAATGCACCAAAAACCAGACATTTGCAGCTAGAATAGTCATTTACCACATTAGCAATGTATAGAGTGTATTTCTTTAAAGTTAAAACTAGTTTAAAGTTATCTTCATTGAAAAGTACAGTGCTTTTCCTTCAAAAATAAGGAAATTTCAATGTGACCCCAAACTTTTGAACGGTAGTGTATATATATATATATATATATATATATATATATATATATATATATATATATATATATATATATATATATATATATATATATATATATATATATATACGCATATACAAACCCCGTTTCCATATGAGTTGGGAAATTGGGTTAGATGTAAATATAAATGGAATACAATGATTTGCAAATCCTTTTCAACCCATATTCAATTGAATGCACTACAAAGACAAGATATTTGATGTTCAAACCCATAAACTTTTTTTTGTTGTTGCAAATAATAATTAACTTAGAATTTCATGGCTGCAACACGTGCCAAAGTAGTTGGGAAAGGGCATGTTCACCACTGTGTTACATGGCCTTTCCTTTTAACAACACTCAGTAAACGTTTGGGAACTGAGGAGACACATTTAAAGGCCTACTGAAACCCACTACTACCGACCACGCAGTCTGATAGTTTATATATCAATGATGAAATCTTAAAATTGCAACACATGCCAATACGGCCGGGTTAACTTATAAAGTGCAATTTTAAATTTCCCGTGAAACTTCCGGCTGAAAACGTCTAGGTATGATGACGTTTGCGCGTGACGTCAAGGGTTGAATAATAAATAAATGATAAATGGGTTATACTTGTATAGCGCTTTTCTACCTTCAAGGTACTAATGCGCTTTTGACAGTATTTCCACATTTACCCATTCACACACACATTCACACACTGATGGCGGGAGCTGCCATGCAAGGCGCTAACCAGCAGCCATCAGAGGCAAAGGGTGAAGTGTCTTGCCCAAGGACACAACGGACGTGACTAGGAAGGTAGAAGGTGGGAATTGAACCCCAGTAACCAGCAACACTCCGATTGCTGGCACAGCCACTCTATCAACTTCGCCACGACGTATTGGGACACCATTGTATCCCAATACAAACAGCTCTGTTTTCATCGCAAAATTCCACAGTATTCTGGACATCAGTGTTGGTGAATCTTTTGCAATTTGTTCAATTAACAATGGAAACTGCAAAGAAGAAAGCTGTATGTGGGATCGGTGTATTAGCGGCTGGCTACAGCAACACAACCAGGAGGACTTTTAGTTGGATAGCAGACGCGCTACCGTGAGTACAGCTTTCGCTTCCAAACATTTGATCGCTTGCCCGTACGTGCGTGGCGCTATGTGCATGTCACGTACGTAACTTTGGGGAAATATATGTTTCTTGCCGACTCTGATGGCGGCCGGGGTGTCGTCGAAAGCTACAACGCCCGCCGCCGCGCCGCTGTCCTCACCTTGACTTCCTCCGTCTCCGGGCCGCCGACCGCACCGATCATCGTGGTGAAGTCCTTCGTCGCGCCGTCGATCGCTGGAACGCAGGTGAGCACGGGTGGTGATGAGCAGATGAGAGCTGGCGTAGGTGGAGAGCTAATGTTTTTAGCATAGCTCTGTTGAGGTCCCGTAGCTAAGTTAGCTTCAATGGCGTCGTTAGCAACAGCATTGCTAGGCTTCGCCAGGCGGCACAGCATTAACCGTGTGGTTACAGGTCCAGGTTTTGGTAGGAATGTTGATCTTCTGTCTATCCTTCCAGTCAGGGGCTTATTTCGTCTGTTTCTATATGCAGTTAAGCACGATGCTATCACGTTAGCTCCGTAGCTAAAGTGCTTCGTATTGTCGTGGAGATAAAAGTCACTGTGAATGTCCATTTCGCATTCTCGACTCTCATTTTCAAGAGGATATAGTATCCGAGGTGGTTTAAAATACAAATCCGTGATCCACAATAGAAAAAGGAGAGATTGTGGAATCCAATGAGCCCTTGCACCTAAGTTACGGTCAGAGCGAAAAAAGACACGTCCTGCACTGCTCTCTAGTCCTTCACTCTCACGTACCTCATCCACGAATCTTTCATCCTGGCTCAAATTAATGGGGTAATCGTCGCTTTCTCGATCCGAATCGCTCTCGCTGCTGGTGTAAACAATGTGCAAATGTGAGGAGCCCTTCAACCTGTGACGTCACGCTACTTCCGGTACAGGCAAGGCTTTTTTATCAGCAACCAAAACTTTATCGTCGATGTTCTCTACTAAATCCTTTCAGCAAAAATATGGCAATATCGCGAAATGATCAAGTATGACACATAGAATGGATCTGCTATCCCCGTTTAAATAAGAAAATTTCATTTCAGTAGGCCTT
>NC_084736.1:31078960-31241460 GCF_033978785.1 Entelurus aequoreus | reverse complement strand
TATATATATACTTGCAGTGTGTATATTGTACGTATTACATATTGTTATGAAGGTGTCTGTTACTACATTATATATATATATATATATATATATATATATATATATATATATATATATATATATATATATATATATATATATATATATATATATATATATATACTTGCAGTGTGTATATTGTACATATTGTTATGAAGGTGTCTGTTACTACATTATATATATACGTGCAGTGTGTATATAAAACATACAGTATTACATATTATTATGAAAGTGTTTGTTACTACATTATATATATACTTGCAGTGTGTATATAAAACATATTACATATTGTTATGAAGGTGTCTGTTACTACATTATATATATACTTGTAGTGTGTATATAAAACATATTACATATTGTTATGAAGGTGTCAGTTACTACATTATGTATATACTTGCAGTGTGTATATTGTACATATTACATATTTTTATGAAGGTGTCTGTTACTACATTATATATATATACTTGCAGTGTGTTTATTGCACATATTACATATTGTTATGAAGGTGTCTGTTATTACATTATGTATATGCTTGCAGTGTGTATATTGTACATATTACATATTGTTATGAATGTGTATGTTACTACATTATATATATATATACTTGCAGTGTGTATATTGTACAAATTACATATTGTTATGAATGTGTCTGTTACTACATTATATATATATATATACTTGCAGTGTGTATATTGTACATATTACATATTGTTGTGAAGGTGCCTGTTACTACATTATATATATACTTGCAGTGTGTATATAAAACATACTGCATATTGTTATGAAGGTGTCTGAAGATTCTTTTTGGAACTACCTCAGGTTGAAAAATGTTCCCAGGAAGAATGTTGTCTTTTTTTAAGGTGAGTTTTTCCTTGCCCGTATGTGGGCTCTGTACCGAGGATGTCGTTGTGGCTTGTGCAGCCCTTTGAGACACTTGTGATTTAGGGCTGTATAAATAAACATTGATTGATTGATTGATTGAGAGAGAAATCACAACTAAGTCAATTTACCAAAACTGTATTTATTAAACAGTTATTAAGCAGTGGCACAAACATTCATGTAAATTCCAAAACAGAAAGTGCAACATTGTCAGAGACATTTTAAAACAAGCTATTAGTGCACTTTTGTGCATGATGTCACTAAGATGACATATCAAAACAACACTAAATTAAAGTGCACTTTTTGTACAGAACGCCACTACAATAGTTTAAAACATATAAAGTGCACTTTTGTGCATGATGTCACACAATAACTGTCAAATAAAAATGAGCTGCATAATAGGAAATCAAATATGTCCTTCGCTATGTGGTAGCTTCCTGCGGACGTTATCTTTTCTGTTGTTGACTATTTGTTTCATACGGTGTTGATCTGGAAATGGTTGCTTGGGCATTTTGTTGGTGTGGCACCGGCCGAGATGTTGACATGCAGAGTTTCAAGGACTCCTTATTCTGTAGCGGGGGACTTTTCAAATGATGCTACACATTAGCAGTGGTGCTACTTTTTGTAGCAACGCTTTTGCCGCATACTTGTAAACATCTTCCCGCTTGAAGCCAAACCACTGCCAGACGATGGACTCACTGCTGTTTTTCTTGGGAATTAATTATTCCTTCATTTGTTACCAGATTCACACCTTCTTTCTCTCGTATTACCACTCGCACCGCACCGCTAGCATCACAGCTAACGTTACCCATGTCGCCACCTGTCTGCTCCGCGATAGCATATGACTTTGCACACGCGTCAGTATGTGACGTATGTAACAAGGTGCGCTTGTTGTATCTCTCTGTGAGAAGCAGAGACAAGAAAGAGTGAGAAACCCCTGTAGTGTAATGCCCGCAGCTAAAAGCAACTGCGTGAGAACGTATACTCGAATATCACGATATAGTAATTTTCTATATCGCACAGAGACATATATATCGAGTATATTCGATATATCGCCCAGCCCTACTCTGTTGTTTTCTTTAATGTTAATAAGGATACATTGTTTTTCAGAGGTGTACTTAAAACAATCTTATAAACAAAGACTACTTTGTTGTTTTCTTTTTTGGTAATAAGTATACAAGCTTAACAAGTGGCTGTATACCTACTGTAGGCAACAGGGACTAACGTTTATTGATAACTGGCCCTCTTTCTGGGGCAAACCAGGCTTGCTGATGAGAGACGGCCTTCACCCTAACCAGGAAGGCGCCATCATCCTGTCTAGAAACATAGACTACTATTTAAGTCTCACTTGACTGACTACACTAGAGCAAGCCCGGTCACAGGCAATTACAATGTCTGTTAGTCCGGGTGAGGAGTCAGTTAAGCTAGAACTAGCCAGCGCCAGGCTGGATAATCCATGTACGCATAGCAATTCTCTTAGAATAATACACAATTCACATAATGTTTTTTCTGTTGTGTCTGTGTCAGAGGTGGACATGCATTCTACTGAGGTGGCAAATTATGATATGTCCAGTCTATTGCAGCACCAAGCAAACAATCGGAAAATTCCCGTCATATCAATTCCTAGATATGGTCGAAACTATTTAAAGTGCACTACGCATAATAAACGCAAAATTGTTAATATTGCCACTACGGATAATCTTAACAAAAACTCGTCAAAACAGCCCAATACCTATAATATGGGCTATTTAAACATAAGATCATTGTCTCCCAAGGCGTTATTAGTTAATGAGGTCATTAGAGACAACAATCTTAACGTCATTGGTCTTAGCGAAACCTGGCTCAAACCAGACAAATTTTTTGCGCTCAATGAGGCATCTCCTCCTAACTATACAAATGCGCATGTTGCCCGTCCTCTTAAAAGGGGAGGGGGTGTCGCACTAATATACAATGAAAATTTCAACCTTACCCCTAACCTAAATAATAAATATAAATCGTTTGAGGTGCTTACTATGAGGTCTGTCACACCGCTACCTCTCGACCTGGCTGTTATCTACCGCCCCCCTGGGCCCTATTCTGACTTTATCAGTGAATTCTCAGAGTTCGTTGCTGATCTAGTGACGCACGCCGACAATATAATCATAATGGGGGACTTTAATATCCATATGAATACCCCATCGGACCCTCAGTGCGTGGCGCTCCAAACCATAATTGATAGCTGTGGTCTTACACAAATAATACATGAACCCACGCATCACAACGGTAATACAATAGATCTAGTGCTTGTCAGGGGTGTCACCACCTCCAAAGTTATGATACTTCCATATACTAAAGTAATGTCCGATCATTACCTTATAAAATTTGAAGTTTTGACTCATTGTCAACAAGCTAATAATAATAATAACTGCTATAGCGGCCGCAACATTAATGCTGCCACAACGATGACTCTTGCTGACCTACTGCCTTCGGTAATGGCACCATTCCCAAATTATGTCGGCTCTATTGATAACCTCACTAACAACTTTGACGATGCCTTGCGCGAAATTATTGATAGTATAGCACCGCTAAAGCAAAAAAGGGCCCCTAAAAGGCGCACCCCATGGTTTACAGAAGAAATTAGAGCTCATAAATGATCATGTAGAAAACTGGAACGCAAATGGCGCGCGACTAAACTTGAGGTTTTCCATCTAGCATGGAGTGATAGTTTAATAACTTATAAACGCATGCTTACCTTAGCTAAAGCTAAATACTACTCAAATCTCATCCGCCTCAACAAAAACGATCCTAAATTTCTGTTTAGTACAGTAGCATCGCTAACCCAACAAGGGACTCCTCCCAGTAGCTCCACCCACTCGGCAGATGATTTTATGAATTTCTTTAATAAGAAAATTGAACTCATTAGAAAGGAGATTAAAGACAACGCATCCCAGCTACAACTGGGTTCTATTAACACAAATACGACTGTATATACGACGGACACTGCCCTCCAAAATAGTCTCTCTATTTTTGATTAAATAACATTAGAGGAATTATTACAGCGTGTAAGTGGGATAAAACAAACAACATGTTTACTTGACCCACTTCCTGGGAAACTTATCAAGGAACTGTTTGTATTATTAGGTCCATCAGTGTTAAATATTATAAACTTATCACTTTCCTCCGGCACTGTTCCCCTGGCATTCAAAAAAGAGGTTATTCATCCTCTGCTCAAAAGACCTAACCTCGATCCTGACCTCATGGTAAACTACCGACCGGTCTCCCACCTTCCGTTTATTTCCAAAATTCTCGAAAAAATTGTTGCACAGCAGCTAAATGAACACTTAGTGACTAACAATCTCTGTGAACCTTTTCAATCCGGTTTCAGGGCAAATCACTCTACGGAGACAGCCCTCGCAAAAATGACTAATGATCTATTGCTAACGATGGATTCTGATGCGTCATCTATGTTGCTGCTTCTTGATCTTAGCGCCGCTTTCGATACTGTTGATCATATTTTATTAGAGCGTATCAAAACGCGTATTGGGATGACAGACTTAGCCTTGTCTTGGTTTAACTCTTATCTTACTGACAGGATGCAGTGCGTCTCCCATAACAATGTGACCTCGGACTATGTCAAGGTAACGTGCGGAGTTCCCCAGGGTTCGGTTCTTGGCCCTGCACTCTTTAGTATTTACATGCTGCCGCTGGGTGACATCATACGCAAATACAGTGTTAGCTTTCACTGTTATGCTGATGACACTCAACTCTACATGCCCCTAAAGCTGACCAACACGCCGGATTGTAGTCAGCTGGAGGCGTGTCTTAATGAAATTAAACAATGGATGTCCGCTAACTTTTTGCAACTCAACGCTAAGAAAACGGAAATGCTGATTATCGGTCCTGCTAGACACCAACATCTATTTAATAATACCACCTTAACATTTGACAACCAAACAATTACACAAGGCGACTCTGTAAAGAATCTGGGTATTATCTTCGACCCAACTCTCTCGTTTGAGTCACACATTAAGAGTGTTACTAAAACGGCCGTCTTTCATCTCCGTAAAATCGCTAAAATTCGTTCCATCTTGTCCACTAGCGACGCTGACATCATTATTCATGCGTTCGTTACGTCTCGTCTCGATTACTGTAACGTATTATTTTCGGGTCTCCCTATGTCTAGCATTAAAAGATTACAGTTGGTACAAAATGCGGCTGCAAGGCTTTTGACAAAAACAAGAAAGTTTGATCATATTACGCCTATACTGGCTCACCTGCACTGGCTTCCTGTGCACTTAAGATGCGACCTTAAGGTTTTACTACTTACGTATAAAATATTACACGGTTTAGCTCCAGCCTATCTCGCCGATTGTATTGTACCATATGTCCCGACAAGAAATCTGCGTTCAAAGAACTCCGGCTTATTAGTGATTCCCAGAGCCAAAAAAAAGTCTGCGGGCTATAGAGCGTTTTCTATTCGGGCTCCAGTACTCTGGAATGCCCTCCCGGTAACAGTTAGAGATGCTACCTCAGTAGAAGCATTTAAGTCCCATCTTAAAACTCATTTGTATAATCTAGCCTTTAAATAGACCCCCCTTTTTTTAGACCAGTTGATCTGCCGTTTCTTTTCTTCTCTCCTCTTCTCCCCTGTCCCTTGCGAGGGGGAGTTGCATAGGTCCGGTGGCCATGGATGAAGTGCTGGCTGTCCAGAGTCGGGACCCCGGGTGGACCACTAGCCTGTGCATCGGTTGGGGACATCTCTGCGCTGCTGACCCGTCTCCGCTCGGGATGGTTTCCTGTTGGCCCCGCTGATGTGTTGGATCCACTGTGGACTGGACTTTCACAATGTTATGTCAGACCCACTCGACATCCATTGCTTTCGGTCTCCCCCAGAGGGGGGGGGGGGGGGTTACCCACATATGCGGTCCTCTCCAAGGTTTCTCATAGTCATTCAACGACGTCCCACTGGGGTGAGTTTTTCCTTGCCCGTATGTGGGCTCTGTACCGAGGATGTCGTTGTGGCTTGTACAGCCCTTTGAGACACTTGTGATTTAGGGCTATATAAATAAACATTGATTGACATTGATTGATTGATACAATGTTATGCAGAGGTGTACTTATAACAATTTTTAGCCAAAGACCAATCTGTTGTTTTATTTAATGTTAATAAGGATACAATGTTATGCAGAGGTGGACTTATAACATTTTTAGACAAAGACCACCCTGTTGTTTTATTTAATGTTAATAAGGATACCATGTTATGTAGAGGTGTACTTATAACAATTTTTAGACAAATACCATTTTGTTGTTTTCTTTAATGTTAATAAGGATATAATGTTATGCAGAGGTGAACTTCTAAACAATTTTTAAACAAATCCCATTTTGTTGTTTTCCTTAATGTTAATAAGGATACAATGTTATGCAGAGGTGTAGTTATAATTTTTTTTAGACAAAGACCACTTTGTTGTTTTCTTTAATGTTAATAGGGATACAATGTTATGAAAGGTGTATTTATTAAAAAATGTTTGACAAAGACCACTTTGTTGTTTTCTTTAAAGGCCTACTGAAATGAGATTTTCTTATTTAAAAGGGGATAGCAGATCCATTCTATGTGTCATACTTGATCATTTCGCGATATTGCCATATTTTTGCTGAAAGGATTTAGTAGAGAACATCGACCATAAAGTTCGCAACTTTTGGTCGCTGATAAAAAAGCCTTGCCTGTACCGGAAGTAGCGTGACGTCACAGGTTGTGGAGCTCCTCACATCTGCACATTGTTTACAATCATGGCCACCAGCAGCGAGAGCGATTCGGACCGAGAAAGCTATGATTTCCCCATTAATTTGAGCGAGGATGAAAGATTTGTGGATGAGGAAAGTGAGAGTGAAGGACTAGAGGGCAGTGGAAGCGATTCAGATAGGGAAGATGCTGTGAGAGGCGGGTGGGACCTGATATTCAGCTGGGAATGACTAAAACAGTAAATAAACACAAGACATATATATACTCTATTAGCCACAACACAACCAGGCTTATATTTAATATGCCACAAATTAATCCCGCATAACAAACACCTCCCCCCTCCCGTCCATATAACCCGCCAATACAAATCAAACACCCGCACAACACACTCAATCCCACAGCCCAAAGTACCGTTCACCGCCCCAAAGTTCATACAGCACATATATTTCCCCAAAGTTACGTACGTGACATGCACATAGCGGCACACACGTACGGGCAAGCGATCAAATGTTTGGAAGCCGCAGCTGCGTACTCACGGTACCGCGTATCCAACTCAAAGTCCTCCTGGTAAGAGTCTCTGTTGTCCCAGTTCCCCACAGGCCAATGGTAAAGCTTGACTGTCATCGTTCGGGAATGTAAACAATGAAACACCGGCTACAACGTAGCCGCTACGTGTTTGTGTTTCTGCAGCCGGGCGCTAATACACCGCTTCCCACCTACAGCTTTCTTCTTTGCTATCTCCATTGTACATTAAACAAATTGCAAAAGATTCACCAACACAGATGTCCAGAATACTGTGGAATTTTGCGATGAAAACAGACGACTTAATAGCTGGCCACAATGCTGTCCCAAAATGTCCGCTACAATCCGTGACTTCACGCGCAAACGTCATCATACCGAGACGTTTTCAGCAGGATATTTCGCGGGAAATTTAAAATTGCACTTTACTATTTTAACCTGGCCGTATTGGCATGTGTTGCAATGTTAAGATTTCATCATTGATATATAAACTATCAGACTGCGTGGTCGGTAGTAGTGGGTTTCAGTAGGCCTTTAATGTTAATAGGGATACAATGTTATGCAGAGGTGTACTTAAAACAAATGTTTTCTTCTTCCTAGCAATTAATTGAAAAGCACAGCTTTAGAGTAATATGACTCAAGTAAAAGTAAACACTTATTTTGTCATTGCACAACACGATCACCTACTTTTTCACAAAAACGGCCCAATATCGATCGGCGCGTTTGTGACCCGTATGGAAACAAGTGTCGATCCAAGCGGAGAGAAAAGAGGCGAGCGAGGGCTCCCGTTGTGCGTCGGCTGTATACTGTTAATGTGTACTGCAGCTTGGCACAGCAGCTCGTCTGCTAGCACCGCTCGATGCCTGGCAACGGACCAACGCGGTCTGTCTGCGTGCGCGCTCATGAAGCACTGCATGATGGGAAATATGCTCCAAGTGACAGCCATTGATCACTAATGTTGCATCCAGGCACACGGAAAACACCGGCAAGCCAAATGAGACCGAGACAAGTACGGCTTGTCACATTTAGGACTGAAGAAGTTCAAACCAAAGTCGGGTCATCTAAAGTGAGATGTTACACAAGACCTCTCCAAAAACACACCGCGCAAAAAAAAGGCAAATAATAAACCAAAAGGCAGCGATGGAAAAAAAGTGGTCTTGGATGACTACTCTCTGCCCTGTTGCTAGGTTACCATCCATCCAGGAAAGGGTTAAAGCAACTGAGAAGCAACAGTGACATAGTTAGCGGCTCTCCTCCAGACAAGCAAACACACAACATGCACACACCGAGTGCTGCATGCGGCATGAACGGGAAAAAGAAACTCCAATCTGTCCATTCAAGTTCTGTCAGAACCAGTTTTATCTTTTTGCCCAAGTATGTTCAATTTGACTTGGTCTCTGTTGTTCCATGTGGAGGATGAACTAAGAATATAAACAAGGTCTTGAATGACTAAGAAATTATCGTGCAGTGGCGATAAATGCCAAAGCAAAAAGTGAAGTGAAGTGAATTATAATTATATAGCGCTTTTCTCTAGTGACTCAAAGCGCTTTACATAATGAAACCCATTGTCTAAGTCAGTGTTTTTCAACCACTGTGCCGCAGCCGCGAGATACAGTATGGTGCGCCGTGGGAGATTATCTAATTTCACCTTTTTGGGTTAAAAATATTTTTTGCAAACCAATAATTTTAGTCTGCAAATGATGTGTTGTTGTTGAGCGTCTGTGCTGTCTAGAGCTCGGCAGAGTAACCGTGTAATACTCTTCCATATCAGTAGGTGGCAGCCGGTAGCTAATTGTTTTGTAGATGTGGGAAACAGCTGGAGGCAGCGTGCAGGTAAAAAGGTATCTAATGCTTAAACCAAAAGTAAACAAAAGGTGAGTGCCCCTAAGAAAAGGCATTGAAGCTTAGGGAAGGCTATGCAGAACGAAACTAAAACTGAACTGGCTACAAAGTAAACAAAAACAGAATGCTGGACGGCAGCAAAGACTTACTGTGGAGCAAAGACGGCATCCACAAAGTACATCCGAACATGACATGACAATCAACAATGTCCTCACAAAGAAGGATAAAATCAACTGAAATATTCTTGATTGCTAAAACAAAGTAGATGCGGGAAATATCGCTCAAAAGAAGACATGAAACTGCTACAGGAAAATACCAAAAAAAAGAGAAAAAGCCACCAAAATAGGAGCGCAAGACAAGAACTAAAACACTACACACAGGAAAACAGCAAAAAAACTCAAAACAAGTCAGGGCGTGATGTGACAGGTGGTGACAGTACACCTACTTTGAGACAAGAGCTATATTGATGCATGCTTGGTTATGGTTTAAAGTCGTATCCAACAATTGTGACAACAACTTTTAACTGTCATCTGAGTTTCGTTTTTTAATGATTTCTGCTGGTGGTGTGCCTCTGATTTTTTCAACGCAAAAAATGTGCCTTGGCTCACAAAAGGTTGAAAAACACTGATCTAAGTTACATTTAAACCAGTGTGGGTGACATTGGGAGCAGGTGGGTAAAGTTTCTTGCCCAAGGACACAACAGCAGTGACTCGGATGGCGGAAGTTGGGATCGAACCTGGAACCCTCAAGTCACCCGAACCACGCAAGATGATTGAAGCAGCGAGTCACCCACATCTCCGGTCCTCTCCAAGGTTTCTCATAGTCATTCACATTGATATCCCACTGGGTTGTGAGTTTTTCCTTGCCCTTTTGTGGGCTCTGAACCTAGGATGTCGTCGTGGCTTGTGCAGCCCTTTGAGACACTTGTGATTTAGGGCTATATAAATAAACATTGATTGATTGATTGATTGATAAAAACATATGTGTTCTTGTCTTACATAAAGATTGTGAATGATGGACAGCACATCTCTTTACAATGTTTGCGTATTTCCGGTATGACTGAACTAATAATATGGTCAGAATGTAGAATCTACAAAAATTACCGAAGTTGTTCAGAGACTAAATTTGTGGCATTTTGTGACATTTTAGATGGTATTTTCACATACTTTGCGGATTGTAAATACAATTAGATAAATTTAATGGACACAATGAATCACAAATAAGTATATAATGTCAACTTGTTTTTACACTCTACTGCCAATTTAAAGCCTAAATCAGTTTGGAAGGAGATCTGATCATTTAAAGTCAAGTAATGACAGTTTAATTGGTGGTGATGAGGAGCAGTTTTTACCGCAAGGCTCTGCCCACGACAAATAGGTACTAGTATGTACTGACCCATCGGGCATTTCAGTATGTCGTCATCATCATTTCTACCAATTATGATCAAGGTCGGAAATTGTGGAGGCGAGTTGTAAATATGGAAAGGTTTGTGGCAAACTATGAGATTAGAGTTTGGCGCCATGCCACGGCCACATTCTATGGTGTAGGAAAAATTATTTTGTAATTTAGCATCGCCTTTGTGTTTAGCTTCTGACATTTCAATTGCGGCTAATTTCGTCAGAGTCCCTAGGAGGAGTTCTCAAAAATACGACCCCTGTTTTTGGCCTCAAAACGGCCCAGAGAAACTAAGATGGCCGACTTCATGTTTGTTTTTATAAATGGGTTCTTGAGACTTTTATGTGGACGTCTCCGGCGATTTTTTGTAACGATGCATGAATTTGGTGGCAGGGGCTAGTTTTTGTATTTATTTTCAAGGGGGCGCTAGAGTGTCAATTTGGAAATTTCCTGTTTGTGAACACCAAAATATAGAATTTTTGGCCAAACCTGATGCGCCTGGGGAGTTTTCATGTATGTTCAAGGGCTCAAAAATATGTATATAAATATGTACTGTAAACATACAGAGTGTGCTTTCTAAAGCCTGTGAGCACAGCATTTACCTATTTGACCAGCTCCAAACAACCTTCCAGAGTCATGACGCAAGAAAAAAAATATATACAGTATATATAAAAATATATACACACACACACACATATATATATATAAAAATGCATACACACACATATATATATATAAAAATACATACACACACATCCATCCATCCATCCATCTACCTTCTTATACATACACACACATAAAATAATATATATATATATATATATATATATATATATATATATATATATATATATATATATATATATATATATATATATATATACACATGCATATACAAATATACATAGATATACATCTAATGAAAGTCGTTACAACTTGACCACTGAAGGCCGTAATCGAGGCCAAAATAAACAATTAAGACACAAACAGAACTGTCAACACCGTAAGGAACAGAATGTTCTCCGCTTAAAGTGTTACTGTTCAAACTGTGTAATGTAGCAGTGGGCAAAAATAGTAAATATACTTGTTTGATAATATGCCTTGTTTTTGATGAATACTTGGGCCTACTGCGCTACTGCATTTGAATGTTGGCAGTTTTTCTGAGGTGGTACTTGGTGAAAAGAGGTTTGAGAAGTTAGCACATTGACAGTGACAGGTTAGTATTTGACCGCGCATAGAAGAAAGCATTTCCTGTGGCGGACGTCACACATTTCATGCATGAACACATTCTGTCTCTTCACAATAGTTTCATTTCCACAAAATGTGAGCATTAGTGTTGACTTCAAACCTACAAACTAGAACAGGATTTTACAATTTTGGCTTGTTGAGACACGTGATTTAGGGCTGTGTAAGTAAACATTGATTGATTGATTGATGATTCACTCAGTGATGTGCAGCCTTATACTTTATGAGCCGTCTTTAATGAAGTGCAATAAAGTGTGTTTGTCCAGCTTGGTACTCGCTTGACCCACATCCACACCCCCCCTCAATGGTTAGGAGTTGTCGCCGTAGCAACAGGTGTACAATTGCCACAAATGTCAGCAGCAAAGGACAAGCATTGAGGGATATTACTGTGTGTTCATATACAGTACACACACACACACACACACACACACACACACACACACACACACACACACACACACACACACACACACACATGGGGCTCAGTCTTCACGTGTGTCAAACAAGAGGCGAGATAAAGGAAATTAAGATGCACACAAAGATAAAGTGGACAGACATTATTGATAGACTAAATTCTCCTTTCTGCGAGGAGGTGGGGGGGGGGGGGGGCAAAAGTTGTTTTTCCTTTGTATTTATTTTAGTTTTTTTGGAGGGGGAAAAAAAGAGCAAGTCTGTTTCTTATTGCTTGCATTTTTTCCTGTCAAATAAATATATATATTTATTTTTTTTATTTTATTTTTTTTATGTTTAAAGGCCTACTGAAACCCACTACTACCGACCACGCAGTCTGATAGTTTATATATCAATGATGAAATCTTAACATTATAACACATGCCAATACGGCCGGGTTAACTTATAAAGTGACATTTTAAATTTGCCGCTAAACTTCCGGTTCGAAACGCCTCTGAGGATGACGTATGCGCGTGACGTAGCCCGGCGAACACGGGTATGCCTTCCACATTGAAGCCAATACGAAAAAGCTCTGTTTTCATTTCATAATTCCACAGTATTCTGGACATCTGTGTTCGTGAATCTGTTGCAATCATGTTCATTGCATTATGGAGAAGGAAGCTGAGCAAGCAAAGAAGAAAGTTGTCGGTGCGAAATGGACGTATTTTTCGAACGTAGTCAGCAACAACAGTACACAGCCGGCGCTTCTTTGTTTACATTCCCGAAAGATGCAGTCAAGATGGAAGAACTCGGATAAAAGAGACTCTAACCAGGAGGACTTTTGACTTCGATACACAGACGCCTGTAGAGAACTGGGACAACACAGACTCTTACCAGGATTACTTTGATTTGGATGACAAAGACGCAGACGTGCTACTGTGAGTATGCAGCTTTGGCTTCTAAACATTTGATCGCTTGACCGTATGTGCGCAACTTTTTTTTGCGTATGTACGTAACTTTTTAAAAATATATAATCTTTATGAACCTTGGGTTAGGTGAACGGTCTTTTGGGCTGAGTGATTGTGTGTGTTGATCAGGTGTTTGAATTGTATTGGCGTGTTCTATGGAGCTAGGAGCTAGCATAGGAGCTAGGAGCTAGCATAACAAACACGCAGGTGTTTTTATGCAGGATTAATTTGTGGCATATTAAATATAAGCCTGGTTGTGTTGTGGCTAATAGAGTATATATATGTCTTGTGTTTATTTACTGTTGTAGTCATTCCCAGCTGAATATCAGGTACCGTGAGTATGCAGCCTTGGCTGCTAAACATTTGATAGCTTGACCGTATGTGCGCGTCACGTACGTAACTTTTTAAAAATATATAATCTTTATGAACCTTGGGTTAGGTGAACGGTCTTTTGGGCTGAGTGATTGTGTGTGTTGATCAGGTGTTTGAATTGTATTGGCGTGTTCTATGGAGCTAGGAGCTAGCAGAGGAGCTAGGAGCTAGCATAACAAACACGCAGGTGTTTTTATGCAGGATTAATTTGTGGCATATTAAATATAAGCCTGGTTGTGTTGTGGCTAATAGAGTATATATATGTCTTGTGTTTATTTACTGTTGTAGTCATTCCCAGCTGAATATCAGGTCACCCCCGGCTCTCACAGCATCTTCCCTATCTGAATAGCTTCAACTCCCCACTAGTCCTTCACTTGCACTTTACTCATCCACAAATCTTTCATCCTCGCTCAAATTAATGGGGAAATTGTCGCTTTCTCGGTCCGAATCTCTCTCACTTCATGCGGCCATCATTGTAAACAATAGGGAACTTTGCGTATATGTTCAACTGACTACGTCACGCTACTTCCGGTAGGGGCAAGCCTTTTTTTTATCAGATACCAAAAGTTGCAATCTTTATCGTCGTTGTTCTATACTAAATCCTTTCAGCAAAAATATGGCAATATCGCGAAATGATCAAGTATGACACAGAATAGATCTGCTATCCCCGTTTAAATAAAAAAAAATTAATTTCAGTAGGCCTTTAACCTGACTGCCTAACTTCTTCTTTTGGGGGGAAGGAGGTGACAAAAGGGTTTATTTTTTGTTTGTTGTTTTGTTTTGTTTTTGGGGAGGGGGGGGGGGGTCTGTTTCCTATTGATTGCTTTTTATAATAATAATAATTTATTAAAAGGCATTTAAAACAAAAGAAAACATTTTTTTACCCTGACTGCCTAACTTCTTCTTTCTGGGGGGAGGGGGTAAAATTATTTTTTTAAGGGGTAGAAAAAAAATTAATAGAAAAGTCTGGTTCTTATTGCTTGCATTTTTTCCCAATCAAATAAATAAATAAAAGGTATTAAAAAAAAGATGACATTTTTTTTACCTGCCTGCCCAACTTCTTCTTTCTGGGAGGATGGGGTAAAAAAAATTGTTTTTATTTTTTATTTTTGAAGGGGGTAGAAAGAAAAAAAAGTGTGGTTCTTATTGCTTGCATTTTTTTATTTTATTTTTTATTTTTTATTTTTTTATGTTTAATTTTTTTTGAAGGGGGTAGAAAGAAAAAAAAGTCTGGTTCTTGATTGATTGATTGATTGAAACTTGTATTTGTAGATTGCACAGTACAGTACATATCCCGTACAATTGACCACTAAATGGTAACACCCGAATAAGTTTTTCAACTTGTTTAAGTCGGGGTCCACGATAATCAATTCATGGTATTGTTGCTTGTAATTTTTCCAATCAAATAAATAAATATAATGTATTAAAAAAAGATAAATATTGTTTTACCCTGACTGCCAAACTTCTTCTTTCTGGGAGGGAGGTGAAAAACGTTTGTTTTTTTTGTTTTTTGTTTTTTGAGAAAGGTAGAAAAAAATAAAAACAATGTCTGTTTCATATTGCTTGCATTTTTCCCAATCAAATAAATAAATAAATGGTATTTTAGAAAAGATAAATATGTTTTTACCTGACTGCCTAACTTCTTCTTTCTGGGGGAGTGGGTGAAAAAAGGTGTTTTCTTTTGGTTTTTTTGAAGGGGGTAGAAAAAAAAGAAAAACAAAGTCTGGTTCTTATTGCTTGTATTGTTTCCAATCAAGTACATAAATACAATTTATTTTTTTTAAAAGAAAAATATTTTTTTAACCTGACTGCCTAACTTTTTTTTTCTGGGGGGAAGGGGTGAAAAAGTTTTGGGGTTTTTTGTATTTATTTGTATCTTTTTTTGAGGGGGTAGAAAAAAAGAAAAACATTTCTGTTTCATAGTGCTTGTATTTTTTTCCCAATCAAATAAATAAATAAAAGGTATTAAAAAAAAGATAAATATTTTTTAACCTGACTGCCTTACTTCTTATTTCTGGGGGGAGGGGGTGAACAAGTTTTTGTTTTTGTTGTTGTTTTGTTTTTGTTTTTTGAAGGGGGTAGAAAAAAAGACACAAAAGTCTGGTTCTTATTGCTTGCATGTTTTCCAATCAAATAAATAAATAAATAAATAAAATGTATTAAAAAAAAAGAAAAAAATGTTTTAACCTGACTGCCCTACTTCTTATTTCTGGGGAGAGGGGGTGAAAATGTTTTTTTTTTTGTATTTGTTTTTATCTTTTTTGAGGGGGTAGAAAAAATAGAAAAAAATTTTAGTTTCTTATTGCTTGCATTTTTTCCCAATCCAATAAATAAATAAAAGGTCTTTTTTTTAAAAGAAAAATTATTTTTTTTTAACCTGACTGCCTAACTTGTTGTTCCCGGGGGGAGTGGGTGAAAAAGGCTTTTTTTTCTTTTTCTTTTTTGGAGGGGGTAGAAAAATAAGAAAAACATGTCTGTTTCATATTGCTTGCATTTTTTCTTATCAAATAAATAAATAAAATGTATTAAAAAAAAAGGAAAAATATTTTTATCTGACTGCCTAACTTCTTTTTTCTGGGGGGCGAGAGTGAAAAAAGGTTGTTTTTTGTTGTTTTGTTTTTTGTTTTTTTGAAAGGGGTCGGAAAAAAAGAAAAAAAAAGTTTCTTATTGCTTGCATTTTTTATCTATCAAATAAATAAATACAAGGTATTACAAAAAAAAAGAAAAATACTTTTTTAACCTGAGTGCCTAACTTTTTCTTTCTGGACAGAAAGGGGGAAGGGTAACAAAGGGTTATTTTCAATTTAAAACATGTTTTTTTATTTTTTTTTATTGTTTATCTAATTGTGGGGTATAGAAAAATAGAAAAAAAATGTCTGTTCAATATTGCTTGTATTTTTTCCTATCAAATAAATAAATGGGTTATACTTATATTGTGCTTTTCTACCTTCAAGGTACTCAAACCGCTTTGACAGTATTTCCACATTCACCCATTCACACACACATTCACACACTGATGGCGGGAGCTGCCATGCAAGGCGCTAACCAGCAGCCATCAGGAGCAAGGGTGAAGTGTCTTGCCCAAGGACACAACGGACGTGACTAGGATGGTAGAAGGTGGGGATTGAACCCCAGTAACCAGCAACCCTCCGATTGCTGGCACGGCCACTCTACCAACTTCGCCACACAAACATGAAATGAATAAATGACTAAAATATGAACCTGACTAACTTCTTCTTTCTAATCAAATATCTGTACATCCTTCATGCTATAATTAAAAAGAAGAAGTTGGTGGAAAAAAAAAAGTGACTGGCTAAAATACAATAAAAATGTACAGTAAATATTAAAGATATGAACATTTCATATCAGTTATTGTTACCAATATTATCACAGTTCTGGTTGAATGCTCAAAAAGTACTTTTACACACTCACTAAAGTAAAAATAGGAAGATAGAAAATAAAAAAAAATAAAACGTGACGTCCCCAGCAATCTATGTCTTTTAATGCCGATTCTGTCTGTCTGATACTGTTTAGATTTTTAGTCCCAAGACTGACAAGCAGCTAGCAGCCAATTATGTGTATCCATACACAGTGTGGAGCCGCATTCCTAAATTAATAATAATCACTTCCATTACGGCAAACAAACATTTATTAGTATCTTAAGTGTCATTGGAGGTCGAGGCTAAACATTAGTGATGTGCGATACTACTGATACCAAGTCAAATTCAGGTTGGTATTGGCGATACCAATCTGATACTGATACTTTGTACAAATGTACCTAATGTGTCTGTTAAAATGTGTGTATTTCAAATTGTAACATACCATGAATACAGTTATCTATTTATCGCTATTATTTATCACATATTATTTAGAATTACTTTTTGTCCATCGTGTTCCCGTTAATGATATACATTATCCCATATCACTCAAGTACCAAAAGTATCAATATTTTGATTTGAGAATAGATATGAGAGGAGAAAGATCTGGTATCGGTGGTACCGATAATTCATAATAATAATTTATTAATTATAATTATAATAATTATAATAATTTATACTTATAATTAATGATAATTCATGTCTCTAAATCTTGGCGTACCACAGATGTACTGCCGTAAAAACAAGGTCCGGTTTGCAAAATATTCATGTTTTTAACAAGAATAAGAGGAAATATCCTCACACTTTACATGTTATCTCTGACCATGTTTTACGAGTGACCCACTTCCGTCCAGAAAAACACGAGTGATGATGTCACGACTATTGTCGACAAATGTAATTGTCGGCGACAAATTTTATTGTCGACAATGTAGACTAATCGTTGCAGCTCGAAACAAAATACAAACTTCCTCACCAACCGACTGCAAGCAGTAAGGGTGGGCTCAAACACATCCCCGATGCTTACCATCAACACCGGGGTCCCACAGGGATGTGTGTTGAGCCATTTCCTGTACACACTCTACACCAGGGTTCTCAAACTCAATTTACCTGGGGGCCACTGGATGCAGAAACTGTGTGAAGCTGGGCCGCAAGAAAATATTTCTTACAAAAAATCTCGCCGTGGAGTTTAAAGTTACGGTAGCATAATTAGCCGTGAACGGGCTAACATTCGTTACACGTCCGATTCGCCCAGCGACTCTCTGTCGGAGTATCAGCGCTGGGGTTCAGTGCACCACAGTTTTGTATTGTCACTCGGTCCTTCGGCGCAGTGCTTCGGAAGCTACCGGGCCGCTCGTCTCCCCCGCCCGGACTGTTTACAGCGGCGCCGGGGGAGGGAGCGAGCAGGCGGGCGAGCAAGGGAGGGAGGGAGGAAGAGCGCGTGCGGGTCTAGTGGAAAAGCGTCAAAATGTTTCTCTGCTTGCATCACGCAAGTGACGTCAATGCATACTTGCCAACGTTGAGGGAGGGTTGAGGTGTGTGTGGGGGAAGACGGAAGAGTTAGGGCTGCAAACGATTCTGGGTATTTGTTCTGTTGTGTTTATGTTGTGTTACGGTGCGGATGTTCGTCCGAAATGTGTTTGTCATTCATGTTTGGCGTGGGTTCACAGTGTGGCGCATATTTGTAATAGTGTTACAGTTGTTTATACGGACACCCTCAGTGTGACCTGTATGGCTGTTGACCAAGTATGTCTTGCAGTCACTTACGTGTGTCGAAAGAAGCCGCATACAACATGTGACTGGGTCGGCACACTGTTCGCATGGAGAAAAAGACGGTACCATCACGGCATGCCCTCAATATTGTCGAGAGCCTTTTACCACACCATTATTGGTAGATTCCTTCAGCTCCGCACACAACGCTGTCAAGCACCATTAATTTAAAACTTGCGGGCCGCACTAACATTGAACTTTCATATTAAGGTGGGGGCCGCTAAATAATGTCTCGAGGGCCGCATTTGGCCCGCTGAGACCCCTGCTCTACACCAATGACTGCCGTAGCATCTCACCCACCACAACATACTTAAAATAATCAGATGACACAGCCATTCTTGCACTCCTCTCCAACAGTCAATCCATCCTAGAATATCATAACACAGTCAAACATTTCATAGAGTCATGCACAGCCAGTTATCTGGAAATCAATGCCAATAAAACAGAAGAAATACGGTTCAACTCCCCCCTCACTTCAGAACCCCATCATCATAAACACACAAACAGTTAAAACAGTTGACACTTTTAAATACCTGGGCGTAACCTTGGACAATAAACTCACTTTTGATCAGCACACCACGAACGTTCAAAAAAGAAGTCAACAAAGACTGTCAGCCATCCGAAAACTTAAAGGACTATACGTTGCACCTCATCTCCTGTTATTACTTTACCAAAGCATTATGTACTGTTCCACATGTTTTTTCACCATGCTTTCTGTAACCAACCGGACCAAACTCACACGCATTACAAACATAGCAGCTAAAATCATCGGCCTACCCACACCCAACATTTCAGATTTAAACCACAGGTCCATCACTCGACTGGCAAACACAATAGTCCAGGATATCACTCACCCACTACACCAATACATCATCCCCACTATCATCAGGGCGCAGGTACAGAACCATCAAATTCCGGTGGGCCCGCCTCAGGAAAGGCCTGATCCCTGCAGGCCCGGCTGACCTGTCTGACAAGCCCATAAATGTGTTTGTCATGTATGATGTAATTTTGTTATTTTTGTTTTGTGATGTGTAATGTTTATTGTTTAAATGTACGGCAGTGAAAATGAATCTATCTAATCTAATCCAAACCCCAAAACCAATTAAGTTGGCACGTTGTGTAAATGGTAAATAAAAAACAGAATACAATGATTTGCAAATCCTTTTCAACCTATATTAAATTGAATAGACTGTAAAGACAATATATTTAACGTTCGAACTAAGAAACTTTGTTATTTTTTGCAAATATTAGCTAATTTGGAATTTGATGCCTGCACCATGTTTAAAAAAAGCTGGCACAAGTGGAAAAAAAGACTGAGAAAGTTGAGGAATGCTCATCAAACACTTATTTGGAACATCCCACAGGTGAACATGCTAATTGAGAACAAGTGGGTGCCATGATTGGGTATAAAAGCAGCTTCCATGAAATGCTCAGTCATTCACAAACAAGGATGGGGCGAGGGTCACCAATTTGTGAACACATGCATGAGCAAATTGTTGAACAGTTTAAGAACAACATTTCTCAACGAGCTATTACAAGGAATTTAGGGATTTCACGATCTACAGTCCGTATTATCACCAAAAGGTTCAGAGAATCTGGAGAAATCACTGCACGTAAGCGATGATATTACGGACCTTGGATCCCTCAGGCGGTACTGCATCAAAAAGCGACATCAGTGTGTAAAGGATATCACCACATGGGCTCAGGAACACTTCAGAAAACCACTGTCAGTAACTACAGTTGGTCGCTACATCTGTAAGTGCAAGTTAAAACTCTACTATGCAAAGCGAGAGCCATTTATCAACAACATCCAGAAACGCTGGGCCCAACTCATCTAAGATAGACTGATGCAAAGTGGAAAAGTGTTCTGTGGTCTGACGAGTTCACATTTCAAAGAGTGCGAGTACTAGACTGGCCTGCCTGTAGTCCAGACCTGTCTCCCATGGCGAAATATGAAGCCTAAAATACCACAACGGAGACCCCGGACTGTTGAACAACTTAAGCTGTACATCAAGCAAGAATGGGAAAGAATTCCACCTGAAAAGCTTCAAAAATGGGTCTCCTCAGTTCCCAAACGTTTACTGAGTGTTGTTAAAAGGAACACAGTGGTAAAAATGCCCCTGTGACAACTTTTTTGCAATGTGTTGCTGCCATTAAATTCTTACTTAATGATTATTTGCAAAAAAAATTAAGTTTCTCAGTTGGAACATTAAATATCTTGTCTTTGCAGTCTATTCAATTGAATATAAGTTGAAAAGGATTTGCAAATCCGCAATACCTCAATGCTAACGAGGGGGAATTACACTTCAACGACTGCCGTTGGCTTTGACAGTTAGGATTGTTTGTTTGCATCAAAACAGTTGTTTTTCTCACTACTATAGGGGGAAACCATCATTGCCCAGGCACACCCTTCTGGTTTTGGAGTATAAATATTTGGGGTTTTGGCACCAGCCCATAAACTAGATCTGACCAATCTAAGTCTAAGACCAGATCTGATCAATGTAAGTCTAAGACTAGATATGACCAATCCAAGTCTAGGACTAGATCTGACCAATCTAAGTCTACGACGAGATCTGATCAATGTAAGTCTAAGACTAGATATGACCAATCTAAGTCTAGGACTAGATCTGACCAATACGAGTCTAACACAAGATGTGACCAATCCAAGTCTAAGACGAGATGTGACCAATCTAAGTCAAAGACCAGATCTGACCAACCTAAGTCTAAGACCAGATCTGATCAATGTAAGTCTAAGACTAGATATGACCAATCCAAGTCTAGGACTAGATCTGACCAATCTAAGTCTAAGACGAGATCTGACCAATACAAGTCTAACACAAGATGTGACCAATCCAAGTCTAAAACGAGATGTGACCAATCTAAGTCAAAGACCAGATCTGACCAACCTAAGTCTAAGACCAGATCTGATCAATGTAAGTCTAAGACTAAATATGACCAATCCAAATCTAGGACTAGATCTGACCAATCTAAGTCTACAACGAGATCTGACCAATACAAGTCTAACACAAGATGTGACCAATCCAAGTCTAAGACGAGATGTGACCAATCTAAGTCAAAGACCAGATCTGACCAACCTAAGTCTAAGACCAGATCTGATCAATCTAAGTCTAAGACTAGATATGACCAATCCAAGTCTAGGACTAGATCTGACCAATCTAAGTCTACGACGAGATCTGATCAATGTAAGTCTAAGACTAGATATGACCAATCCAAGTCTAGGACTAGATCTAACCAATCTAAGTCTAAGACGAGATCTTACCAATCCAAGTCTAAGACGAGATGTGACCAATCTAAGTCAAAGACCAGATCTGACCAACCTAAGTCTAAGACTAGATATGACCAATCCAAGTCTAGGACTAGATCTAACCAATCTAAGTCTAAGACGAGATCTTACCAATCCAAGTCTAAGACGAGATGTGACCAATCTAAGTCAAAGACCAGATCTGACCAACCTAAGTCTAAGACCAGATCTGATCAATGTAAGTCTAAGACTAGATATGACCAATCCAAGTCCAGGACTAGATCTGACCAATCTAAGTCCAAGACGAGATCTGACCAATACGAGTCAAAGACCAGATCTGACCAATCAAAGTCTAAGACGAGATCTGACCAATCTAAGTCTAAGACGAGATCTGACCAATCTAAGTCTAAGACCAGATCTGACCAATCTAAGTCGAAGACCAGATCTGACCAATCTAAGTTTAAGACTAGATGTGACCAATTTAAGTCTAAGACTAGATCTGACCAATCTAAGTTTAAAACCAGATCTGATCAATCTATATCTAAGACTAGATCTGAAAAATCTCAGTCTAAGACTAGATCTGACCAATCTAAGTCTAGGACTAGATCTTACCAATCTAAGACTAGGACTAGATCTGACCAATCGAGGTCTAAGACGAGATCTGACCAATCTAAGTCAAAGACGAGATCTGACCAATCCGAGTTTAAGACGAGATCTGACCAATCCAAGTCTAAGACTAAATCTGACCTATATAAGTCTAAGACGAGATGTGACCAATTTAGGTCTAAGACTAGATGTGACCAATCTAAGTGAAAGACCAGATGTGACCAATCTAAGCCTAAAACTGGATGTGACCAATCTAAGTCTAAGACGAGATCTGACCAATCTAAGTCTAAGACTAGATGTGACCAATCTAAGTCTAAGACGAGTTCTGACCAATCTAAGTCTAATACTAGATCTGACCAATCTAAGTCTAAGACTAGATGTGACCAATCAAAGTCTAAGACTAGATGTGACCAATTTAAGTCTAAGACTAGATGTGACCAATCCAAGTTTAAGACTAGATGTGACCAATCTAAGCCTAAGACGAGTTCTGACCAATCTAAGTCGAATACTAGATCTGACCAATCTAAGTCTAAGACTAGATGTGACCAATCTAAGTCTAAGACTAGATGTGACCAATTTAAGTCTAAGACTAGATGTGACCAATCCAAGTTTAAGACTAGATGTGACCAATCTAAGCCTAAAACTGGATGTGACCAATCTAATTCTAAGACGAGATCTGACCAATCTAAGTCTAAGACTAGATGTGACCAATCTAAGTCTAAGACTAGATGTGACCAATTTAAGTCTAAGACTAGATGTGACCAATCCAAGTTTAAGACTAGATCTGACCAATCTAAGTATAAAACCAGATCTGATCAATCTAAGTCTAAGACTAAATATGACCAATCTCAGTCTAAGACTAGATCTGACTATACTAAGTCTAGGACCAGATCTGACCAATTTAAGTCTAGGACTAGATCTGACCAATCTTTGTCTAAGACTAGAGCTGACCAATCTAAGTCAAAGACGAGATCTGACCAATCCGAGTCTAAGACGAGATCTGACCAATATAAGTCTAAGACAAGATGTGACCAAACTAGGTCTAAGACTAGATGTCACCAATCTAAGTCAAAGACCAGATGTGACCAATCTAAGTCTAAGACCAGATGTGACCAATCTATGTATAAGACTAGATGTGACTAATCTAAGTCTTAGACTAGATCTGACCAATTTAAAACTCGGACTACATCTGACTAATCTAAGTCTTTGACTAGATCTGACTAAACTAAGTCTTAGGCTAGATCTGACCAATCCAAGTCTAAGACTAGATCTGACCAATCTAAGTCTAAGACTTAGATTGCCTCCAAGGCACTTCCTGTCAATGAGAAAGGACGCAAAGAAAAAAAGCTCCGCTTCTGCTACCGGAGTTTTGTTAAGTCTGAAGATTTTGACCACTGATTTGACCACTGATTTGCGATCACAGCCACAGGAGAGTCACCTGGCATCTTCGATCTGATTTTGGTCAGTTGAGAGGCACTGATACGCTGAAATAAGGCGAGTGGAAGAGCCGTTAGCCTCAAGCCAAAGGCGCCTCCCGCAGTTCAAAGCGGTTGCCTAGCAACCAAAAGCTACGGCGAGTTTACAGCTGTTTTAAAGTGATCCCGACGTCGCAGAGTGATATAAGTTGACAGGCTGACAACTCAAATTGATCTCTGAACGGCGCAAGGTACGAAATTGTTGAAAAAACAAGTTAAAAGTGCCGCAAGTCGCTAAAGAAGTAACTGCCCTTAAGACATAAGAGGCGCTGACGTCAGTGACTGCCGCAATGCCAAAAGTTAAAGGATTGACTGGAAAGACTGATTTGAAGCTGGGCACAGGACATGATGGGATTCAAGAAGGGATACTACAAAAAATACTACAGGAATTTAAAGAAGAAATGATAGAAAAATGGGAAGAATTGATGGATGGATGGAAAGAGGATATGAAAGAAATGAAAAAAGAAATTAAAGAAATGAAAAAAGAGAACAACTCCAGAAATAAAGAAGCCACTGAAATGAGCAAACAAATGAAGATCCTTCAAGAAGACAACAACATGCTGAGGAACATCATTGATGAAATGGATCAGGATAAACGAATGAATGATATCATTGTGACAGGGCACCGAATTAAACCAAGATCCTATGCGAAAGCTGTGAATAATGAAGGTGAACCAGATGAAATGGATATGGTCTCAGCAGAACAGCAAGTGGTCAACTTTCTGCAATCAAAAGAAATTGAAATTGACATTAATACCATCGAAACATGCATCCCACTGAACAGAAGAAACAACAACGCCACTCCAGTCGTGCTCGTGAAACTCGTAAACAGAAAATCTAAAATGGCATTGCTGAGACAGGGAAAGAAGCTGAAGGGAACAAATGTGTACATGAATGAGCATCTCACAAAACGCAATGCTGGAATCGCCAAGAAAGCACGCGACTTGAGAAGGCAGGGAAAAATCCAGGGAACTTGGAGCGCCAACTGTAAAATCTACATCAAGCTGAATGGAGGTCCAGAAGCAAGAGTAATTGTTGTCCATGACATCAAGGACCTGGACAATTTTTAAAGTTTACACAGCTACCACAACAACGATGATAATGGACTCTGACAGAAAACAAGCACCTAAATTCAGAATCGGCACTACTATGTTCCAAGGGACGACTAAACAAGAGGACCTACATTCAGGATTGCATCCACCTACACTTATAGAGATTATTGAAACAACATCAAAGATTGTTGAACAAGAAAATATGGAACTAAAAAAATTCTGCAACAAAGATCACAAAAACCAGGATTTGGAAAATGATATAGATCCAGATACAAATTTTTTCTCCCACATCAGTAATAGTTGTTTTTATTATACAGATGATCAATATAATAGCAACATTGAATGTGATAACAAATTGTCAATTATTCATTTTAATAGTAGAAGCTTGTATGCAAATTACAACAACATTAAGAACTTTTTGGAACACATCAACGAACCCTTCAAAGTGATTGCTGTCACAGAAACATGGATTAATAATAAAAAAGGAATAGATTTTGATCTGGAGGGATATGAGCTAAACTACATCAACAGAAACAACAAAAATGGAGGAGGAGTAGCTGTGTACGTGATGAAGAACAGAAAAATGTAAATTAAAACATTTGTTTGCACGTACAACACTTAAGACCTTCAGTATATCAGTATGTGGAATTAAATTATGGAATGGATTAAGGAAAGCAATCAAACAATGTACTAATATGATCCACTTCAAGAAACTCTTCAAACTTAAAGTGTTTACAAAGTACAAAGAAGAAGAACCATGACAAACATTCTCAATTTATTTCATCCATCCATTCATTCATTCTTAAAGTAATCTTACTTATCTCATCATATGAAATATGACTTACTTCACCAATTATTATTATTAAATTCTTACTATTATTTATTTATTTATTTTTATTGTGATTAATTATGGAGTTTATTGTGAAAAAATTGTGAACATGAAGTGAACAAAAAGTTTTGCAACTGTTATGTAAAGAAAAGGGGTAGGATTAAATAAGCTCTGCTTCTTCCTACTCCTTTTCGAACATGTTGAAAAGAGAAACTGGAAATTGTGATGTATCATGTTGTATGCTTGCATGTTCGAAATAAACTCAAACTCAAAGGGGGCGGCGCTTAGCAAGCAAAGCAGGAAGTGTCCATTATGACCAAAGTTGTAGTTGTCTATCATAATGCTCTGGAGCAATGAATCCCAAAGTCTTAGGAACAGATCTAAGTAAGATACAAACTAAAAAGGATCTCTCAAGTAAAATGAGCGTTTCCGTCTTTCTAAAGGCAGAATGAAGTGTCTTGGATATGATGTAATTCTGCCTCATGGAAACATGAAGGCCATGGAGATGTGAAAAGTAGTTTCATCTCCCATCCATTAAAACAAAAACATCTGCCACTGTTGCTTTTGAATCATTACGGTTTTTGCTTCCATTTTCCATTCGCACCTACACACTCTGTTCACCCTCCTTCATCCATCCATCCATCCAACCATCCCATTTGCTGGTGCCCTCAGTGGAACACTAAGGCTATTTATAACAGCCTCAAAGCCCACAGCTTCCAACACATGGGCACCAGAGAGAAGAGGGGGAGATGCAGCGCCCGTTGGAACGCCTCGGGAGAAGAAGGGATGAGGGGATAAAGAAAGATGGAGGGAGGGAAAAGGAAATGGAGAAGTCCGAAAGTAAAAGAAAAAAAAAGGAGTCCAAAACCAAACTGAGGGGAAAGGGAAGAAGAAAAGAGAAACGACATAACTGTTAGCGTACACCTCATTTTGTTTCTACGCCAATGTGCGTGGGAGGCGTGTTTTTAGAGCCGACACCCACACAGGTTGGCGCTGCAGAAGCACCTGAGCTGCCAGAGGCACCGCCGACAGACTCTTTGCCAATCTTCACTTAGACATTTGAACCCGGACGGGCTGGTCAAGACGTTCCTGAAGATTCCAGAGGACGCGTGGGCACCGCGCCCGCCGGCATCCACGGTTGGCGACCGACACCGAATTACCACGCAAATAGACACTATTTAGCGCCTGCGCCTTGAAGTGGATAATTGTGGAAAATAGAGGAAACGTCACCTGGACAATATGGCATTTTTTTTCAAAGGGACCGTAGTCAGACCAATGTAGTCTGTAAATGATGCAAGGCATGACCGCTAATACCACAACACCCTTTAGAGCACAGCTGTCACTTCCTGGCACTAAACCTGCAGAAAATATAAAGTTACATTTACAATTTTAAAATATATATATATGTATATATATATATATATATATATATATATATATATATATATATACATATATATATATATATATATATATATATATATATATATATATATATATATATATATATATACATACTCCTGCTCCTAATTTAAAACATTTTTTAATAATGATCGATTTACTGCATAACAAAAATTAATTTCCATAGTTCAATAAGAATGACAGGGCAAATTAATGTTACACAGCCGTTATTTCCTAGCACTAAAACTGCAGAAAATAGATCTTCTCAGGTTTCTCTATGTTTACATTTTCACATTTTCTTACACTTTATGAAGCATTTCTCACATATTCCTTATTTTTAAGTGTGATTTTACTATTTAGTTGACATTGTTTGAGTGTTTTCCATGCTTGTGTTGACATTTCCTTTCTGCCTTGACAGCTGAGGGACTATAATCGGAGAAAGGTTACATTTACAATCAAATATATTATTCTTCAGCTCCTTATTTTCCATAGGTCAGAAAATATGTCAATAATTATCAATATCGACCGATATAATCCTAAAATTTAAATAATTACTGCATAAAAAAAATTAATTTTCATAGTTGAATAAGAATGAAAGGGCAAATTAATGTTACACAGCCGTTATTTCCTAGCACTAAACCTGCAGAAAATAGTTCTTCTCAGGTTTCTCTGTTTACATTTTCACATTTTCTTACACTTTATGAAGCATTTCTTACATATTCCTTATTTTTAAGAGCTTATTGTTAAGTGTTCAATGTGATTTTACTATTTTGTTGACATTGTTTGAGTGTTTTCCATGCTTGTGTTGACATTTCCTTTCTGCCTTGACAGCTGAGGGATTATAATCGGAGGAAGGTTACAATTACAATCAAATATATTATTCTCCTGCTCCTTATTTTCCATAGGTCAGAAAATATGTCAATATTTATCAATATCGACCAATATAATCCTAAAATTTTAAATAATTACTGCATAATAAAAATTCATGTTCATAGTTGAATAAGAATGAAAGGGCAAATTAATGTTACGTAGCCGTTATTTCCTTGCACTAAACCTGCAGAAAATAGTTCTTCTCAGGTTTCTCTATGTTTCCATTTTCACATTTCACATTTTCTTACACTTTAAGAAGCATTTCTTACATATTCCTTATTTTTAAGAACTTATTGTTAAACGTGTTTAATGTGATTTTACTATTTTGTTGACATCTAGTGTTTTCCATGCTTGTGTTGACATTTCATACAAATATAAATAATGATCGATATAATCATATTTACAATAATTACTGCATAACAAAAATTAATTCCATAGTTGAATGAGAATAACAGGGCAAATGAATGTTACACAGCTGTTATTTCCTGGCACTAAACCTGCAGAAAATAGTTCTTCTCAGGTTTCTCTATGTTTATATTTTCACACTTTGCATTATTTTCTTACACTTTATGAAACATTTATTACATATTCCCTCATTTTAAGAGATTATTGTTAAGTGTTCAATGTGATTTTACTATTTTGTTGACATTGTTTGAGTGTTTTCATGCTTGTGTTGACATTTCCTTGATAGCTGTGGGATTATAATCAGAGGAGTGCTTGGATTTATGTCCCGATACAAGTATTTTGGTACCGATACCGGTCCAAAAATGTATTTAGATACTTTTCAAAATAAAGGGGACCACAAAAAAATACTATTGGCTTCATTTTAACAGAAAATCTAAATACACATTAAACATATATTTGTTATTGCAATCAAAGAACAATTTAGTCCTTAAATAAAATAGTGAACATACTAGACAACTTGTCTTTTAGTAGTAAGTAAACAAACAAAGGCTCCTAATTAGTCTGCTGACATATGCAGTAAAATATTGTGTCATTTATGTTATATTATTTTGTCAACATTGTTAATCTACTTGTTCATTTAATTTTAATATCTGGTTATTTTCTGTTTTAACATGTTGTATCTACACTTCTGTTAAAATGTAATATTTACTTATTCTTCTGTTTGATACTTTACATTAGTTTTGGATGATACCACAAATTTAGGTATCAATCCGATACCAAGTAGTTACAGGATCATACATTGGTCATATTCAAAGTCCTCATGTGTCCAGGGACATATTTCATGACTTTATAAACATGAAAAAGACAAAAGATTTTGTGAGAACGAAAAAAATTTATGTAATCATTGTAGTATCGACTATGTTTGGCTCTTGTACTTGGTATCGTTACAGTCGATGTCTGTGTAAACCCACCCATTTGTTTACATTCAGGAGCGCTAGCTTGTTGTTAGCGGTTAGCTATTGTATCCTCCTACGGTGTGTAGTGAAGCATGTTTAGCTAGTTCTCGTCCTCCAGTGATAATATACGTCTAAGAAACTAACTTTATTTGTCGCCATAGAGACGAGGATTAGTGATTTAGAAGTAGCTAAAACACTGCCGACTGCGGGTGGACGTTAGCTGCTAACAAGAGCAAGAGCTAAGCACCTCTTCAGTGTTTAAAGCTTCAACTTAATTGTTAGTCATTCAGGCAAAATGCGTCCATTCTCCCTTTTCAGATGCAGTATAGTACCCTTTTTAATACATTCGTAGCGTTATACCATAGTGTGCACACTTTAATATATTTTTACTTGCGTATGTAGTTTTTGGGATTTGAAGGATGTGTATTTTTCATAGGAAAACCACGCAACTCCTAATACACGAGAGTCTTTAAAGTAGACTGTATCACATTAAAGCTGCGGCAGTGAAGGTGTTAATGGGTTCGTTTGGAGTGCATCTCCACTTCTACATTCATGGCCGCTCTTTTCTGGACCGCTTCTTCTCTCCATTATCTCCTCTGCCGCAAAAAATTCTCATCCACCAACTCCGGCCTCAAGTGTCATCGCTCGCTCTCATTTCCCACCAGCTGCCTCATTGCACTCGTTCTATTTCTGCCAGTCTACTCTGCCGCCGAGACCACGCAGCAGCATCCTCCCGAACCAGCCCAGATTGGTCAAAAAGGCATGACTTTACGTTCATAACCCTTCATTTTAGCATGTGCTTGTGACCAAATGGTGGACTGACAACATTACGGGAATATCTTTAGGTTCACCTCCCATTTCTTCTCCAACGTGCATGAATTAACTAACTGTAGTTACTGATAGTGGTTTTCTGAAGTGTTCCTGAGCACAGGTGGTGATATCCTTTACACACTGATGTCGCTTTTTGATGCAGTACCGCCTGAGGGATCCAAGGTCCGTAATATCATCGCTTACGTGCAGTGATTTCTCCAGATTCTCTGAACCTTTTGATGATATTACAGACCGTAGACGGCGAAATTCCTTAATTCCTTGCAAAAGCTGGTTGAGAAATGTTGTTCTTAAACAATTTGCTCACGCATTTGTTTACAAAGTGGTGACCCTCGCCCAGAGGTGTGGACTCGAGTCACATGACTTGGACTCGAGTCAGACTCGAGTCATGAATTTGATGACTTTGGACTCGACTTGACAAAATGTAAAGAGACTTGCAACTCGACTTAGACTTTAACATCAATGACTTGTGACTTCACTTGGACTTGAGCCTTTTGACTTGACATGACTTGCTACTTTCCCCAAAACCCAAAGATTAAAAAGTTATTTGGGAGCGCGCCGCTCCGTATTTTTCCTTTTCTTCGTCTGTGTCTATCAGCGTGTTGTTCCTGTCAGCTGGTGTGCTCTCAGTACAACAGCCAATCAAATTAGATCTACGCTGTTTTCATCACACAGCTCTCATCCAATCAAATTGCAGGACAACCAATGAAGAAGAGTTGTCAAACAATGCGGCAGTGAGAAACAATTATGCCAAAGTTAATTGTTCGGGTATTAAAACTACGACTCGGTCAACAAAAAACGAATAGCCCTATGCAAATCATGCAGTTCGAATATTATAGACGGAGACGTAACAACTTCCAACTTCGTTCGACATTTGAAGATGCACAAAGAAGGGTAAGTTTTGAATGTAAGCTAACGTTTATTGGCTAAGTAACGTGACTTTTATTTGCTGTGTAGTTAAATCAGTGAGGCTGTAAACTCACTGCTAACGTTTTAACCATAGACATCTTATAAGGGTACGCAGCATGGAGCGCTACTGCCTACAGGCGCAGACGAGACGCGGGGCCGCCATCTTGGAGTGGTGATACGCTCCACTAGTGCAATCCATTTGGCAGGAGCAATGAACTGTCAGCGCATTTAATTCATCTTACCTCACTGAATACCACTGATTTTCACGCGCTTTTTTGTCATACGTGTAGCTATGATAAAGGACACATGTTTTGGCGTGTTTTATTATTCATAGTTTGCTTAACAGTAATATAATATTCTTATACGCTATAAGTGACCAGACGTCCGAGATCAAAACTGGGAATATAATCCCCAGAGAAAGGGGAAAAAAACGGTCAGCTATTTTTAAATTGAAGAAACAATATGATTAGGTTATATATACATGTGTATATCCTACATAAACAATGTATGAATACATTAGATATCTATATATCTTATAGACTGTATCTCTGTTGCTGCAGCAGCAGAGAGTTTATTCTGTCTTGACACTTTGTATTGATATTTTGTATTACATTCTTCCCTTAAATGATCACGTTTACAGTGATTGTTATATATGTATTTTTCATGTATGTCGCTTTGGATAAAAGCGTCTGCCAAATACTTAAACATATATAAACACCTGAAAGTCTTTATATCAGCTAAAACCACCAATCTGTTTCACTGGATTCAGAATAAAACCAAATGCTGTCTTACCCAACAATGTTAGTATTTGAATATTGTTACTTGAAGACTTATTCCTGGTTACAATTATACTGTTAAGAAAGTATTGTCTTATATTTTGCCTAAAATGAGAATGCATCATAATCAGTGGCGGCTGGTGAATTTTGTTTTAGGTGGGGCTGAAAGTTTGTAAACCAAACCCTTTTAGGGGCGTCATCCTCCCCCAGAAGATTTCTTTGTGATTTTCACATACAAATATTGAAGATCTTTGCTCCTTCTCAACTCTGTGGTAATATTCTTTTCATAAAATACAACCAATAGTACATTAATGTTAAATCTTACTTGTGAAAAGTAATCCCCCGATTCCTATTTTCAACAGTCCGCTCATTTGAGCAGGAAAATGCTGAACACCAGCCCGGCATCTTTGTTTTCTACCTGTCGACTGTCAGTTTAGGCTGCTCGCCGGCTCCTCATCACCACTTCAAGATGCAAATTGCTCGCGTCACAGCAACCAATGCTGCGTCTACTTATAAGATGTCTGTGGTTATAACGTCATTGCAAACATGGCAATCTGTTACGTCCACTGCAGTTCGCTACCTTATTCATACTTTTTGTCAAGTGATTTTTTTTAAGCAGGGTTGCATGAGGTACCTAACACATAACGTTACGTTAGTCAATGTATCACACACAATAACGTAACGTTAGACGGCGGTCAGCAGCACCGCATATTTTAGCCACCTACAAAAAGACAAACATAGTCAAATAAAGGTCAGTTAAAATGTATACTATATTAAGAATAAGTGTACATATTGCATAGGGCCCTGACATCTAAAAAGTACAACTCTGTTCATTGTTATGTTCATGTATTTATTATGTTTTTCATGTGTACGCACACATCAACACACATACAGTATGAGATGAGATCAATGAGATAAGGTAAGAACAGAATAGAAACTGCTGTGGAACTAGTTACAATGCAATATGCCATGGACATACAATGTTAACACTTTTGTACAAATAAGTACAGTTGCACTTGTTTTTGCAAATGTGTTTATTCTGTAAAGGAATGAGTTAAATGTTTAAAATTGTTTACACTATTAAAATGACTGGTTAATAGTGCTATTATGAATTGCAATATCAGTACTATTTTTTTTCCTGCTATTTCAAATGCACTTGTTTTAATAAATAAATACAACGTTTTAAAAGCATACACAATCTGTGTAAAAATATTAGTCTGTGGTTAAAAGGACTTGAAAGGACTCGAAACTCAAAATGCATGACTTGTGACTTGACTTGAGACTTTCCAGTCTTGACTTTGGACTTGACTCGGGACTTGCCTGTCTTGACTCGGGACTTGACTCGAGACTTGAGGGCAAAGACTTGAGACTTACTTGTGACTTGCAAAGCAATGACTTGGTCCCACCCCTGCCCTCGCCCCATCCTTGTTTGTGAATGACTGAGCATTTCATGGAAGCTGATTTTATGCCCAATCATGGCACCCACCTGTTCCCAATTAGCCTGTTCACCTGTGGGATGTTCCAAATAAGTGTTTGATGAGCATTCCTCAACTTTCTGTCTTTTTTGCCACTTGTGCCAGCTTTTTTTAAACATGTTGCAGGCATCAAATTCCAAATGAGCTAATATTTGCAAAAAATAACGTTTTCCAGTTCAAATATTAAATATCTTGTCTTTGCAGTCTATTCAATTGAATATAAGTTGAAAAGGATTTGCAAATCATTGTATTCTGTTTTTATTTACCATTTACGCAACATGCCAAATTCACTGGTTTTGGGGTTTTTAGTAATATCAAGCCTCGGTCATCTTTTGATCTTCCGGTGATTCTTTCCACGTCACATGAACACTGTCTACTTCCTACACCACAGGTGTCAAACTCAAGGCCCGGGGGCCAAATGTGGCCCGTCAGTTCATTTTATTTGGCCTCTTGAAAGCCTGGAAATAATATGTATCAATAAAGTAATGTGTTCTTTCTTTCTATTTTGGGAGAAAAAAAAAAAAAGTACTCCATGGAATCGCAAATTATGTTCACTTAAATATTGTCTAATTATGCAAAAATATATGATCAAACATTCAAACCATTTTTAAATAGAAATAAATACTAATAACTAGATGAGGCAATTCCTGGAGGAATCGCGTGTTAATGCTCCAATGCTGAAGTTGAACTGAAATGCTGACAGAATGTAATATGAATGTAAGAATAGTTTGAATGTTGGAATGGTTTCAATGTTGAAGAGTTTGAATTTCCAGGAAAAACTGAATTTGGTTTGGAACTTGGGAAAGTGTTAGTTTGAATGTCCAGAATTAGTGGAATGTGTTGATGTTGGAATGGTTTGAATAGGTTGAAAGATGTGTGAATTGTGCAACTTGTAAAAATTCATTCCATTCATTTCAATGGGAACTTCCTGGAAATTTGGGAATTTTGGGAAAAGCGTTTTTTATTTTTTTATTTTTTTTAAATGATTAGGAACATGAATGTTCTGAATGACCTGAATTGGTTGATGTTGGAATTGTTTAAATCGGTCAAGAAATGTTGATGTAGTAACAGTTTTTTAATAGAGAAATGGTATTATGGAAAACCGGGAGTGTTTCTAGTAGCTAAACCAACTTGTTTTTTTGTCCTGACTAAGAAAAATGTTTTGACGGTGGAACAGTTGAAATGGAATGAAAAATGTAAAAGGAGTAGTCAAACGAAAAAGGTTGGACATGGGGTTAGAAAAAAACCAGGAATTCCTGGAAATTAGTTGAACGTGGAAAAATGATAGTTTGAATGTCCAGGATGAGATGAATGTGTTGAAGGTGGAATGGTCTGAATCGGTTGAAAAATGTGGAAGTTTGAAAAATGGACAATTCATTTTGAATGGGGAAAATGTCCCTGAAAAGAGGGAAATTTTGGAAATGCGGGAATTTTTTGAAATTGTTGAAGTAGAGCACACAATTTTGAACAGGCTGAATATTTTTGGCGTTGGAACGGTTTGAATCAGATGAAAAATGTTGGAATTGTGGAACTTTGAAAATTACAGCTTTATTACAGTAAAAAAAAAAGTACTGTTTTTTTAATTTCGAGAAAAATGCTGTAAAAACCACTGTAAATTTCACAATTTTACCATGAAATATATTGCTACTTTTACATTGCACAATAACTTGCTTTGAAGTCATTATTGTGTGAACGCTGCAAAGCATTCACACACATATGGTTTCTCTTCAACTTCTTCTTGTTCTCCAGATTTTGGCGCGCTCTACCTTCCACATTTTTCCCCCCGATTCAAACCGTTCCAACTTCAAACTGTTCAGCCTATTCGGGAATCGCGGGATTTTCCTTGACAAATTCCAAAAATTCCCAGATTTCCCAGAATTCCCGGTTTTCCGGGATATTTTTCCCATTCAAAATTAATTGGCCATTTTGTCAAACTTCCACCATTTCCACATTTTTCAACCAATTCAAACCATTCCACCTTCAACATATTCCACTCATCCTGGACATTAAAACTATAATTTTTTCAAGTTAAAAAAAATTCCAGGCATTCCCAGATTTCCCGTTTTTTCAAACCCTTTTTTGACCCTTTTTTCTGGCGACGACTCCTTCCACATTTTTCGACCCACTTCAACCATTCCACCGTCCAAACATTCCTCTTGTTTAGGACAAAAAACAAAGTTGTTTTTCGAACTGGAAAAATTCCCGGTTTTCTTGAAATTCCAGGAATTCCTTAATACCATTTTTTAATTAAAAATGTTACTACTTCAACATTTCTCCACCGATTTGAAAAATTCCAACACCAACCATTTCATCTCATTCAGAACATTAAAGTCTTTTAACATTTATAAAAAAAATCCCGCTTTTCCCGAAGTTCCCAAATGTCCATGAAATTCGCATTGAAATGAATGGGAGCTTTTTACTGTGGTGCCGTTTTGGCATTTACAGTAATACACCGAAAAATCTACAGCTGTAGATTTGCGGTACAAAAATACAACAAAATAAACTGGCAGCTTAGGTGCCAAAATATTTCTGTAAAATTGCAGGTTTTTTTATTTACAGTAAAAAAACAAAACAAATGTAAACAAATGTTAATTTCACAGGGTATTTTTTTACCATAAAAACAGCAGTACTGTTTTTCCAATTCCAGTAATATACACTACATTTTGAGGTGAAATGATTGCAACTTACCATAGTTTTTAACGTTTTAGTTTAAAAAACATCTACTAATAAAATGCATAAAAAAATGGTGTAATATTAGTATTCACTGTTAGAAGCAGCTCTGTGGGGCCAAACATAACTGCAATGTGGCCCTCAGTGAATACGACTGACACCTCTGTCCTACACATTCTCCTCCTTTCATCCGCCCTTCAATGATTTCCACCCATGAGTGGAAAAACAAGTTGCCTCTATATTGAAGCTAGACTTGTAAAGTTTGTGGATAAATAGATATGATCAAAATAGTATCAATCTCGAAGAGATTCTCAAGCCATTTTGAGAGATAACAAGGAAGCCAGTTATGTGATCGCGTGACATAGAGGAGCAACCACAGATCCCTTCCCCTTTAACAACAATGCCAATCAAGCAGACTTTGACAGAGCCAACAAAGATTACTTTGGGAACAATTATGATCCAGAACCTTATATTTTTTTAGCCTGAATACAAAGAGGATGACAATACATTTTAGAAGCCGATTACTACCCTGATGCAGTTTTATTGTGACGCTATAGCATTAAAGGCCTACTGAAACCCACTACTACCGACCACACAGTCTGATAGTTTATATATCAATGATGAAATCTTAACATTGCAACACATGCCAATACGGCCGGGTTAACTTATAAAGTGACATTTTAAATTTCCCGCTAAACTTCCGGTTCGAAACGCCTCTGAGGATGACGTATGCGCGTGACGTAGCCAGTAGAACACAGGTATGGTGTGCATCAGTTGGGGACGTCTCTGCGCTGCTGACCTGTCTCCACTCAAGATGATCTCCTGCTGGCCCCACTATGGACTGGACTCTCACTATTATGTTAGATCCACTATGGACTGGACTCTTACAATATTATGTTAGATCCACTAGACTTCCATTGCACCGGTCGCCCAGGGGGGAGTCCCCACATCTGCGGTCCCCTCCAAGGTTTTTCATTGTCATCCCATTGGGTTGAGTTTTTTCTTGCCCTGATGTGGGATCTGAGCTGAGGATGTCATTGTGGCTTATGCAGCCCTTTGAGACACTCGTGATTTAGGGCTATATAAGTAAACTTTGATTGATTGATTGATTGATATTTATTTACCATTTAGAATGCATAACAAAATTAAAGCATATGTGTTCTTGTCTTACATAAGGAATGTGAATGATAAACATTACATCTCTTTACAATGTTTGTGTATTTCCAGTATGACTGATCTAATAATATGGTCAGAATCTCCGGAAATTACCGAAGGTGGTCAGAGAGGAATATTCAAAATGGCCGACTGATTGTGTGGCATTTTGTGACATTTTAGACGGTATTTTCACATACTTTGCGGATTGTAAGAACAATTAAATATAATTTAATGGATACAATGAAACACAAATAAACATCAGTATAATGTCAGCTTGTTTTTCCACTCTACTGATACTTTAAAGTAGCAGAACTGGAGGTGTCTGGAGACAACTTGAGAGTCGTGGCAACAAGTCCTTTCTCTACTCGTCAAGCTGAGAATAACAGCACAGCACGTTTCCCCCCTTCACAATAATAGCGCGGTGCGCCACATTGGGTCTAAGGGTTTCAAAAAAGTACATTACAACGCACGTGTTGATACAGTTACACAATTAGTCTGCTTTGACCTAAAATACAGAATTGTCCAAATATGTATTGCAACAATAAATGCGAGGATTTTTGCATTTACTGTAATTAGAAACATTTAACACTCTATGGTGGTTAAATAAGTGGAAAAATGGAATTAAAAACAATTAAAACGATATAACTGAATTATTTATTTATTTTTAATATTGCTATTGTTATTTAAAATTATTATTATGGGCCTGCTGCATTGCAAGCAGCCCATATCATTATTGCTCATACGTGCTAGCAGTTGTTTACTATTTAGACGGCACAGAAAAAGGAAAGACACCCGTGTTCGTGTTTCATAGGAGTAGGACGCCTTGTGCTAGCAGTTTTTTACTATTTAGAAGGCACAGAAAAAGGAAAGACACCCGTGTTCGTGTTTCATAGGAGTAGGACGCTTTGTGCTAGCAGTTTTTTACTATTTAGAAGGCACAGAAAAGGGAAAGACAGGTGTGTTCTTGTCTCACATAAGGATTGTAGATTATGGACGAATCTAGCAGTTTGACCCTTGAATGTGCATTAAAACAATATCTGATAATATCAACACATATCCAAACAAATCAGAGCGTCTGTGACCAACATACCTTTGACCGTGGAGGCCATATTGCTTTTTCTTTTCTCCCTTTTGGCTCATTTTCATCTGTTCCTTTCCCTTACTGTCAGTCCCAGCGTACAAAAAAAACAACACCTGACAAACGGTCGCTCTTATGCTCTCAAAAGGGAACATTTGTCCATTAGTGCGAGGCAGAGGACACTCCACAGCCTGTTGAACGAGCCAAACTCACTGTTTTCATTCGGGGATTCACACATTAAAAAAAAGCACACATAAAAGCCATCAGATCAGTAAATATGTAGAGCGCTTCAAAGCACCTGTTCAATGCACAATGAAACATAAAAGACACACACACACACATTAGAAAAATAACTCGCCAACTAAAATGGGTTTAAAGTGTTCCCCGGCCACGTCACTTACTGTATTAGTACCTATTGACCTTTCATACACAAGTTGTGTAGGCATTACAGATTAAAAAGTGTTTTAGGAGGGATGGGTAGCATTCACATTTCAACCCATACGGTACCAATTCCTGGTACCTGGGTATCAATACAGGTACTCAACGCTACCAATTTTCGGCGCTTTTGTGTGTTTACAGTGTTGGCGCTAGGAATTTTCAAAAGGGACCCCATCAAGTCATAAAAATGGGGTCCCACAGTACATTTTTGTAAGCGTTTTGAAAACAAATTATAAATGTATGCATTATCCTGTTATATCTCACATTCTATATTGTGTTTTGGAAAAAGGTTGTCATAAACGTTACTTCATTCATTAAAAAAATAATACAAAAGAAAACAAATGTTTATGCGTATATAAAGGGATTCAGTTATAAACATTCATTCACTTTCTTCTTTCCTTCATGGATCTAAACTTTGCCGCTGCCGCCCCAAGATGAAAGTTCTCTGCTTGACGAGGACCACTGACACATCTCTGCATATTTGACTGGAATACCCTAATGGGCATTACATATATCAAAATGTTGAAATACCCTTTTTAGAGCAAATATCTACCCAAAAGACCACTTTGCTGCTGCCAAAAATTGATTTGAAGGGTATTTCAACAAGTAAACAGTACAGTAGGTATGTGATTTTGATACATGTAATGCTCATAAGGGTATTCTAGTAAAATATGCAGAGATAAGATGTGTCAGTATCAAAGTATTACTTGAAATACATTTTTGGCAACAGCAAAGTGGTTGTTTGGGTAGATTTTAGCTTTGTAAAGGGTATTTCAACAAGTAAACAGTACAGTAGGTACTTGATGATTCCCGGGCGCGGCGCCGCTGCTGCCCACTGCTCCCCAAGGGGATGGGTCAAATGCAGAGGACAAATTTTACCACATCTAGTGTGTGTGTGACAATCATTGGTACTTTAATCTTTAATATATGTAATGCTCATAAGGGTATTCTAGTAAAATATGCGATGTGTAAATATCAAAATATTACGTTGAGTAACTTTTTGTCAGGCAATATTACATTTAATGAAAATGTTACATAAATGAATACATCCAAACACTTTATAAATATTGATTATGTGCAGGTAGAAATAACAGTTAAAATTGTATTTATATTCCAAACAAGAAAGAGGTTTTATCACATCAACATCGGACTAACAACAGTCCTTTAAATCTCATTAATACCACAGAAAAGGCAAACTGTCATTTTCCGGACATGATAATGGCTAAAATAATGTCAGCGTTACAATAACCACCAAAATAAAGTGTTTGTCTCACACTTAGTAAAACAGACGATGCCAAGCAATGCCGGTTTAGCGAGCGGTGTGCGCTCCCGCCAAGGAAATACATTTTTGGCACAACACCGGCAAATATAAACTAAACAAAACACCTGCGGAAAGCGATTATCTCTAAAAACAAACAAACAAGCAAACCGCAGTTTTGACCCAGAGAAGAAAGGGTCGGTAAAAAAAAAAATTCCAGGGACGCGCGGCGCAGACTTCTGGAAATGCGCGTCCTTTCTGATTTCAATGCGTAAAAAGACGCAAAAAGTGCGTTAACGCCAACATTGTGTTTATAAATTATGATAAAATCAAATTTTTATTGCAACATTTAAAAATCAGCTGAATATGATAACTTTTGTCCAGTCATATCCTGTTTTATTATCTCATGCAAGTATGACATTAAGTTACAATTACAGTTGCAAGTCCAAGACATTAGATGGCAGTTCTGGTTAGTTTACGGTGTGTGTTTTTGTTGTTGTTGCGCCCTAAGAAGTGGTAATACTGTAAGTATTGTACTTCTTACGCACCAACTGTTTGATTATGACGTGCATCTTAGTTCAGGGTTTTTGCACATATCAGCAAATCTGATTTAATGCAAGTTAAAAACACATTTAATGCACATGTCTGACTGCAGATCGTTATTATGTATATTCAAAAGCATACAATTGTCTTTATAGACACAATTGTAAGCCTTTGACAATTATAATGGTGAATAGTTTAAAGGTTTTCATTCAATGTGGCCAAACTGAGCACGAATGTAAACATAACATATAACAATAACAATGCAATAACTCTTTCAAACGCAATAAACCTATTTTTCATTTCTGTAGTATGTTGTAGTATTGTAATTGGAAGGTGGATAACAACTATCCTAAATATGTAAACAAACATCAAAATAAAATGGACTCAATATTTCTTCGCAAAAAATAAATACTGAACAACTTGAAGTAAAGTTCTTTTCTCTGGGTCTGGTGGTTTGTTTTGTTGTCTTTTTTGTTTCTAATTGCAATTCCGTGAATTTTCAATACCTCCGGACCTTGCACGTAATGCTTTTTTAATGCCTTAATGTTCGCAAAATGCATGTAATGACTTGTAATACTGTTTAAGTAGAAACCCTGTAGTTGTAGTTCCCATTAACAAATTTGGAGGTGTTGAAATTGCCATGTAAAATCGCTAATGCTAATCAGTAGCATGTCAATGGCAAAGCCAATGTATATTAGTATCAAGCTAGCACATTTTTGGGAAAAGTGGAGCCTTACTTTGCTTACGTTGAAATTGGGATAATTTGGAAGAGTGTGATTTCACATAAAATAGGACCGGTGGGATTTGGTAGGTGCAAAAAAAGTACCAGATTCGGTACTGATCCATAGTAGGAAGTGTTTATAAGTGTGTGTGTGAAATCTTTGTGGAGTGATTATGAAGACTGTACGTGCATATAATATTCATATGAATCATAACATAAATAGCGGCCCTACTTTGCGGATATTCATGCACCACGGGGTTTCTTGAACTTAACCCTGCAATAATCCAGGGATCCCTGTAATAAACATGTTTAAATAAATACCCATCATTACTTTTATTTATTTATTTACTTTTTGTCCTGTCCAGCTTCTGAGGCAAATCATATAGTTGATGTAGATGCCCATATCAGCTGTTCAGATTTACTTTACAAAAGAGAAGTGTAGGATACGTCTCTTGTTGCCTTATTTGTATTTGACTTTATTAAATGTATTTATATTATCATTTGGTGCAGAGGAAAAAAAGGAAGACAGAGGGGGAAATTGTGGGGACAAGAGGGGGATAAAGACAGATAGACAAAAACAGCAAACACAACAATAACAACAACAACAATAGAGCAAAAATCTGCAAATAGGATATGTACAAATATGATGGTAAAAGTGATAGCAAAGAAACAGTTAGCGAAATAAATAATACGGAAATGACAACGAGCTTTATTACACTACAAATGGAGCAATACAAATACCAATAGAAATAGCACTATTGATAATGAATAATACCAATAATTTACCTCTATTATCAACAATACGGTTGTTCAAATGCAACAATACATATATGTAGGGATGATGTTTGATAAGAAATTATCGAGTTCGAGCCCATTATCGAATCCTCTTATCGAACCGATTCCTTATCGATTCTCTTATCGAATCCAGATAGGTTGTTGTATATGGGGAAAAAAACACAATATTTGGTTTAACAAAAGCTCACTTTTATTTTATAAGAAAAAAATAAAATAAAACACAAAAATAAATATTGACTGTTGTTACCCCCCTAAAAAAATAAAATAAAATAAATAAATATTGACTGTTGTTACCCAAAGTATATTAAGTAGGGTTTTTCAGAAAAACACATATATACAGTAACACAAAAACAACCTGTCCCTGTGATCACTATAGGTGTATAAATAATAATATTGTGTTAAATAAAATCAGTCCCTTGGGCACAAAACTGAAAATAATACAGCTCTCCAAAAAGTGCACTTCTGCTGCTATTGGAACATACTAACTACACACACTATGACACTAAGAACGCCACAGTCATCAATCAACAATTCTTCTTCCAAAAAATTTGCATGTCTGCTTTTTCAGGATCAAGTCTGACCCGCTCTTCGCTAATCGTGTCGCCAACGGTGGAAAAAACACGTTCCCTTGGCGTGGAACTAGCTTGGACACACAGATAGGTTTGACGACATCCTCCTCCAGTCTGTATCTAAACCTTCTGGGGTCCATCAGTGTGGCCTCCTCCAGGAATGACTGCACATTCTTGTCCTGGAGGGAAAATGAGGGACAGACACAGCATAGAATTAGAGGGGAAATTAGCTGAATGCGAAGACTAGGGTGTCTGTTATTAAGTCTTTAGCATTAGTATGTGGAATTAAATGATGGAATGGATTAAGTAATGAAGTTAAACATTGTACTGATATGATACACTTTAAGAGGTTGTTCAAATTAATAGTGCTTGCAAAGTACAAAGAAGAATTATGAGAAATACTTTCAACCTTATTGAAAATAAGATATTCTTCATCTCAGTATATTAATAATGACTGAATTAATTAATTACATATTACAAAACTGTTGTGTATACTAATTCACAGATGTTATTTTATTATAAAAATGTCAGTAAATGATGTATATATTTGTAAACGCTCTGAAGTGGGAAAGGGGTAGGATTAAATAAGCTTTACTTCTTCCTACTCCTTTTCGGACATGATGTAAAGTGAAATGATATGAAACTGTGATGTGTTACACTGTAGGTGTGTTCATGTACGAAATAAACTAAAGAAAGAAAGAAAGCACTAGTTTATTAGACAGACCTGCAAACTCTAGAGTGGTGTAGGCTACAATACCGTTAACGTTATCAGACACATACAAAAAGGCTAACGTTAACGTTACCGTTAGCCACTGACTATGCTTAGGTAACGTTAGTCTAGTTAACATTACTGCAGTCCTGGTTGACATAAGAGGTAACGTTATTTTAGCCTAAAGGCTACAAGTGAGCAAATATGGAAATTAACCGGCAACAGTTAACGTTAGTTACTCACCGCCACTATCACTGGAGGGCTTGCTTCGTCATCTCTGTCGCTGCTTCTCCACGTGTCGAAGATACGACACGGTTCTCGAACGTTCAGGTTATGTACGGCTTGAACATGTTTCAACATGCTTGTTGTACTTCCCCCCCTTACATGAGAGCGAAGCCTGGCAATAATTGTATATTGCCGTTTCCTTGTCGTATTTTTTTGTAAAATGAAGCCATGCCTTGAGGCGTTTTTTCCGGTCCATTATTTTTGCTGCTTTCTGTATCTGCCGCCTAATGACTGAGCTACGTAATTTCCTGTGATGTCCCACAGGGCATTTCCTGTGGGACGGGATTCATTCTCAGGGATTCGAATAAAGAACCAACTCTTTTTCTTTACTATAGTGGACTCGATAACGGGAACCGGTTCTCAAAAAGGGATTCGAGTCCATGGAATCAGTTCTCTTCTTATCGAACAACCGGGAGGACCGGTTTTGAACATCATCCCTACATATATGTAATGATAACTAGAAATACAAAAGAATGCAGAAAAATGGAGGGGAAGAAAAAGAAGCAACCTATATGAACCTTGTAGATTGTTATAATAACAATAGGTTAAGCTTTGTCAGTGTGCCAACCCATCATTACTTTTAATACAGCTCGTATGAGAGTCTGCAATAGGGTTGTACTGTACACCGGTACTAGTATAGTATCGTGGTACTAATGAATCAAAAATGATACTATACTCTGTTTGAAAAGTACAAGTTCTCCATTTTTTTGTTCTTTTTTTTTTTTTTTTTTAACAGGCATAACGGCGCGTTGTCACGGCGTGACATTGCTGAATTTAAGAGCAGAGGAGCATGTTCGGCAGCGCACAAGCACAGAGTACAAGCAGACACAGTGTGTAGACAGAAAGGGAGAACGGGCGCATTTTGGTTTAAAAAGTAAAAATAAAGGTGAAGCTATAACACTGAAACGCCCTCAGGAAGAGGTGCTTTAAGACATGGCTAGCTAGCTAGTGGCTAAAGTCCATCCGCCGTCAGCAGTGTTTTAGCTATTTCTAAATCACTAATCCTCGTCTCCATGGCGACAAATAAAGTAAGTTTCTTACAAGTATCATCCCTGCAGGACTAGGTATAGCTAAACATGCTTCCCTACACATCGTAGGAGGATATAAAAGCTCATCGGCGTGGATCTACACCTGACATCCACTGCAATGATACCAAGTACAGCATATCTAGTCGATACTACTATGATTACATTGATATTATTAAATATGTTTTCCTTTTTAAAATTTGAGTTTACAAACTCAGGAAATATGTCCCTGGACACGTGAGGACTTTGAATATGACAAATGTATGATCCTGTAACTACTTGGTATCGGATCGATACCTAAATTTTTGGTATCATCTAAAACTAATGTAAAGTATACAAACAGAAAAATAAGTGATTAGATAGAACAAGGCCTGCTCAGTGGCCTTGTGGTTAGAGTGTCTGCCCTGGTCGTGAGTTGAAACCCCGGCCGAGTCATACCAAAGACTATAAAAATGGGACCCATTACCTCCCTGCTTGGCACTTAGCATCAAGGGTTGGAATTGGGGTTTAAATCACCAAAATGATTCCCGAGCGCGGCCACCACTGCTGCTCACTGCTCCCCTCACCTCCCAGGGGGTGGAACAAGGGGATAGGTCAAATGCAGAGGGTAATTCACCACACCTAGTGTGTGTGTGTGACAATCAGTGGTACTTTAACTTTTAACATGTTAAAACAGAAAATAAGCGGATATTTACAATAAATGAACAAATGGATTAATAATCAATTTTTACAGTTTGTCCTTTATAATGTTGACAAAATAATATAATATAAATGACACAATATGTTACTGCATATGTTAGCAGACTAATTAGGAGCCTTTGTGTGTTTACCTACTAATAAAGTTGTCTAGTATGTTCGCTATTTTATTTAAGGACTAAATTGCAATAAGAAACATATGCTTAATGTACCATAAGATTTTTTGTTAAAATAAAGCCAATAATGCCATTTTTTGTGGTCCTCGTTATTTAGAAAAGGACGAAACAACCCTAGTCTGCAAGCGTACTGTACCTAATGTTGTGGCTTACAGTGGGAGCTGTGGGCAGAAGCGTCCACAGAGGTAATTGGAGTTTTTTGCGACAAGTTGTCAGCGGACCTATTTCTCAGAGAACCCCCTGCTTGAGCCTTCCTGTTCCACCAAATAAATAGGCTGCTTTGCCATCAAGTCTCTCCAATTTTGGGCTGTCTGGGACGTAAATTGACTCCTGACTGAACCGAGTGCACGCGTGTCGACAGTAGCAACAGCACAAAGTAAGACAATCAGCAACACAAGATGCAAGACAAACTTCTTTTTTTAATGGCATAAGGCTGCCTAAAATCGAGGCCTATACTGGACGACTGAGGGAAATATGAACACGTGCAGGTTTTCAAAGGGGAAAGAGAACATCAACGCAAACACTTTTTGATATCATGGTGTCATTGAGAACACTCGGGCTTGGTTTGGTTTGCCAAACGTTCACATTAAGGATAGGACAGTTTATCAATCAATCAATCAATCAATGTTTATTTATATAGCCCTAAATCACAAGTGTCTCAAAGGGCTGTACAAGCCACAACGACATCCTCTGTACAGAGCCCACATACGGGCAAGGAAAACTCACCCCAGTGGGACGTCAATGTGAATGACTATGAGAAACCTTGGAGAGGACCGCATATGTGGGTAACCCCCCCCCCTCTTATGAAAAAGACTTAGTGACCTGACACTGGGGTTGCACAATATAGACCAAATACGACATAAATCAGGTGTCCAAAGTAGGGCTGGGCGATATATCGATATACTCGATATATATGTGCGATATAGAAAATGACTATATCGTGATATTCGAGTATATGTTCTCACGCAGTTGTTTAAGCTGCGGGCATTACACTACAGGCTCTTCTCACTCTTTCTTGTCCCTCCTTCTCACAGAGACTTAAACAAGTGCACCTTCTTACAAACGTCATGTGTGTAACGTCACACCCTCCCGCGGAGCAGAGAATTAGCGACATGGTAACGTTAGCTGTGATGCTAACGGTGAGGTGCGGGTGGTAATACGAGAGAGAGAAGGTGCGAATCTGGTAGCAAATGCAGGAAGAATTAATTCCCAAGAAAAACAGCATGGGATCCATCGTCCGGCGGTGGTTTGGCTTCAAGCGGGAATATGTTCAACATTTATGCGGCAAAAGCGTTGCTACAAAAAGTAGCAGCACTGCTAATGTAGCATCATTTGAAGAGTCACCCGCTAGAGAATAAGGAGTGCTTGAAACTTTGCATGTCAACATCTCCGGCCGGTGCCACACCAACAAAATGCCGAAGCAACTATTTCCAGATCAACACCGTATGAAAAAAAAAAAGTCAACAACAGAAGGAGATAACGTCCGCAGGAACCCATTTTGCAGCTCATTTTTATTTGACAGTAATTGAAATATCTTGTGTGACATCATGCACAAAAGTGCACTTTATTTGTTTTAACTATTGTAGTGGCGTTCTATACAAAAAGTACACTTTAATTTAGTGTTGTTTTGATAAGTCATCTTGGTGACATCATGCACAAAAGTGCACTAATAGCTTGTTTTAAAATGTCTCTGACAATCTTGCACTTTCTGTTTTAGAAATGACATGAATGATTGTGCCACTGCTTAATAACTGTTTAATAAATACAGTTTTGGTAAATTGACTTAGTTGTGATTTCCCTTTTATGATCATCTACATCAACAATATGATCACCTACACTACCGTTCAAAAGTTTGGGGTCACATTGAAATGTCCTTATTTTTGAAGGAAAAGCACTGTACTTTTCAATGAAGATAACTTTAAACTAGTCTTAACTTTAAAGAAATACACTCTATACATTGCTAATGTGGTAAATGACTATTCTAGCTGCAAATGTCTGGTTTTTGGTGCAATATCTACATAAGTGTATAGAGGCCCATTTCCAGCAACTATCACTCCAGTGTTCTAATGGTACAATGTGTTTGCTCATTGGCTCAGAAGGCTAATTGATGATTAGAAAACCCTTGTGCAATCATGTTCACACATCTGAAAACAGTTTAGCTCCTTACAGAAGCTACAAAACTGACCTTCCTTTGAGCAGATTGAGTTTCTGGAGCATCACATTTGTGGGGTCAATTAAACGCTCAAAATGGCCAGAAAAAGAGAACTTTCATCTGAAACTCGACAGTCTATTCTTGTTCTTAGAAATGAAGGCTATTCCACAAAATTGTTTGGGTGACCCCAAACTTTTGAACGGTAGTGTATATCAAAAATATGGTCATCTACGTCAACTATATGATCATTTACATCAACAATATGGTCATCTACATCAACAATATGATCACCTACATCAACTATATGATCATCAGAATCAGAATCAGAATCATCTTGTAGATCAGTGTTTTTCAACCTTTTTTGAGCCAAGGCACATTTTTTGCGTTGAAAATATCCGGAGGCACACCAACAGCAGAAATCATTAAAAAAACGAAACTCAGTTGACAGTAGGGATGATGCTCGAAACCGGTTTTCCCGGTTCTTCGATAAGAAAAGAACCGAATCCTCGGAATCGAATCCCTTTTTGAGAACCGGTACCCGTTATCGAGACCACTATAGTAAAGAAAAATAATTGGTTCTTTATTCGAATCACTTGGAACGAATCCTGTCCCGACAAGGAATGCCCCGTGTGACATCACAAGAAATGACGTCACGTAGCTCAGTCATTTGTCACGGTGGGGCGCAGCGTGCTGCAGTTCGTTCCCGGGACGCAAAACTGACGGCTCCGGACAAAAGCGTGCAGGTAGGAGATGATTCATTTCTAATAAATCATACACATTACAACAGACAGGAACGAAACAAAAGGAAAGCGTGCCGTTCGCACGAGAAGCTAAAGCAAAAACTTACTTAGCACAGGAATACTAGAAGCTAAGGTAACTTAGCACAGGAATCATGAGCTCGAAAACCAGAATGCCAACGCAAATGCAAACAATGAAGCCACGACGAGTGACCGGAAAAGGCAGGCTTAAATAGTCTCTGATGAGCAACAGGTGCGCGTACAAGGCAGGTGAAAATCATAAGTAACCATGGTGACTAAAACAAACCCCCGAAGTGCACAAAACAACTAAGGAAGTCCAAAACTAACAGAACATAACTAAACAAAACATGATCCGACCACATCATAATACATCACAGTTTCATATCATTTCACTTTACAGGAGTAGGGAGAAGTATAGCTTATTTAATCCTACCCCTTTCCCACTTCATACAAATATATACCTCATTTACTGACCTTTTTATAATAAAATATCTGTGAATTAGTATATACAACTGTTTTGTAATATGTAATTAATTAATTCAGTCATTATTAATATACTGAGATGAAGAATATCTTATTTTCAATAAGGTTGAAAGTATTTCTCATAATTCTTCTTCTTTGTACTTTGCAAGCACTATTCATTTGAACAACCTCTTAAACTGGATCATATCAGTACAATGTTTAACTTCTTTACTTCATCCATTCCACATCATTTTAGCTGTTTGCAATTTTACCAAATCATCGAACTTTAATATTTTTGACTCAATAAATAAAGTGTTTGTATGTTCTCTATATCCAACATTATGTATCAGTCTAATTAATTTTTTTTGTAACACGGTTAACGAATGTAGCGCACATTTGCAGTTTCCCATATTTCTGCACAATAACCCAGATATGTAATACTAGTGAGCAGTAGAGAATGTGAAGTGATTTGTTAAACCAAATATTGTGTGTTTTTTTCCATATACAACAACCTATCTGGACTCGATAAGAGAATCGATAAGGAATCGGTTCGATAAGAGGATTCGATAACAGGCTCGAACTCGATAATTTCTTATCAAACATCATCCCTAGTTGACAGTAAAAAGTCGTTGTCGCAATTGTTGGATGTGACTTTAAACCATAACCAACTACGCAACATTATAGCTCTTGTCTCAAAGTAGGTGTACTGTCACCACCTGTCACATCACGCCATTTTTTGCTGTTTTCCTGTGTGTAGTGTTTTGGTTCTTGTCTTGTGCTCCTATTTTGGTGGCTTTTTCTCTTTTTTTGGTATTTTCCTGTAGCAGTTTCATGTCTTCCTTTGAGCGATATTTCCCGCATCTACTTTGTTTTAGCAATCAAGAATATTTCAGTTGTTTTTATCCTCCTTTGTGGGGACATTGTTGACTGTCATGTCATGTTCGGATGTACATTGTGGACGCCGTCTTTGCTCCAAAGTAAGTCTTTGCTGTCGTTCAGCATTCTGTTTTTGTTTACTTTGCAGCCAGTTCAGTTTTAGTTTCGTTCTGCATAGCCTTCTCTAAGCTTCAATGCCTTTTCTTAGGGGCACTCACCTTTTGTTTATTTTTGGTTTAACCATTAGACACCTTTTTACCTGCACACTGCCTCCCGCTGTTTCCGACATCTACAAAGCAATTAGCTACCGGCTGCCACCTACTGATATGGAAGAGTATTACACGGTTACTCTGCCAAACTCTAGACAGCACAGACACTCAACAACAACACATAATTTGCAGACTATAATTACTGGTTTGCAAAAAATATTTTTAACCCAAATAGGTGAAATTAGATAATCTCCCACAGCACACCATACTGTATCTCACGGCACACAGTGGTTGAAAAACACTGTTGTAGATGATCATATTGTATCTTGAGATCATATATGATCATATTGTAGATGATCATATTGTTGATGTAGATCAGTGGTCCCCAAACTACAGCCGTCCAAAATCAGGCCCGCGGGAAGTTCCAAGTATAAAAAATATATATATATATATTTTTTAAATATTATATATATATATATATATATATATATATATATATATATATATATATATATATATGTATATATATGTAATATATCTAATATATATATATATATATATATATATATATATATATATATATATATATATATATATATATATATATATATATAATATATATATATATATAAATATCTAATATATATACACAGTATATACATACATACATACATACATACATATATATATATATATATATATATATATATATATATATATATGGCCAAATTGTTTTAACCCAATGCGGCCCCCGAGTCAAAAAGTTTGGGGACCCTGATGTAGATGATACATCTTGATACCAACCATCATGTCATTTGTAATGTCTAATAAAAAGGCTATAGATAAACGTTATCTATATATCTAAAGACAAATATTAGGTTTGTTTTATTCTTTAATAATATCAACTTGTCAGCTTTTTGTCATTACATGATGTCTTTTATGATGTCCTCTCTTTTTTTAATTTTTATTTAAGTTATGTACATCTATACAGTATGTGCATGTAGATGATGTATCGGGACAGATCCATTAAGAGTTTGAGCAAGAATATGTCGTATAGGAATTAACTATACACAATAAAACATTAACAAAATGCTGTGTCACATGCATGGTTTGTGATGTAACACTTTTGTAACATAAAAAAACACATGTAAAAAAAAACAAAAAACCTTGCGTTTACTTTTTGATATCAAAATAAAACACACAAAAGTTTGGCTAATGAAGATAAAGTCAAATAAACAAGCTTTGTTCATCTCCAACGCCTCCCTAGTGTTTCAGTACAACAGTTTGGCCAACAACAAAAAACCCGGAGTGATACCTCTCACATTGAATACACAATCTTCACAGCATTTGTTCAGTTCGATGATATGACAAAACATTTTAGCTGGTATTGATGTTATTTGAACACAGTTAGCAGTTAAAAAGAGGAGGAGTGAACATCCCAGTAAACAAACTAAAGACTTAATAAAACAAGTTGTGACAAAGTTCACGACACATCACCCGCTGCATGTTTCCTCACCTCATTAAAAGCCTACTGAAACCCACTACTACCGACCACGCAGTCTGATAGTTTATACATCAATGATGAAATCTTAACAATGCAACACATGCCAATACGGCCGGGTTAACTTATAAAGTGCAATTTTAAATTTCCCGCGAAACTTCCGGTTGAAAACGTCTATGTATGATGACGTATGCGTGTGACGTCAATCGTTGAAACGGAAGTATTCGGACACCATTGTATCCAATACAAAAAGCTCTGTTTTCATCGCAAAATTCCACAGTATTCTGGACATCTGTGTTGGTGAATCTTTTGCAATTTGTTTAATGAACATTGAAGACTGCAAAGAAGAAAGCTGTAGGTGGGATCGGTGTATTAGCGGCTGGCTGCAGCAACACAACCAGGAGGACTTTGACTTGGATAGCAGACGCGCTATCCGACGCTAGCCGCCGACCGCATTGATGATCGGGTGAAGTCCTTCGTCGCTCCGTCGATCGCTGGAACGCAGGTGAGCACGGGTATTGATGAGCAGATGAGGGCTGGCTGGCGTAGGCGGATAGCTAATGTTTTTAGCATAGCTCTGTGAGGTCCCGTAGCTAAGTTAGCTTCAATGGCGTCGTTAGCAACAGCATTGTTAAGCTTCGCCAGGCTGGAAAGCATTAACCGTGTAGTTACAGGTCCATGGTTTAATAGTATTGTTGATTTTCTGTCTATCCTTCCAGTCAGGGGTTTATTTCTTTTGTTTCTATCTGCAGTTAAGCCCGATGCTATCACGTTAGCTCCGTAGCTAAAGTGCTTCGCCGATGTATTGTCGTGGAGATAAAAGTCACTGTGAATGTCCATTTCGCGTTCTCGACTCTCATTTTCAAGAGGATATAGTATCCGAGGTGGTTTAAAATACAAATCCGTGATCCACAATACAAAAAGGAGAAAGTGTGGAATCCAATGAGCCCTTGTAGATACGTCCTGCACTGTACTCTAGTCTTTCACTCTCACGTTCCTCATCCACAAATCTTTCATCCTTGCTCAAATTAATGGGGTAATCGTCGCTTTCTCGGTCGGAATCGCTCTCGCTGCTGGTGTAAACAATGGAGAAATGTGAGGAGCCTTTCAACCTGCGACGTCACGCTACTTCCGGTACAGGCAAGGCTTTTTTTTATCAGCGACCAAAAGTTGCGAACTTTATCGTCGATGTTCTCTACTAAATCCTTTCAGCAAAAATATAGCAATATCGCGAAATGATCAAGTATGACACATAGAATGGATCTGCTATCCCCATTTAAATAAAGAAATGTCATTTCAGTAGGCCTTTAACTCTCTGTATTGAGAAAATGAAAGCAACATGAAGTAGTTTTTCTCCTTCACTGTATACTTTTAATGTGGGACAAGTGCGTCTTTCTCCAATATTGTACACACCTGTCTCCATCTAAACACAGCGGTGCGCTCTTAAAAGCACGCCGGGAAGTGAGGGAAAATGACGTTAAACCAAGCGCTTGGCTCCGTTTACTCTGAGGGGAAATCTTTGCAGCAAAGTCAGTGTAGCTTGTTCGCTATGATTATCAAGCCAAACGACGCTAGTGCACATGCGCCTGACTTTGTGTTGCCTAAAATGCATTATTAATGACGGGTTTTCGGTAATTGAAAAATTAAACCGTATTACTAACCGTCTGGAATTTTATCGCAAATTATCATTATACTGTTTACTGTTACATCCCTCGTCCATTAACAAGTAAAAAGCCAAGGGCGGGCACGGCATGTTCTTGACACAGATGTTGGTCTAATTTTGGGGCATTACGGCAAATGACAAGGGCGGTCGCCGCACTTTCCGCGGTTGCCGTGGTTAAATTCGAGCCCTGCCGTAAACATATTTTTGGTGCTTCGAAATCAACATTTTGGAGATCCCAAATCCACAAACGCAGGCAAAAAAATTATTTTTTCATGATAAGACCAAATAGGTCTAGTTCAGGAGTCGGCAACCCACGGCTCCTTTGACCACTCTGATGCGGCTCAGCTGCATACTTGCCGACCCTCCCGATTATTCCGGGAGACTTCCGGATTTCAGTGCTTCTCCCGGAAATCTCCCGGGGCAAATATTCTCCGATTTTCACCCAGGCAACAATATTGAGGGCATGCCATGATGACACTGCCTTTATTAGCGTCCTCTACAACCTGTCGTCGCGTCCGCTTTTTCACCATTCTATCTGCGTGCCGGCCCAGTCACATGTTGTATGCGGCCTCTGCTTACACACGTAAGTGACTGCAAGGCATACTTGGTCAACAGCCATACAGGTCACACTGAGGGTAGCCGCATAAACAACTTTAACACTCTTACTAATATGCGCCACACTGTGAACCCACACCAAACAAGAATGACATTTCGGGAGAACATCCGCACCGTAACACAACATAAACACAACAGAACAAATACCCAGAATCCCATACATCCCTAACTCTTCCGGGCTACATTGTACACACCCGCTACCACCAAACCCCGCCCCCCCCAACCCCGCCCACCTCAACCGACGCACGAGGGGGCGGGGGGTTGATGTGTGGTGCGGGCCGCGTGTCTGAGACCCCTGGTTTATACATAGCACAAAGCAAAAAAAAAACTTTGTATGCAGTGTTATTTCATTGTAAATTTCAAAAGAGTTTTGTGGCTCCCATTGTTTTCTTTAATTTGTGAAACGGGTCAAAATGGCTCTTTGAGTGGTAAAGGTTGCCTACCCCTGGTCTAGTTCAACCCTTGATTGACCAGTTGATTAAGTGTGCTTCGACCATCTTGTATATTTGATCAGCGTGTCCTTCATCAATCATTAATTCCCCTGTTACGTACCCGCCTACAAAGCCAGCGCCTTACCCTCCGAGCCCGCTGAGGGCCCCTGCGGTGCAGCGGATGCTTTCCTAAAGGACAGGACTGACGCAGCAGCGTATTCAGCGGGTGTAATTATCAGCTGTCACACTGCACCTCTTCCATCTTGCAGCCTATAGACGCTGGTGTTGCACTGTTGCTAGGAGACATGAAGATCCTTGAATACATCCAGTTTTAAAAAGGATTGTGTGCATATTCATCTGTTCAATAATGCTGAGACAAAAGGTGTCTGACTTGTCCAGACTGAAAAAGCTTGGTGTTAAAAGTCTGATACAAATCTAAATGTTGATGACACTATGATTTATTTAGACATCAAACACAGTTTGTGTGCCTTCAACATGCATCTGGGTTGTCAGCACATGAAATGTGTCGCTCACAAAAGGTCAAGTCTTGCATTTGTTTTCTTTATCGTAACAAAGCCCTTTTCCCCGCTTCTTCACAAACTAGACGTTATTTATTTATTTATTTTTTAATTTTTTTGTCCTGTCCAGCTTGTCAGGCAAATCATACTGTTGATGTAGATGATGTACAAATTTACTTTACAAAAGAGAAGTGTGGGATACTTCTCTTGTTGCCTTATTTCTATTTTGACTTTATTAAATGTATTTATATTATCATTTGGTACAGCCGGGCCGGAGCAGGAGGGGATAGAAAGAGGAAAAAAAGGAAGACAGGGGGAAATGGTGGGGACAAGAGGGGGATAAGACAGAGAGACAAAAACAACAACAGCAAACACAACAATAACAACAACAACAAAAACAACAATAGAACATCAGCAAATAGGATATGTACAAATATGATAGTAAAAGTGATAGCAAAGAAGCAGTTAGTGAAATGAATAATAATACAGAAATGACAATGAACATTATTACACTACAAATGCAGCAATACAAATACCAATAGAAATATTACTATTGATTATGAATAATAACAATAATTTACCTCTATTATCAACAATACAATTGTTCAAATGCAACAATACATATATGTAATGATAACTTGAAATAAAAAAGAAAGCAGATAAATGGAGGGGAAGAAAGACAAGCCAGCTATATTAACCTTGTAGATTGTTATAGTAACAATAGGTTAAGCATTGTCAGTGTGCCATGTGTTACACAGTTTCCCCTAGGGTAACAACATTAATATATGTTTGATGAAACGTAATTATATGCATGAGTGTATGTATGTTTATGTACTTGTATATAGTACTCGGCGATATATGGAATATACTTGATATATCGCGGGTTTGTCTCTGTGCGATATAGAAAATGACTATCGTGATATTCCAGTATACGTTCTCACGCAGTTGCTTTTAGCTGCGGGCATTACACTACAGGCGTTTTTTCACACTTTCTTGTCTCTCCTTCTCACAGATCCATAAAACAAGCGCACCTTCTTACGTACGTCACATACTGTCACGCGTGCAACGTCATAAGCCCTCACGGAGCAGAGAGGTAGCGGAATGGGTAACGTTAGCTGTGATGCTAGCAGAGCGGTGCGAGTGGTAATACAAGAGAGAGAAGGTGCCAATCTGGTAACAAATGAAGGAATATTTAATTCCCAAGAAAAACAGCACGGGGTCCATCATCTGGCGGTGGTTTGGGTTCAAGCGGGAAGATGTTGAACAGACAACCGTAATATCTCAATTATCGGGCAAAAGCATTGCTACAAAAAGTAGCAGCACTGCTAATTTGTAGCATCGTTTGAAAAGTCACCCGCTAGAGAATAAAGAGTGCTTGAAACTCTGCATGTCAACATCTACGTTCAGTGCCACACCGACAAAATGCCCAAGCCACCATTTCAAGATCAACACCATATGAAAAAAATAGTTAACAACAGAAGGAGATAACGTCCGCAGTAACCTACCACATAGCGAAGGAAATACACTATTTGATTTCCTATTATGCAACTCATTTTTATTTGAAACTTTTTGAAATATCTTGTGTGACATCATGCACAAAAGTGCACTTTATTTGTTTTAAACTATTGTAGTGGCATTCTGTACAAAAAGTGCACTTTAATTTAGTGTTTTGACATGTCATCTTAGTGACATCATGCACAAAAGTGCACTAATTGCTTGTTTTAAAATGTTTTTGACAACCTTGCACTTTCTGTTTTGGAAATGACATGAATGTTTGTGCCACTGCTTAATAACTGTTTAATAAATACAGTTTTGGTAAATTGACTTAGTTGCAGTATGAACAAGAATGTTTTAATGTAGACACATAATATCATCATACTGCTGTGATTATATGCATCAAGTGTTAATTCAAGGCTAAGGCAAAATATCGAGATGTATGTATATCGTGTATCGTGACATGGCCTAAAAATATAGAGATATTAAAAAAAGGCCATATCGCCCAGCCCTACTTGTATATGTACAATATGTGTATATGTATGTTTGTACAGTGAATGTATATGTACATGTATGTGTATATGTATGTTTGTACAGTGAATGTATATGTACAGTATGTGTATATGTATGATTGTACAGTGAATGTATGTGTACATGTATGTGTATATGTATGTTTGTACAGTGAATGTGCGTGTGGATTTACGAACTTTGAGTGTGTAGGTATGTCCTGTATTTGTGTATGTATGTGGGAGCGTAGGTACCTATGTATGTATGTATGTATGAATAACGGTGTGTATGTGAGTATATATGTGTATTTGTATGTACAATATATTTGACTCCCAGTGTGTGCGGGAACCAGAGTACGGCCCCAGCCACCCAGAGAGCCCAACCCACAAACAGCAGGTGTGGCGCCAAGGGAACAAGGGACCACCGGCCCCACGCAGCCAGACCGGCCAGCGACAGGAACCCCAGAGCCCGGCCCACCGTGCCGCCCGGAAGAGCCTGCAGCAAGCCGTAGAAAAACGCGAGAGACCACACCACACACGGGCAGAAAAGTGGGACGCCCCGCCCGATGGGCCCAGAGACTCCCCGCAACCGGACGGGAAGACCGCCCCCGCTCCACCAGCAACCGGGCCCCCACGAGCCCAACCCCCACCCCCCCAGAGAGCACGGCGGGGCCCCCTCCAGGCCACCCCACCCAAGTCGGCCGCCGCAGGACCGCCCAGCATGGGGCCAAAGGAACCACCCACCCCACCCGCAGGGACCCGAACGATGGAGATGGAACAACCAGCAGCCGCTCTGTCGAATCCCCCCCTGAAGGAGGGGAGAAAATAAATAAATAAATGAAATTAAGATAATGATATAAAAATATGAAGAAAAACATAATAATAATAGTGATAACAAATTTAAATAAATACCGTATTTTTCGGAGTATAAGTCGCACCGGAGTATAAGTCGCACCTGCCGAAAATGCACAATTAAGAAGGAAAAAAACATATATAAGTCCCACTGGAGTATAAGTCGCATTTTTTGGGGAAATGTATTTGACAGAACCCAACACCAAGAATAGACATTTGAAAGGCAATTTAAAATAAATAAAGAATAGTGAACAACAGGCTGAATAATTGTACGTTATATGACGCATAAATAACCAACTGAGAGCGTGCCTGGTATGTTAACGTAACATATTATGGTAAGAGTCATTCAAATAACTATAACATATAGAACATGCTATACGGTTACCAAACAATCCGTCACTCCTAATCGCTAAATCCCATGAAATCTTATACGTCTAGTCTCTTACGTGAATGAGCTAAATAATATTATTTGATATTTTACGATAATGTGTTAATAATTTCACACATAAGTCGCTCCTGAGTATAAGTCGCACCCCCGGCCAAACTATGAAAATATAGTCCGAAAAATACGGTAAATTAAATATATATATATATATATATATATATATATATATATATATATATATATATATATATATATATATATATATATATATATATATATACACAGGTATATATATATATATATATATATATATATATATATATATATATATATATATATATATATATATATATATATATATATATATATATATATATATAAATAAAGGGACAAGTGGTAGAAAATTGATGGATGTATAAAAAAATTAATTAACAGAAGATCACAGACACGCTGACAAAAAAGGTCACTACCCCAGCAGCTGGCCGACTTGCAGCACCTCGGAATACCTTGCAGCACCAAGCTACCACAATAGACGCGGGGACTAGACCCAGTAGGCCCCAACCAAGACGGGCACCCGGAAGGGATGGACAGTGGGACCCAGGAGCGCCAGACACGCAGCCCAGATGCAGTAGCCTGAGGCGCCGACCCCCGCCTGACAATCAATCAATTACTTATATAGCCCTAAATCACGAGTGTCTCAAAGTGCCGAACAAGCCACAAAGACATCCTCGGCTCAGATCCCACATCAGGGCAAGAAATAACTCAACCCAATGGGATAACAATGAGAAACCTTGGAGGGGACCGCAGATGTGGGGACCCCCCTGGGCGACCGGTGCAATGGACGTCGAGTGGATCTAGCATAATATTGTCAGAGTCCAGTCCATAGTGGTTTTAACCATCGTACATACACACACACACACATACATACATACATACATACATACATATATATATATATATATATATATATATATATATATATATATATATATATATATATATATATATATATATATATATATATATATATATATATATATATATATATATATATATATATATAAACACACATACATATACCCATACATGCATACACATATACATACATACACACATTTACATACCTACATCCATCCATCCATCCACACACACACACACACACACACACACACACACACACACACACACACACACACACACACACACACACACACACACATACACACACACACACAACAACAAATCCATACACAGGCCGGCGGAACAGCGATCAAGCCCCGGCACCCACTGCCCACTGAGAACCAGCCGATCTCCTCCCCAAAGCCCCACAAGTCTGGCATGTGTATATGTATGTACAGTACGGAAAGTATTCAGACTCTAGTCGACGGCAAGACACCGGCCGTGAAGGGCGGCGCGGCAAGGCGCGAGGGTAGCCCAGGCCTGCCAACCAACACGTCAATAAACAAATATGAAGCCGGCAAGTCGCCAGCCCCGACAACCACCACGTGTACGCGCTGCCACAAGTCACAACATTGGCCACCCCCCTGCACCGGACCCAGCAGCCACGGCAAACAAACGGCAGCAGAAACAGCAGCTGCAATACCCCCAGAACAGCCAGCACCACTCGATCAAATCTAAGCGATCAAAAAAAACGCGACCGGCAAACACACGCCAACAGGATCATGGAGACCAGTCAGCCATATTTTTGCTGGAAGGATTTAGTAGAGAACATCGAAAGGCGGCGCATGGCTATGGCTATGCTGCGGCTATGCTAACGCTCTTGGGAGTGTAGAGCGATTTGGCAAAAAACACCCGTCATTTCTGTCAATTTCATGGCTGGCTCAAAGCGTGAACACTATGTTCACAGACAATTCTGGATGCGGATGGATCGGGTCGTTATAGACTGAAAGATGCATGTACGGTGGACCTCCTCGCTAGCATGGGAATACTTTGCGGACTACATCGAGCGGCCTTTGTAGCAGCGGAGTCAAGTGCTAGCGGTGACCGCCAATGGAGACGACGTAAGCGGTGCGAGCGGAAGCAGAAGCGGGGTTGCCGAGCGGGGCTAACAACAAAGAGAAAAGCTAACCAAAGAAGCGTGGAGTCTCCGGGTAAGAAGCCATTTAAACTAGAACTAGCCGGCGTCAGGCTGGATAATCCCTGCACACATAGCAATTCTCTTAGAATAAAACACAACTCACATAATGTTTTTTCTTTTGTGACCGTGTCAGAGGCAGACATACATTGTACTGAGGTAGCTAACTATGATGCGTTCAGTTTATCGCAACATCAAGCAAACAATCTGAATATCCCCGTCGTATCAATTCCTAGATATGGTCGAAACTATTTAAAGTGCAATACGCATAATAAACGCAACATTATTAATATTGCTACTTCGGATAATTTCAACAAACAATCCTCAAAACAGCCCACTACCTATAATATGGGCTTTTTAAACATAAGATCATTATCTTCCAAAACGTTATTAGTTAATGAAGTCATTAGAGACAACAAACTTGACGTCGTTGGTCTCGCCGAGACCTGGCTCAAACCAGACTATATTTTTGCACTAAACGAGGCATCTCCTCCTAACTATTCCAATACACATGTTGCCCGACCTCTTAAAAGGGGAGGGGGTGTCGCACTAATATACAATGAAAACTATAATATTACACCTAACCTAAATAATAAATATAACTCGTTTGAGGTGCTCACTTTGAGGTTTGTCACACCGCTGCTTCTCAACCTGGCTGTTATCTACCGCCCCCCTGGGCCCTATTCGGACTTCATCAGTGAATTCTCAGAGTTTGTTGCTGATCTAGTGACGCACGCCGACAACATAATCATAATGGGGGACTTTAATATCCATATGAATACCCCATCGGACCCTCCATGCGTGGCGCTCCAGACTATAATTGATAGCTGTGGTCTTACACAAATAATAAATTAACCCACGCATCGCAACGGTAATACGATAGATCTGGTGCTTGTCAGGGGTGTCACCACCTCTAAAGTTACGATACTCCCGTACACTAAAGTAATGTCCGATCATTACCTTATAAAATTCGAAGTTCTGACTCATTGTCAACAAACTAATAATAATAATAATAACTACTATAGCAGCCGCAACATTAATGCTGCCACAACGACGACTCTTACTGACCTACTGCCTTCGGTAATGGCACCATTCCCAAATTATGTGGGCTCTATTGATAACCTCACTAACAACTTTAATGACGCCCTGCGCGACACCATTGATAGTGTAGCACCGCTAAAGCTAAAAAGGGCCCCTAAAAGGCGTACCCCATGGTTTACAGAAGAAACTAAAGCCCAGAAATGATCATGTAGAAAGCTGGAACGCAAATGGCGTGCGACTAAACTTGAGGTTTTCCATCAAGCATGGTGTGATAGTTTAATAACTTATAAACGCATGCTTACCTCAGCTAAAGCTAAATATTACTCAAATCTCATCCACCTCAACAAAAATGATCCTAAATTTCTGTTTAGTACAGTAGCATCGCTAACCCAACAAGGGACTCCTCCCAGTAGCTCCACCCACACAGCAGATGACTTTATGAATTTCTTTAATAAGAAAATTGAAGTCATTAGAAAAGAGATTAAAGACAATGCATCTCAGCTACAACTGGGTTCTATTAACACAAATACGACTGTATATACAACGGATACCGCCCTCCAAAATAGTTTCTCTCTCTTTGATGAAATAACATTGGAGGAATTGTCAAAATGTGTAAATGGGACAAAACAAACAACATGTTTACTTGACCCAATTCCTGGGAAACTTATCAAGGAGCTTTTTGTATTATTAGGTCCATCAGTGTTAAATATTATAAACGTATCACTTTCCTCTGGCACTGTTCCCCTAGCATTCAAAAAAGCGGTTATTCATCCTCTACTCAAAAGACCTAACCTCGATCCTGACCTCATGGTAAACTACCGGCCGGTGTCCCACCTTCCGTTTATCTCGAAAATCCTCGAAAAAATTGTAGCACAGCAGCTAAATGAACACTTAGCGTCTAACAATCTCTGTGAACCTTTTCCGTCCGGTTTCAGGACAAATCACTCTACGGAGACAGCCCTCGCAAAAATGACTAATGATCTATTGCTAACGATGGATTCTGATGCGTCAGCTATGTTGCTGCTTCTTGATCTTAGCGCCGCTTTCGATACTGTTGATCATAATATTTTATTAGAGCGTATCAAAACGCGTATTGGGATGACAGACTTAGCCTTGTCTTGGTTTAACTCTTATCTTACTGACAGGATGCAGTGTGTCTCCCATAACAATGTGACCTCGGACTATGTTAAGGTAACGTGCGGAGTTCCCCAGGGTTCGGTTCTTGGCCCTGCACTCTTTAGTATTTACATGCTGCCGCTAGGTGACATCATACGCAAATACGGTGTTAGCTTTCACTGTTATGCTGATGACACCCAACTCTACATGCCCCTAAAGCTGACCAACACGCCGGATTGTAGTCAGCTGGAGGCGTGTCTTAATGAAATTAAACAATGGATGTCCACTAACTTTTTGCAACTCAACGCTAAGAAAACGGAAATGCTGATTATCGGTCCTGCTCAGCACCGACATCTATTTAATAATACCACCTTAACATTTGACAACCAAACAATTAAACAAGGCGACTCGGTAAAGAATCTGGGTATTATCTTCGACTCAACTCTCTCGTTTGAGTCACACATTAAGAGTGTTACTAAAACGGCCTTCTTTCATCTCCGTAATATCGCTAAAATTCGTTCCATTCTGTCCACAAGCGATGCTGAGATCATTATCCATGCGTTCGTTACATCTCGTCTCGATTACTGTAACGTTTTGTTTTCGGGCCTCCCTATGTCTAGCATTAAAAGATTACAGATGGTACAAAATGCGGCTGCTAGACTTTTGACAAAAACAAGAAAGTTTGATCATATTACGCCTATACTGGCTCACTTGCACTGGCTTCCTGTGCACCTAAGATGCGACTTTAAGGTTTTACTACTTACGTATAAAATACTACACGGTCAAGCTCCTGCCTATCTTGCCGATTGTATTGTACCATATGTCCCGGCAAGAAATCTGCGTTCAAAGAACTCCGGCTTATTAGTGATTCCCAGAGCCAAAAAAAAGTCTGCGGGCTATAGAGCGTTTTCTATTCGGGCTCCAATACTATGGAATGCCCTCCCGGTAAAAGTTAGAGATGCTACCTCAGTAGAAGCATTTAAGTCTCATCTTAAAACTCATTTGTATACTCTAGCCTTTAAAAAGACTCCCGTTTTAGACCAGTTGATCTGCCGTTTCTTTTATTTTCTTTTCTACTCTGCTCCCAACCCGGGGTGGACCGCTAGCCTGTTCATCGGATGGGGACATCTCTACGCTGCTGACCCGTCTCCACTCGGGATGGTTCCTGCTGGCCCCACCATGGACTGGACTTTCGCTGATGTGTTGGACTTTCACAATATTATGTCAGACCCACTCGACATCCATTGCTTTCGGTCTCCCCTAGAGGGGGGGGGGGGGGGGTTACCCACATATGCGGTCCTCTCCAAGGTTTCTCATAGTCATTCACATTGACGTCCCACTGGGGTGAGTTTTCCTTGCCCGTATGTGGGCTCTGTACCGAGGATGTCGTTGTGGCTTGTACAGCCCTTTGAGACACTTGTGATTTAGGGCTATATAAATAAACATTGATTGATTGATTGATTGATTGATTGATTGATCGACGATAAAGTTTGCAACTTTTGGTCGCTGATAAAAAAGCCTTGCCTGTACCGGAAGTATCGTGACGTCACAGGTTGTGGAGCGCCTCACATCTGCACATTGTTTACAATCATTCCCACCAGCAGCGAGAGCGATTCGGACCGAGAAAGCGACGATTACCCCATTAATTTGAGCGAGGATGAAAGATTTGTGGATGAGGAAAGTGAGAGTGAAGGATTAGAGGGCAGTGGAAGCGATTCAGATAGGGAAGATGCTGTGAGAGGCGGGTGGGACCTGATATTCAGCTGGGAATGACTAAAACAGTAAATAAACACAAGACATATACCTGTATATACTCTATTAGCCACAACACAACCAGGCTTATATTTAATATGCCACATAACAAACACCTCCCCCCTCCCGTCCATATAACCCGCCAATACAACTCAAACACCCGCACAACACACTCAATCCCACAGCCCAAAGTACCGTTCACCTCCGTAAAGTTCATACAGCACATCTATTTCCCCAAAGTTACGTACGTGACATGCACATAGCGGCACGCACATACGGGCAAGCAATCAAATGTTTGGAAGCCAAAGCTGTACTCACGGTAACGCGTCTGCTATCCAACTCAAAGTCCTCCTGCTTGTGTTGCTGTAGCCAGCCGCTAATACACCGATCCCACCTATAGCTTTCTTCTTTGCTGTCTTCATTGTTCATTAAACAAATTGCAAAAGATTCACCAACACAGATGTCCAGAATACTGTGGAATTTTGCGATGAAAACAGACGACTTAATAGCTGGCCACAATGCTGTCCCAATACTTCCGCACAATCCGTGACGTCACGCGCAAACGTCATCATACCGAGACGTTTTCAGCAGAATATTTCGCGGGAAATTTAAAATTGCACTTTACTAATCTAACCCGGCCGTATTGGCATGTGTTGCAATGTTAAGATTTCATCTTTGATATATAAACTATCAGACTGCGTGGTCGGTAGTAGTGGGTTTCAGTAGGCCTTTAACACCTCCCCCACCAAAAGACTCCGCCCGCCCCAACCTTAACCCGCACAAACACACCACTGCCCAAACAACCGAGACACAGCACCTACACCAGACAAGGGGGCCGCGCTCCCACCGCATCAGGTCACCAACACAGCGCAAGGCCGGGCCACACGGACCCCACCCAACAGGAAGCGAAACCCGCGCGACACCACACAAAAATAAATAAATAAACAAACTGGACGTTCTTTACCGTGTGGCCGAGTGTTTTGTGGTCTTTACGTGTTAATATTAACAATGGTTAACGAGGGTTGCGTGATGTACACCATGGTCTCTTAGCCTTTTTGACCTCGGGGCCCGACTTTTCCACGGCCCCCTCAAATATTGACACTAAATTAATTAACGTACTCTCGATTTTCATCCTATTCAAAAATCTGAGTGCTAAAATAAATAAAAAATGAGAATATAAAAAAATATGCAAAATAAAAATGAAATACAATTAAATACAATTAAATACAATTAAATTAAATTAAATTAAAAACTTCTTTTTTTAATTTGCTCATTTTGTGCATATTTTTTGTTTCTTGGCGCTATCTGGCCATCCTGCGAACAGTTAGAATGTCAGCTCGGTTTTAGTAATAAAATAAAATAAAATAAAAATTAATTAATAAAATTAAATTAAATTAAATTAAATTAAATTAAATTAAATTAAAATACAATAAAATAAAATTAAATAAAATAAATAGCTAATTTTGCTTAATTTTTTGTTTCTTGGCGCTATCTAGCAAACTGTTAGAATTTCAGCTCGGCTTTAGTAACAAAATAAAATAAATTTTAAAGAAAATTAAATTAAATTAAATTTAAAAAAATAAAAAAATTTGAAAAGGTAATTTTGCTCATATTTTTTGTTTCTTGGCACTATATTACCAGCGTGCGGACTGTTAGAATTTCAGCTCGGCTTTAGTAACAAAATAAAATAAATTTAAAAAAAAATTAAATTAAATTAAATTTAAAAAAATAAAAAAATTTGAAAAGGTAATTTTGCTCATATTTTTTGTTTCTTGGCGCTATATTACCAGCGTGCGGACTGTTAGAATTTCAGCTCGGCTTTAGTTTTCTATCATTCACACAAAATGTTTATCGAAATTGCATTTTGTAGTTCTTTAAAAAAGAAATCTCTGTATTGTACTCACGGTTTCCCCTTGATGTAATTATGTAATTAAATGTGGCCGACCGCCACGGCATTTCTATTACCGCCAAACCTTCAAAAAAAAAAAGTTTTTAACTTGAAAACATATAAAATATAATATATTGTAGCCCCCAACATAAATTGTTGGACACTATTTTTAACTATTATTACCAATCTTATTATAACTGACGGCACAATTCAAATAGGTTTTACGTCCCATGCTAACGCTTTCGCCTCGTGAGTCCGCGCTTCCCCAGACACACAACAACACTTTCTCATTCTCCGTCAATCACCTTTCAGGCACGGACGGTGTGTTTGCAAACATGGGAAAAATTACATCAAATCCAAACCACACGAACATGAAACATTACATTAGCTGGTCGTTACAGTATGAATTGATGTATAGATAGCCTATTATTTTCGCACTATTGACAAGTGATGCACCGAAAACTGTGCCACCGAAACCGGATGTAAACAAGACGCACGCCAATTTTCTGGACCGTTGTCAGCATGTCTGTGATGTGGATGTGATTTGTATATACAATGCAGATAAACCCGCGGACAGACATCTACAAAATGTGCAAATATTGAGAGGACAGTGGTGACTTTTAAGAAGAGAAAGTCCAACTGGAGCAGCAGCAACAAGCAAGTGTGATTTCATGCTTCATTTTTTTTTTTCATTTCATTTATTTATTTATTTCAGGCAATGACACAAAAAGTACAAAGTTGACAACACATAATAATATAAATTAATATAGTTCAAAAGGTAATGTATAGTATGTAATGCATGATTGTCCAGTTTTGCCTGAAAGGGAGTGAGAAGAAGATAACTTATTTAATCCAACCCCCAGTTCTCCTTTCAGGGATAATTCACATGAGTTCACTGTTACTTTGTTCAAGGATTATAATACAGATGTTGTATCATAGTGGCATTACCACAGGTAACAATAATTATTACACTGTAACAATAATTTGTATCAACAATGTAGGAATAATGAATATACCAACAATGGTAATAGACAACATAGCAATAATGGTAATAGACAACATAGCAATAATGGTAAGGAAACATTGAGCACATGTTAACACTTTGAGACAAAGTACAACAGCATGTCAAATTAAAGACCCTCATCTCTATATTTGAACCAGACCCCTTGTTTGTATAATAGTTTAAATCGATTAATAGTTTGACATTGCTTGTGTTGTAAGTCCAGTTTGTTCCATAGTTTTACTAGTTATGCTTGAGCAGGGTTTAGATCGTCGTAACTCGTGAGACAGGTTAGTGTTACCCTACTGATGATGTGTTGTTGCAAAAGTAGAGTCTCTAAACAGGAGTACATTCTATAACAGGCCTGGGCAATTATTTTGACTCGGGGGGCCAAATTTAGGGAAAAAAATGTGTCTTTAGGCCAGTATATCTATCTATCTATATATATATATATATACTGTGTATATATATATATATATACTGTGTATATATATATATATATATATATATATATATATATATATATATATATATATATATATATATATATATATATATATATAGTCAAGGTTTCTGTGGTTTGTCCGTTATACAGTGCTCAATACCGAGGTAAAGCGGAATATACGTTAGGTCGGGAAAAAACACAGAGGCTATTTCATCCCTACAAGCCTGTTTCGCAGGTATCCCCTGAAGAGCAGGGAAACCTGCAAAACAGGCTTGTAGGGATGAAATAGCCTGTTTTTTCCTGACCTAATATATATACACTACCGTTCAAAAGTTTGGGGTCACATTGAAATGTACTTTTCAATGATGATAACTTTAAACTAGTCTTAACTTTAAAGAAATACACTCTATACATTGCTAATGTGGTAAATGACTATTCTAGCTGCAAATGTCTGGTGTATAGAGGCCCACTTCCAGAAACTATCACTCCAGTGTTCTAATGGTATAATGTGTTTGCTCATTGGCTCAGTAGGCTAATTGATGATTAGAAAACCCTTGTGCAATCATGTTCACACGTCTGAAAACAGTTTAGCTCCTTACAGAAGCTACAAAACTGACCTTCCTTTGAGCAGATTGAGTTTCTGGAGCATCACATTTGTGGGGTCAATTAAACGCTCAAAATGGCCAGAAAAAGAGAACTTTCATCTGAAACTCGACAGTCTATTCTTGTTCTTAGAAATGAAGGCTATTCCACAAAATTGTTTGGGTGACCCCAAACTTTTGAACGGTAGTGTATATATATATATATATATATATATATATATATATATATATATATATATATATATATATATATATATATATATATATATATATATATATATATATATATATATATATATATATATATATTTAGTGTATGTGTATATATATATATATATATATATATATATATATATATATATATATATATATATATATATATATATATATATATATACACACATATATATATAGTGTATGTGTATATATACAGTATATATACTGTATATATATATACATATATATATATATACATACATACACTATATATATATACATATATATATATAGTGTATGTATATATATATATATATATATATATATATATATATATATATATATATAGTGTATGTATACATATATAGTGTATGAATAAATAAATATATGTATATATATATATATATATATATATATATATATATATACACATACATACATACAAACATGTTCATATAAATATATATATATGTATATATATACACACATATGTATACATATATACACACACACACACACAAACAAACACACATACATACATACATACATGTAAGCTGTGAAAATATGCTGTACATTATGTGTGATTGGGTCTTATTTTCAGGAACACTAATATAAACACTCACAATAAATGATAAATGATAAATGGGTTATACTTGTATAGCGCTTTTCTACCTTCAAGGTACTCAAAGCGCTTTGACAGTATTTCCACATTCACCCATTCACACACACATTCACACACTGATGGCGGGAGCTGCCATGCAAGGCGCTAACCAGCAGCCATCAGGAGCAAGGGTGAAGTGTCTTGCCCAAGGACACAACGGACGTGACTAGGATGGTAGAAGGTGGGGATTGAACCCCAGTAACCAGCAACCCTCCGATTGCTGGCCCGGCCACTCTACCAACTTCGCCACGCCGCCCCGATAATAATGTCTGATTGAACACTAAAAAAGTTATGACACACCGCCTTAAAAAATGGAATGGAATTTTAATTTTTTTTACTGAGTGAGACACCCAAAATGTAAATGAAAATAAAGAACGTGGGATTTACAATATTAACTATGAACAATAAAACACTGAATATTGACAACATATGAACCTCACACCCCCTCTCGATCAACATATTTTACAATAAAGCGAAATGCAGCAAAAATGTAACAAACACAGCGAAATATGAATGCGAAGGGTAAAAAAGCCCCACCTACAATCTGATACATCTGATATATCACTAAGCTTCAGAACTTTGTTGTAAAAATCTCCTTCCGCGTCTGTCCCTGACACCCGCATTTCAGGCTGGCCGGTTTGGAAACACTCTGTGGAAACGCTCCCCACCCACACTGTTCGGTGCCTCGTCTGAGCTGCTGTGACTTACATTACCATAGGAACTAATTAGATTACCATAGTAACTAGTATATCATGCAAAAGCACATCATAATGGCAGCTACACTTTCCATCTTTTAAAACAAAAAAACATTTTTTGGGAATGTCCTGCAGGCCAGATTGAAAAGCTTAACGGGCCGCATTCTGCCCCAGGGCCTTCATTTGCCCAGGTCTGTTCTATAATAACAGCCTAAGAAGATGCTAGACTGTTGTTAGTTGTTTTAAAAAAAAAATACTTGAAAAAAATCTCAACAAAGTACATTGTACAAAGTACATTGACTCTTCCCACCCCCACCAAGGACTGTTTTCACTGCTGGACTCTAGAAAGAGGTTCTACAGCCTCCGTAGCAGAACCTCCAGGTTCTGTAACAGCTTCTTCCCTCAGGCCGTAAAACTCTTGAACGCATCATAATAATCCCCTCAATTCCCTCCCCAAAAACGGATTAACTCACTGGAATATAAAGACAATATAACATACATCCATAAACGTGGATGCATATGCAAAAGTGCAATATATTTATCTGTACAGTAATCTATTTATTTATATAGCTCAGTTGGTAGAGTGGCCGTGCCAGCAACTTGAGGGTTCCAGGTTCGATCCCCGCTTCGGCCATCCTAGTCACTGCCGTTGTGTCCTTGGGCAAGACACTTTACCCACCTGCTCCCAGTGCCACCCACACTGGTTTAAATGTAACTTAGACATTGGGTTTCACTATGTAAAGCGCTTTGAGTCACTAGAGAAAAGCGCTATATAAATATAATTCACACATATCTGCACCTTATTGCTCTTTTATCCTGCACTACAACTAGCTAATGCAACAAAATTTCGTTCTTATCTGTACTGTAAAGTTCAAATTTTAATGACAGTAAAAGGAAGTCTAAGTCTAAGTCTAATTGTACAAAAAGCAACAACAATTGAAAATGTGGCAAAAAGATAAAAAAAAAAATGTTAGGACTAATTAACAATAACAGATTGGTTTTAAATGCATGTATACATTTTTTAAACATTTTTAAAGAAAAACATATCATCATAGCAAATTATGCAAATTACTCGATGGCGTCATGGTGACCACGCCCCCACCGCCACAGGTATTTTGGCAGTTTCGGGGAAACCTTGGTACAGCTTAAAAAAATGTGGGCATCCCTGCACTATTATCTTATAAACGGTGACATGTATTCATGTTTTCATAAATCAGAACGTGCGTCCAGGATGGAAGTACAGTGAGAACCAGCAGTTGTCTGATGATGAAATTAACAATATATATGTTCATGCATAATTAAACAACACCTACACAATGACTCAATCGACAAGTCCCGCCTCCACTTCTAGACTCCGGCTTCCGCCAGCATACCGTTTCCACACACGCATCTTTAGTTTGAGGCTTTTCAAGGCAGACATGTGCTAAAAGGACCAAGGCGAGAACTTGTCCTCCTACCTTGACACTGGAATCCCTGCTTGCCGAAGCCCCTGTGGAGAGAGCACACACACAAAGAGACAGGTTGAACCAAACACACACGGAGTCCTGTGGGTGCGTTCACACTTGGGAGTCGGACCCTCAGGCCTCGGCTAACGTTTACAGCAAACACTGCTGCGCCTCCATTGGACGACAATGCATGAAAACCACGTCTTTAGGGTTTGGGAATGTAACCATGTAAAAGTGTCATACCACGGTTATCGTAATATTGGTGAATGTGCTCAAAAAGTACTTAAACATGAAATATTTTGACTGTTTTTTTTTAATAACAATAAATAAAGACGTTGAAAGGCCACTATTTTGCATGTTTCGTGTTTCTTATGCTTCACTGATAATCTTTAGTCCTAACTGTTTTAATGGTTAATCTTGTACTACCGTAATTTCTGTACAGCACCGGATTATAAGGCGCACTGCCGATGAGCGGTTCTATTCAGGTCTATTTTCATACAAAAGGCGCACCGGGTTATAGGGCGCATTAAAGGGGTCTTTTTTTTTATTTTTTCTGAACGTAAAAGACTTCCTTGTGGTCTACATAACATGTAATGGTGGTTTTTTTGTCAAAATATAGCATGGATGATGTTTTTCAGATCATCTTCAAGCCACTTTGTGGGCGGTCTTATTTACGTGGCTCACCTTCGACAGCGTCTTCTACCCGTCATCTTTGTTGTAGCGGTGTAGCGTGCAAGGACGGGAGTGGAAGAAGTGTCAAAAGATGGAGCTAACTGTTTTAATGACATTCAGACTTTACTTCAATCAATAACGGAGCAGCATCTCCTCATCCGTGGTTCACTAGTGCAACATCAACACCGGAAATGTGTCCCGTGAAAAACCTTCCGACCGGAACTCTCTAATAACTAAAGTTCCTTGGGTGAATAATGTAAACTCACTACACCGGTATGTTTTAGCGCTTTCATGGCAAGTTTACTGACAGATATAAGTAGGGATTATGTTCTAAACCGGTTCTCCCGGTTTTTCGATAAGAAAAGAACCGATTCCATGGACTGGAATCCCTTTTTGAGAACCGGTTCCCGTTATCGAGGCCACTATAGTAAAGAAAAATAGTTGATTCTTTATTCGAAACCCAGAGAACGAACCCCTTCCCACAGGAAATGCCCTGTAGGACGGCAATGTTATGCCCATTTGATTGTAGACTCTTACTGACACCTTGTGGCGATATGAAAATACTACGCGTCATTAGTTTGGGCACTTCCGGGTTGGCGACGTCAGTTCAGTTCATGAGACAATTGAGAAGTAGACAAGTTGTGTTAGCTCTTACAAGCCTTGGAAAAGAAAAGTCTGTAAGTAAACTGTTTAACTTCTCTATGTAACGCAATATTAAGGTGGAAAGTGTTTAAATTTGATACAAAGATGTTTATTGAAAAACGATTTTTGGGCACTGTTTCAATGGATGTTTTGAGGAGTTAAAATGGCTGCTAGTCGTGTATTTCCACCATCGAAATAGTTTCAACACTCAGAAGTATTTGTTTGATGATAGTACTGTATGTTTGTGTGAAGTTAATATTTATATATTGTGTATTACATTTCAGTATGTAAATTGAATCACATAGCTTATACATTTGTCATTGTGTGTATTTCAGTTTAAAAAAAAAAAAAAAAAACAGTCCAGTGCAAGACAAAAGTAAAGATAGGAAAAGACAAAGCAAGATCAACAACAATAAAGAGCCTAAATGGATTAATCTGCTTTGGAACTTTATTAGACGTCTTGGATTGTTTGTTAGCTGTCTGCCAAGCTGTATAACCTCAACACGTATAGTGAGGGCAGAACAGGCAATATGCAATTATTGCCAGGCTTCACTCTCATGTAAGGGGGGAAGAATTGTTGAATGATGACTGTGGTGTTCTTAGTGTCATAGTGTGTGTAGTTAGTATGTTCCAATAGCAGCAGAAGTGCACTTTTTGGAGAGCTGTATTATTTTCAGTTTTGTGCCCAAGGGACTGATTTTATTTAACACTATATTATTATTTATACACCTATAGTGATCACAGAGACAGGTTGTTATTGTGTTACTGTGTATATTTGTTTTTCTGAAAAATGCCACTTAATATACTTTGGGTAACAACAGTCAATATATATATATATTTTTTTTTAAGGGGGGTAACAGTCAATATTTATTTATTTTTTTAAATATTTTTTTTAATTATAAAATATAAGTGAGCTTTTGTTAAACCAAGTATTGTTTTTTTCCATATACAACAACTTATCTGGAATCGATAAGAGAATCAAAAAGGAATCGGTTCAATAAGAGGATTCGATAATGGGCTCGAACTCGATAATTTCTTATCAAACATCATCCCTAGATATAAGTAAGAACTTTACACTACTTTATATTAGAAATGGCAACAGCAGAGGATGAACATCACATAACAAGAAGATAGAGAAAAAGAAAAAGCTTATCGACTACAATGTCGGCACGGACTACAGTGGGGGACGTGCGCAAATTTTCAGGACTTATGCAGATCTCAAATACAGATCAGCAGGTACCAGAAGGTAAGAATTGTTGCTTTTGCATAATATTGTGAAACAAAACGCCAGATAATATGTCTGCTAATGGGTGCCATTTTGCGGTCTTTATACACACACCATAGTAGTACTTGTAGCTCTGACTACGGTAGACGTAATGGGCCGACAATCCATCAAGCGGTGCGGCTTCAAAGTTATACTAAAACATTTTGAAATATTTTTGAGTGCCTTGTGTAATGTTCTTTATTTTCAATGGAACATTTAAAGTTTTGGTTTTGTTTACTGCAGTCATATTGCAGTCTGCACGTATCTCTTGTGTGACTACCATGTACTGGTCACACTTATCATTAAACCATGTACCAAAAAAAATTGCTTCGAGGTTGGTAAGCACAACCAAAATTATTCCGTACATTAGGCGCACTGGTTTATAAGGCGCACTTTTGAGTTTTGAGAAAATGAAAGGATTTTTAAGTGTGCCTTATAGTCCGAAAAATACGGTATTTAAAATATTGGTTTGGTTTGTATTGGAATAGGTTCACATTTGAACTGATACGTTACCAATGACCAAAATTAGCATCGCTATCATAATCGCAATATTGGTGAATGTGCTCAAAAAGTACTTTTTACATTCGTAGATGTTTTAAAATAACTGACATAAATCGATACAGTTATAAAAGCCAATATTTTGCGTGTTTTGTGTCTTTTATGCTTCACTGATAGTCTTTTAGTTGTAGTGTTTTATCTGTTTTAATAACTAAACTTTTGTCATTTTAAATATTGGTTTGTATTTTATAGGAATAGGTACCGTTCACATTTGAAACAATACGGTACCATTTCCCAGTACCTGGGAATCAATACCAAAACCAATTGTCCATACTTTTGTGTGTGTTAACAAATACTGTTTTAAGTAATACAATCACATTTTTAGTTTTATTGCAACATTTAAAAATGAGCTGATTATGATAACTTCTGTCCAACTGTTATATCTTGTTACATTTCTGAGTGAATTGCTTTGTTGGCATTGAAAATGGCAACATTACCGAGAGGCGGTTTGGCTGAGTCCGCTCTCAGTGCTGCTGGAGTGATTGGCCACGTGTTAGTGTTAGGGATGTAACGAGATGAACATTTTACATTACGGTCATTGTTACCAAAATTAGCACCGCTATCATAACCGCCATATTGTTAAATGTGTTCAAAAAGTACTTAAACACACACTGAAATTCTTAGATGTTTTAAAATAACTGAAATAAATAAACACACTGTTAGGAAAGCCAATATGTTGCATGCTTTGTGTTTGTTATGCTTCACTGATAGTCTTTTAGTCTTAGTATTTTATCGGTTTTATTGGCTAAATTCAATTGTTTTGAATATTGGTTTGTATCGTAACACTTTAACATTTATTTAAATGAAAAGGGCAAACCAAATAAAATCTGTTATTTATTATTTCCGTAAAAGCATCTCCGTCTCGTAATCCTTCGAGTATAAAATTATCACTCTGTTCTAAGAGAGCTAGCTTGCGCAGCTAGTGGGTCCGTCACAATGACTTCCGTTTTGTTTGATCAGCTGTTTTACCGCAGCGTTACAGACACCGTTTGGAAACAACTAAGGTATGTAAATAAATATTTCTGTGTAAATAACTCATTTCACAATGTATGTATCTGCGGCTTATAGTCCGGTGCGACTAATATATGTGGGAAAAATATTCTCCAATTTAGTGGGTGTGTCTTATATACCGGTGCCCTCTATATTCCGGAAAATACTTTTTTTGCTAATGTTTACTTATTTTTTATCAAAATCTTGTATGTAACAAAATGCAATGAGGAAATAATTAGGACAAAGAATCACTTGATTTAAGTGCAGTTTTTTATTTTCCTATATCCAAACACAGTGTTACTATTCAATCCGTGTGTAATGTTACAGTGGCCAAAAATATTGAATATGCTTGTTCAATAAAACCTCTGCCTTGTTTTTAATGAATATTTAGGTCTATTACGCTACTGCATTTTAATGTTGGTCATTAATAATGTAATACATTTAGTATATATAATAATGATATATAATGTATTAACAATGTACAATAAAAAATACACAACACCTCTAAATATTTAAATAATCGATTTATAATCGAATTATAGCTTCTGAATCGTAATCGTAATCAAATCAGGAGATTCTCACCTCTAATACTGCTCCATATTCTCCCATGTGCTGATTTCATGTTGTTGCTAAAAACTGATGAACTCTCCAAACGTGCAATCACTTAGCTAGATAGCTACATACAAAACCCAAAACCAGTGAAGTTGGCACGTTGTGTAAATGGTAAATAAAAACAGAATACAATGATTTGCTAATCCTTTTCAACCTAATTGAATAGACTGTATGTACCTTTCAGCATTAATGGTGCCTTCACAGATGTGTAAGTTACCCATGCCTTGGGCACTAATGCACCCCCAAATGCTGGCTTTTCAACTTTGCACCTAGAACAATCGGATGGTACTTTTCTTCTTTGGTCCGGAGGACACGACGTCCACATTTTCCAAAAACAATTTGAAATGTGGACTCGTCAGACCACAGAACACTTTTCCACTTTGCATCAGTCCATCTTAGATGAGCTCTGGCCCAGCGAAGCCGGCGGCGTTTCTGGGTGTTGTTGATAAATGGCTTTCGCTTTGTATAGTAGAGTTTTAACTTGCACTTACAGATGTAGCGACCAACTGTAGTTACTGATAGTGGTTTTTCTGCAGTGTTCCTGAGCCCATGTGGTGATATCCTTTACATATTGATGTTGCTTTTTGATGCAGTACCGCCTGAGGAATCGAAGGTCCGTAATATAATCGCTTACGTGCAGTGATTTCTCCAGATTCTCTGAACCTTTTAATGATATTACGGACCTTAGTTGGTGAAATCCCTAAATTCCTTGCAATAGGTCGTTGAGAAATGTTGTTCTTAAACTGTTGGACAATTTGCTTATGCATTTGTTCACAAAGTGGTGACCCTCACCCTATCCTTGTTTGTGAATGACTGAGCATTTCATGGAAGCTGCTTTTATACCCAATCATGGCACTCACCTGTTGCCAATTAGCCTGTTCACTCTTGGGATGTTCCAAATAAGTGTTTGATGAGCATTCCTCGACTTTCATAGTCTTTTTTGCCACTTGTGCCAGCTTTTTTGAAACATGTTGCAGGCATCACATTCCAATTGAGCTAATATTTGCAAAAAATAACGAAGTTTTCCAGTTGGAACATTAAATATCTTGTCTTTGCAGCCTATTCAATTGAATATAAGTTGAAAAGGATTTGCAAATCATTGCATTCTGGGTTTTTTTACCATTTACACAACGTGCCAACTTCACTGGTTTTGGATACATACTTTCACACATAGAGATGCTTTCAGGGTCAAGTCATTTATCCATGACCAAATTAAAAAGCCATCACGAGGCTTTCATGATTGCAGTTTGGGGAATAACACAAAACAACGCTAAAAATAAACGCTGCAAATGAGGACAACCTCGACACAGACCTGCATGACATTAATAATAAGTGCAGTCCAGGAGGGCCGAGGACATCTTGCTGATTTAGGGGATGAAAAAATGGTAGGAAGGTAGGGTTGCGCAATATAGACGATATAAGTGATATCAATTCGGTTGACGATGGAGCTTTTAACACTATCGTTATATCGTGATAGTGCATGTTGTTTAGTGCGAAGCTGCTTCTAAGTCACTAATCCTCGTTAAATAAACTACAAGTATCAATGGGAGACATTTATGGGAGACATTTCTTACTGGTGGTACATATGTCATCACGGTAGTCCGACTTGTTGTTCAATTTATGGCTTATTTTATTTTGTTGCTTATTTTATTATCTCTACTTTTATTTCTTTAATAGAGTATTTCATGAAGCGCGACGGTAACACACAAATTTCCCCCCAAGGATTAATAAATAATTTCTGGTTCTGAACACTGGAGGACGAGGACTAGCTAAACATGTTACATCAATAGGGTCCCGTTCACATTTGAACTGATACGGTACCAATTCCTGCTACAAGGGAAACGATACCGGTACTAATTTTTGGTGCTTTTGTGTATGTTACTAAATATTGTTGTTTTTTTTTTTAATATAATTTTTTTATTGTAACATTTAATAATTAGCTTTCCAGTTGTTATATCTTATTTCTTATCACATTTCTGAGTCTCATTTGCAAGTATGACATTAAGTTACAAAAACAGTTGTTAGATGGCAGTAGTGTATAGTTTATGGTGTTTTTTTAGTTTTGTTGCGCCCTAAGAAGTGTTAATACTGTAAGTATTGTACTTATTACGCATCAGCTGTTGGATTGTAACGTGCATCTTAGTTGTTTTCATTAACAAATTTGGAGGTGTTGAAATCGCCATGTAAAATCGCTGATGCTAATCAGTCCCATGTCAATAGCAAAGCCAATGTATATTAGCATCAAGCTAGCGCATTTTTGGAAACTTACGTTGGAGCGTTTTTGGAGTCAATTTCTTTGTTTGCATTGAAAATTGCAACATTGCCTCAAGGTAGTTTGACAGAGTCCGCTCTCAGTGCTGCTGGAGTGATCGTAAAGTGCCAAAGTGCGAAGACCCGGAACACCGGCTGTGTCGGCAACCGTGACCAAGGTACCGTAACATTGCACCGTTGGATTTTACGTGACTCGGGATTGGCGCGCTTCGATCTGTACCAAAAAAGTACCGAATTTGGTAAACATCCCTGTACATTACACACCATAGGAAGACATGCTAACCGCTAAGCTAGAACTCTTGAATTTAAACAGGGGTGGGCGAATCCATACAAACATTGACAGTAACGATACCGAGTACAGTATCAGCATATGGCTGATACTACAGTGATAATTTTTTACTACCAAAAAATATTGCTTTCTTGTTGTTTGTTATTGTTTACAAACTCAAGAAATAAGTCAGTGGACACATGAGGACATTAAGGGCAAAAACAAAAGGATTTCAATAAGATGCCAACAGTACCTTAAAATTCCGCTACTTCTTTCCTACGCTTTGCGATCTGCGGCTTATAAATCGGTGCAGCTAATTTATGGATTTTTCTTCACTGACAGTAACAATTTTAGAAAATATATATATTTTTTTTTTAAATAAGCAAAAACACTGACACTGTGTTTTATTATTTGTGCTGTGGCGCCATCTTTTGGAGGAATTCGCTCACAGCAGGTGCTGCAGTGAAGTGTTTTGGGTTTTTTTCAACCGGAGTGCTGTTCAGTCTTCTAGCCGTCCATAGCGTTGCTACTCGTAGAGATTCTTCATTCATCACTCCAAGCAATGTTTGTAAGTTTGATAATATAACTAAAACAATTCTTACTTACTAAAGCGCCCCATGTGTGATGTGTGTAGGAGTGTTTTCATGCATATTTGTACGTGCTATCGTAATGTAATGAAGCTAACGCCATTAGCTAATATGGTAACACGTTTTACAAGTGTCTGCGTTAGTATTATTTCAGTTTTGTAAATTCACCAAAACGTCACCGTGGAGTTATCGAGTCTGTTTAGCTGATTGGAGAGCTAGCTTGCGCAGTCATGACGATGACTTTTGTTTTGTTTGATCAGCCGTTTTACTGCCGTGTTACAGACACCGTTTGGAAACAATTAAGGTATGTATAAACATTTACGAAATATTTATGTGTAAATAACTCATTTCACAACGTATATATCTGCAACTTATAGTCCGGTGCGGCTAATATATGGAAAATATTATTTTCTTCTCAAATTTAGTGGGTGCAACCCTGCCCTCTATTGTCCGGAAAATACGTTTTATGCTAATGTTTACTTATTTTTCATCAAAATCTAGTATGTAACAAAAAGCAACAGGGAAATAACTAGGACAGTGGGCTCCATCTAGTTTTGATTACCATAATTTTTTGTCAGCAGCTAAATTAGGAGCCTGTTTTGGAATATTATCATTTATACGCCAAATGATATATTATAGCGCCGTTAAAAGTAGTCCTTCTGCGTTAGCGCTTATAATAACAATATCGCGAATACATGCTAATGGAATATTATCATTTATACGCCAAATTATATATTATAGCGCCGCTAAAAGTAGTCCTTCAGCGTTAGAGCTTATAACAACATCGCTAATACATGCTAATGGGATATTATCATTTATACGCCAAATTATATATTATAGCGCCGCTAAAAGTAGTCCTTCAGCGTTAGAGCTTATAACAACATCGCTAATACATGCTAATGGAATATTATCATTTATACACCAAATTATATATTATAGCACCGCTAAAAGTAGTCCTGTGTTAACGCGTATAATAACAATATCGGTAATACATGCTAATGGAATATTATCATTTATACGCCTAATGATATATTATAGCGCAGCTAAAAGTAGTCATTCTGCGTTAGCGCTTATAATAACAAAAAAGATGACTATTTGTATGGTGCTCGTCATTTCAAACTGAAAAATTATATTTTTATGTATTTTTCTCCCAGGTTGAATACAATTTTAATTCACTCTGGTAATTCTTGTCATTATTTTCATTTTTTTATTCTCATATATTTCGATATTTGAGCTCAAATTTTATTCTTTATATGTTTTTTTTCTTTTCAGATTCAGAATTCGGGCACCTAATCTCGTGTAAGGGGCGTGTCGTCAATTTAGAGGGGCGTGGCCTCGGCATGACAGATTGATAGCAAACGTTAGCCGGCCAAATATTAACAATATACAATAAAAATACACAACTATAAATATTTAAATAATCGATTATAATCGAATCAAATGATGTATTATCACAGGAGGTTGCAGCATAATATCCATCCATCCATCTCATTTGATGTTTGTTTTGGAAATAATAGTCAGGGTGCCGCCCACGCACCTGCATCAACAGGTGCACATAATGAGTGTTTATTGGAGGAAAAGTGGTATAAAAAAAAAAACACTATAGCGTGGAAACATGAACTCACCAGATGAAGTCCGTGCAGTGGCTGCAGAAGGTGGGCTGCTTGAAGAAGCGCGCCGTGAACTTGTGGTCCTTCACCTCGTGGACGTTCTTCTGCCGGAGGGCCCCTTGGCGGCGAAGCCCCGCATGGGCTCCCGGGGGCCATCCTCGCCGTCACTGTTGCTCGCCGCGCAGTCAGCCATGCTCGCGACACCTGCGCCTCAACTTCCCACGGCCAAGTTGGCGCCAAAAATAACAGACAAAACCGAAAAAAGGAAAAAGAGAGAGAGAACGGTCACAGGTGGGCTCGAAAAGTCCGCACTTGCTGGGGTTTCGGACGAGTGTTCGTGGAATGGTCGCGCGTGGGTGAGGAGCGAGGAAGCTACTGAGAGGCTGCGAGAAACACTGCTTCCTCCTTCGGCGTCCTGCGCGTGCACGAGCGGCGCGCCACCGAGAGAGAGAGAGAGAGAGAGAGAGAGAGAGAGAGAGAGAGAGAGAGAGAGAGAGAGAGAGAGAGAGAGAGAGAGAGAGAGAGAGAGAGAGAGAGAGAGAGAGAGAGAGAGAGAGAGAGAGAGAGAGAGAGAGAGAGAGAGAGAGAGAGAGGTTTACATTTTACGTTGTTCTTCATTGTCAATATTTAAAAAAATTAATGATTCATTCAAATATGATTATAATTAGATTTTACACCATGAGAACCACGGACTCGGACTTGGAGGTGCTGATTCTCATCCCAGTCGCTTCACACTCGGCTGCGAACCGATCCAGTGAGAGCTGAAGATCCTGGCCAGATGAAACCATCAGGACCACATCATCTGCAAAAAGCAGAGACCTAATCCTGCAGCCACCAAACCAGATCCCCTCAACGCCTTGACTGCGCCTAGAAATTCTGTCCATAAAAGTTATGAACAGAATCGGTGACAAAGGGCAGCCTTGGCGGGGTCCAACCCTCACTGGAAACGTGTCCGACTTACTGCCGGCAATGCATCCAAAAACCTCCATCAATAATTGATATGCACACTGTAAGTATATATGTAATGTAGGGTTGTACGCTAGGAATGTCACGGCGGGACGCACCTCTGCTCGCTCTGCCCGCATCGCGGCCACGCCCCTGCTCGGCTGCAAGCGATCTGTAATCAGCTCACCTGGGACTAATGAGGGCAGGCAGCATAAAGGCCAGCGGACCCGAAGATCCAGGGCCGGAACGTAGTTAACTTCCCGTTGTAAGCATCTCGTCTCTGGCTTCCCTCCCGCGTACTTGATCTCTCTCTGTGTCTTCCCAGTTCGGTGTCTTATGTCTCTTGTGTCTTCCCGCAGTGCTTCCCGTGTCTCCCGTGATCGAGCAGTGTGCTTCGACTCCACTTTTGACTTTGGACTGCCTCCCTCGGTCCTCGACCCCCTGCTTGGACACGGACCTCGTTGCTTCTCTCAGCCCCCGACCGCTTGCTTGCCCACGGACTGCCTTCTGCCTTTCCCCCTTTGGTCTGGCGAAAGATTCGCTCAACACTCACGGTAACACACAACAGTTATTCCACACTTAGTCACACACCATACACACTCTTGGATTTCATCACACTCCATTCCCTTGTTGTTTATTAATAATATTTTTCGTTATTTTATATATATATATATATATATATATATATATATATATATATATATATATATATATATATAACATAGAGTTTAAGTACGGCCACTTGTGGTCTGTGCCGTCTACTCCCTCCAATAAACGTAACAAGGAATCTTTAAATGGGGTCCCAGGACCCCATCAAGTCATAAAAATGGGGTCCCACAGTACATTTTTGGGGTCCCACTTTTTATAAGCGTTTTGAAAAGAAATTATAAATGTATGCATTATCCTGTTATATCTCACATTCTATATTGTGTTTTGGGAAAAGGTTGTCCTAAACGTTACTTCATTCATTTAAAAAAAAATTACACAAAAGAAAACAAATGCAGTATTTGTGATCGATAAAACTTTCCGCGAGTCAAAATTTAAGAAACTGTACTGGAAAGAGCATTACTTTGAAGTTGACCAATAAAATAAAGTTCCTTGGGTGAATAATGTAAACTCACTAGACCGGTATGTTTTAGGGCTTTCACGGCGAGTTTACTGACAGATATAAGTAAGAACTTTACACTATTTTATATTAGAAATGGCACTAAAACATTTACTACTAAAACATTTTGGTATATTTTTGAGTGCCGAGTGTAATGTTATATATTTTCAATGGAACAGTTAAATGTTGGTGTTGTTTACTTGAGACTTTTCTCTTATGTTTGACTGCCATCTACTAGTCACACTTATAATCACACCCTGTACCAAATAAAATAGTGTAGCGTCCTGGAAGAGTTGGTACTGCAGGGAATTCTGGGTATTTGTTCTGTTGTGTTTATGTTGTGTTGCGGTGCAAATATTCTCTCGAAATGTGTTTGTCATTGTTGTTAAGTGTGGTTTGACAATATGGCACATGTTTATGACAATGTTGGCGTTGTTTATACGGCCACCCTTAGTGTGACATTTATGGCTGTTGAGTTAGAATGCCCTTCTTTCGATTGTAAATGGATGTCTAAAATCAATAAAGTCATTATAATTGTCAATGACAATGCAGAATGATAGTTTTTGTTGACATCTTCAATTTAAGACCAATTCCACTGCTTCCAACCTTGTAGTCCGGTAGATACAGTAAACAAGGACACATGGACTTCCGGAAATTTGCGTCCTCAATGAAAGATTTTGCATCCTTAATGAGTCATTGCTGGTTTACGAGCAGAGGAGCATGTTGAGCAGCGCACACACGGAGTACTTACAAGCAGACACAGTGTGTAGACAGAAAGGGGAGAACGGACGCATTTTGGCTTAAAAACTAAAGATAAAGGTGAAGTTATAACACTGAATCGCCCTCAGGAAGAGGTGCTTTAAGACATAGCCAGCTAGCTAGCGGCTAACGTCCGTCGGCAGTGTTTTAGCTTCTTCTAAATCACGAATCCTTGCCTCCATGGTGACGAATAAAGTACGTTTCTTACAAGTATCATCACTGCAGGACGAGGAATAGCTAAACATGCTTCACTACACACCGTAGCGCACCGGTGTCACCGCTAATGACGCCATTCCTGAATGTAAACAATCGCCATGGGTGGATCTACACCTCCACTGTAATGATACCAAGTACAGGCACGTATCTAGTCGATACTACTATGATTGATTACATCAATATTTTTTAGCATCACAAAATCTTCTTTCCTTTTTTTTTAATTGATGTTATGTTTATAAAGTCAAGAAATATGTCCCTGGACACATGAAGACTTTGAATATGACCAATGTATGATCCTGTAACTACTTGGTATCGGATTGATACCCAAATGTGTGGTATCATCCAAAACTAATGTAAAGTATCAAACAAAAGAAGAATAGGTGATAATTACATTTTAACAGAAGTGTAGATAGAACATGTTAAAACAGAAAGTAAGCAGATATTAACAGTAAATGAACAAGTAGATTAATAAACAATTTTTACAGTTTGTCCCTCATAATGTTGACAAAATTATAGAATGATAAATGACACCATATGTTACTGCATACGTCAGTAGACTAATTAGGAGCCTTTGTTTATTTACTTACTACTAAAAGCCAAGTTGTCTAGTATGTTCACTATTTTATTTAAGGACACATTTGCAATAAGAAACTAATGATTTTTGTTAAAATAAAGCCAATAATGGCATTTTTTGTGGTGCCCTTTATTTAGAAAAGTATCAAAAAGTACCGAAAAGTATCGAAATACATTTTGGTACCGGTACCAAAATATTGGTATCGGGACAACACTAATGTAATGTAGTAACATTCATAATATTTATGTATTTTGATCATTTTAATCATACAGCGGCGTATTAATTTCATAGACTCATCACAATGTTCACTTTTCCTTTGACAACAACACTACTAATCATGGCAGACTTGATGAGAGACAACAATGACTACTTTGGGACAAATGATCGAAAAACTTCTATTTTTGAACCTGAATATAAGGAGGACGATTTACACATTTTAGAAGCTGTGTGCTAAACAGATGCAGCTTTAGTCAAACACTAAGCATCATGTAGCAGTATTGCGAGGTGCTAAAAAAATATACAAACATAATAAAACAATCACTTACAGTACAATGACTGCTCTCACTGGGATGAAGACTGATGGGATGTTTATATCTTCCCCTTTACATCAACAATTCATCATAATCCTCAGGAAAGCTTTAAATATATATATATATATATATATATATATATATATATATATATATATATATATATATATATATATATTGCATTTTTCTCACCATCTCTGGGTCTAAGTTGGATGTCAACGTTGACCAACTTTTGGGTTTATGTCCACAACCTTCTACTATCCAGATGAGAAGCATGATTTATCATCTAGAATTAACTTTCACCAACTCAGAGGATATGAAGCAGCTCACTATGTCAATACAGCAGCATAAGCTAGTTAGCTCTCTGTGATCACGGCGCTGCTAAAAGTAGTCCCTCTGCGTTAGCGCTGATGATAACAATATCGCTAATACTTGCTAATATTCAGGTCACGACATGTAAATGTTTTTTTTTAAGAGGGCTTTATTGCCGCAATAGAGTACTCCCTAAATTAGCTTTGTTGTTAGCCACCTCGTACTTGCCATATTTACAAATTCAAATGCATTAAAAAAGAAAAACATGTGTTCTTGTCTTACATAAAGATTATGAATGATAGGCAAAAAAAAAGATGACTATTTGTATGGTACTAAATTAGGCCCAAAAGTCTTGTAATTTCAAACTGAAAAATTATATTTTTATGTATTTTTTCTCAAGTTAAATAAAATTATAATTCACTCTGGTAATTATTGTCATTATTGTCATTCTTTATTCTCATCTATTTTGATATTTGAGCTCAAATTGTATATTTTGTATATGTTTTTTTTTTCAGATTCAGAATTCGGCCCTAATCTCACGTAATGGGCGTGTCGTCAGCTGAGAGGGGCATGGCCTCGTCATGACAGACAACTTTCAAAGAAGGACAGAGGGGTGTTGTTGTTTGATGACATATACATTCAATGATAGCAAACGTTAGCCAGCCAAATGGTTAGCATTAGCTAACGACACATGAAGCTAACGCATGCGTTACATGCAGGCGTGGTTGCGTCATTATGTGCTAAAAGTCGCAATACGGCGGGATATGTTATGTAAAACACATTAAAAAGTTAGCGCCATGTCGGTGTTAGGTTACAAACATTCCTTTTAGATTAGTCACCGACAAATTATTTTTGACTACTGAATAGGACAGTTAAGACGAAGTTTTGTGAAAAATATATTTCACAATTTTCCACCCAAATAAACATTGTTTATATACCTGTGTGCATCTTTTGAAATCGGGGGTGTCCATACCAATACAATATATTGTTACCGGGGCTCCCCCTGGAGCCAGCCCCGGAGGTGGGGTACGATGGCGAGCGCCTGGTGGCCGGGCACAGCCCGAAGAGGCAACGTGGGTCCCCACTTCAATGGGCTCACCACTCATAGGAGGGGGCATAGGGGTAGGGTGCAATGTGAGCTGGGCAGAAGCCGAAGGCAGGGCACTTGGCGGTCCGATCCTCGGTTACAGAAGCTAGCTCTTGGGACGTGGAACGTCACCTCGCTGGGGGGGAAGGAGCCAGAGCTGGTGTGCGTGGTGGAGAAGTTCCGGCTGGATATAGTCAGACTCACTTCGACGCACAGCAAGGGCTCTGGAACCAGTTCTCTCGAGAGTGGCTGGACTCTCTTCCACTCTGGCGTTGCACGCAGTGAGAGGCGACGGGCTGGGGTGGCAATTTTTGTTGCCCCCCGGCTCAAAGCCTGCACGTTGGACTTTAACCCAGTAGACGAGTCCCCCTCCCTGCTCCGGGTGGGGGGACGGGTCCTGACTGTTGTTTGTGCTTACACACCAAACAGCAGCTCAGAGTACCCACCTTTTTTGGATTCCCTTGAGGGAGCACTCCAGTGCTCCCCCCGGGTGATTCCCTTGTTCTGCTGGGTGACTTCAACGCTCTTGTTGGCAACGACAGTGAAACCTGGAGAGGCCTGATTGGGAAGAATTTTTTTGCCCGGATCTGAACCCGAGTGGTGTTTTGTCATTGGACTTTAGTGCTCGTCACAAATTGTCCGTAACAAACACCATGTTCAAACATAAGGGTGTCCATTTGTGCACTAGGCAACAGGACACCTAGGCCGCAGTTCCATGATCGACTTTGTAGTTGTGTAATCGGATTTGTGCTCTCATGTTTTGGGCACTCGGGTGAAAAGAGGGGCTGTGGTGAGTTGGCTCTGATGGTGGGGGAGGATGCCGGACGGACCTGGCAGGCCCAAACGCATTGTGATGGTCTGCTGGGAACGTCTAGCAGAGTCTCCTGTCAGAGAGAGTTTCAATTCCCACTTTGAACTTTGATGTCACGAGGGAAGCACGAGATATTGAGTCCGAGTGGACCATGTTCCGTGCTTCTATTGTCGAGGTGGCCAATTGGAGCTGTGGCCGCAAGGTGATTGGTGCCTGTCGTGGCGGTAATCCTAGAACCCACTGGTGGACACCAGCGGTGAGGGATGCCGTCAAGCTGAAGAAAGAGTCCTATAGGGTCCTTTTTGGCTCATGGGACTCCAGAGGCAGCTGACAGGTACCGACAGGCCAAGCGGTGTGCGGCTTCGGCGGTCGCGGAGGCAAAAACTCTGACATTGGAGGAGTTCGGGGAAGCCATGGACAACGACTTCCAGACAGCCTCTAAGCGATTCTGGACCACAATCCGCCGCCTCAGGAAGGGGAAGCAGTGCAGGATGTTGAGGATGGTGTTCTGCTGACCTCGACTTCGGATGTTGTGGATCAGTGGAGGGAATACTTCGAAGACCTCCTCAATCCCACCAACACGTCTTCCTATGAGGAAGCACTGCCTGGGAAATCTGTGGTGGACCCTCCTATTTCTGGGGCTGAGAGTGCCGAGGCCCCGACGGTGAATGAGAGCCGCCCGGAGTTCCTTAAGGCTCTGGATGCTGTGGGGCTGTCTTGGTTGACAAGACTCTGCAACATCGCGTGGACATCGGGGGAGGTACCTCTGGATTGGCAGACCAGGGTGGTGGTTCCTCTCTTTACAAAGGAGAACCGGAGGAAGTGTGTTCCAACTATCGTGGGAACACACTCTATTCAGGTGTACTGGAGAGGAGGTTACGCCGGATAGTCGAACCTCGGATTCAGGAGGAACACTGTGGTTTTCGTCCTGGTCGTGGAACGGTGGACCAGCTCTATACTCTCGGCAGGGTCCCTGAGGGTGCATGGGACCAACCAGTCTACATGTGCTTTGTGGACTTGCGGACTTGGAGAAGGCATTCGACGGGAAAGTACAGTGGGAAGTGCTCAGAGAGTATGGGGGTATCGGACTGTCTGATGGTGGCGGTCCGCTCCCTGTATGATTAGTGTCAGAGCTTGGTCTGCATTGCCGGCAGTAAGTCTGAGCCGTTTCCAGTGAGGGTCGGACTCCACCAGGGCTGCCCTTTGTCACCGATTCTGTTCATAATTTTTATGGACATAATTGCTAGGCGCAATCAGGGCGTTGAGGGGATCCAGTTTGGTGGCTGCAGGATTAGGTCTCTGCTTTTTGCAGATGATGTTGTCCTAATGGCTTTATCTGGCTAGGATCTTTAGCTCTCACGGGAATGGTTCGCGGCCAAGTGTGAAGCGACTTGAGTGAGAATCAGCACCTCTAAGTTTGAGTCCATGGTTCTTGCCAGGAAAAGGGTGGAGTGCCATTTCTGGATTGGGGAAGAGATCTTGCCCCATGTGGAGGAGTTCAAGTACCTTGAAGTCTTGTTCACGAGTGGGGGAAGAGTGGATCGTGAGATCCACAGGCGGATCGGTGCGGCGTCTTCAGTAATGCGGACGCTGTATCGATCCGTTGTGGTGAAGAAGGAGCTGAGCCGGAAGGCAAAGCTCTCAATTTACCGGTCGATCTACGTTCCCATCCTCACCTATGGTCATGAGCTTTGGATTATGACCGAAAGGACAAGATCACGGGTACAAGCGGCCGAAATGAGTTTCCGCCGCCGGGTGGCTGGGCTCTCCCTTAAAGATAGGGTGAGAAGATCTGTCATCAGGAGCTCAAAGTAAAGCCGCTGCTCCTCCATATCGAGAGGAGCCAGATGAGGTGGTTTGGGCATCTGGTCAGGATGCCACCCGATCGCCTCCCTAGGGAGGTGTTTAGGGCACGTCTGACCGGCAGGAGGCTACGGGGAAGACCCAGGACATGTTGGGAAGACTATGTCTCTCAGCTGGTCTGGGAACACCTTGGGATCCCCCGGGAGGAGCTGGACGAAGTGGCTGGGGAGAGGGAAGTCTGGGCTTCTCTACTTAGGCTGCTTCCCCCGCGACCCGACCTCGGGTAAGTGGAGGAAAATGGATGGATGGATGGATGTAATACAATATATATATATTTTTTTTCAACATTTAAGACTCCCCTCAAATTTCTCAGTTATAAAAATTATTTCTTTTTCAATGCTTAAATCTCTAGATTAACTTCAGGTCTATTTGTCGATATAAAATGAGAATTTTTTTAAATGCCCTTCTTGTTAAAGAAAACACAGGGTTTTTTTTATGGCAAAAACACAAAATATGCAATATTTTCCCCCCCAAAAAATCCCAAGTGGATGTGAAGTAATTGGAACCTTAAATAGGTCAATAATTCATAACAATATTGATTTTGATTCATTATTATTTTTTTGAGCAAGGATAAAACTTAAAATGTCCCTTGACATTGTTAAAAGACAAAAAAATTTTTTACAAATTCAAATCTCTGCTAGCTGTTTCCAAAAAGGAGAACAATTATGGAAAAAAAGACCCAGACGGTGTGAGTGAGTGCTGACGTCAACGGAAAGCACAGCTGCTGCTTTGCTTTTTCTTCGATCAAAAGGATTTCAGAGGATTGGGTGGATTGCAATTTGAAAGTTTGCAAAGTATACTTTCCAGCATGCACTCTCTGGTCACTTCATTAGGTACATCTTACGTTGGCCTGGAAGTGCAAAACATTTCATGGAACATATAACAATCACAGAAAACGAATGAACAAAAGACAAAACAACAAAAAGCAAAACCATTTACAATTTGAGGAACCATGTTAAAAAAGCGAAACAATTTATAGCTTCAGAAGCCACGTTAAAAAAAATCAAAACAATTTACAATTTCAGAAAACACGTTAAGAAGAAGTGTAACAATTTACATTTCAGAAAACATGTTAAAAAATAGTGAAACAATTTACAATTTCAGAAAACACGTTAATGAAAAGCAAAAAAATTGACAATTTCAGAATTTTTTTTTAACAAAAAGCAAAACAATTTATAATTCCAAAAAACCCATTAACAAAAAGCGATACCATTTAAAATTTCAGAAAACTCATTAACTAAAAGGTGAAACAATTTACCATTTCAGAAAACACGTTTACAAAAAGTGCAACAATTTACAATTTCAGAAACCATGTTAACAAAAAGCAAAACCAATTTTGATTTTAGAAAACACATTAACAAAAAGTTGAAACAATTTACAGTATCAGAAAACACATTAACAAAAAGGTGAAACAATTTACAATTTCAGAAACCACGTAAACAAAAAGCGAAACACAATTTTTTAGAACACATTAACAAAAAGTGAAACAATTTATAATTTCAGAAAACATATGAACAAAAAGTGAAAATGTATAAATTTAGAAACACCATTAACATAAATTTACCATTTCTGAAACCATGTTAAGGTGTAACAATTTACAATTTCAAACAAAGTAAACAAAAAAGGAAACAATTTACAATTTCAGAGAACACATTAACATAAAAGTGAAACAATTTAAAATTTGTAAAAAACACATTAACAAAAAGCAAAACAACTTAAGATTTCAGAAAACAAATTGACAAAAATGAAACCCAATTTATAAATTCAGAAAACATGTTAACAAAAAGCGAAACAATTAACAATTTCAGAAAATACCATAACATATAGTGAAACAATTTACAATTTCAGAAAACACTTTAACAAAAAGCGAAACAATTAATAATTTCAGAAACCAAGTTAGCAAAAAGCAAAACATTTATAATTTTTTAGAACACTTTAACAGAAAGTGAAACAATTTACAATTTCTGAAACTATGTTAAGGTGTAACAATTTAAAATTTCAAAAAAAGTAAACAAAAATGGAGGAGGGCTTGGAGAGACGGAAGCACGCGGAACACGGAGGAGTGGGACTGAAAAGTCGAGTGTCGTGCTAGAACTTTGATGCAAAATAAAACTTTGTTAAACCCGGAACGCCGGTCTCCAGCTCACGTGTGTGATCAGCAGAACCCACTGGGAGGCAACTTCCACATCTGGCGCCCAAGAAACAACTGATCACAGACGATGACAGCATCTAACCCGCTAGCAGCGTTGGGGCAGGTCGTGGCGGGGGTGGCGGGGGTGGCAGCGGCCTGCCAGCAGTAGATGGAGGCGGTCCGGGTACAGGTGGCGCAGCAGAGCCAGATCCTCCAAACGGTCGGAGCAGCGGCACCTACGACAGCGGCGCCAACATCAACGGCCGTGGTCGTGCATCGCATGTCTGAGCCGGAGGGTGCACAGGCATTCCTGGACATGTTCGAGGCCACGGCGGTGGCATGCGCTTGGCCGGAAGAGGAGTGGGCAGTACGGCTGCTGCTGCAACCTACCGCCATCTTCCCCGATGAGGTTCCAGGACCTGAGGCGGGCGGTGCTGGACCGGACGGGGTGTTCCAACGTAGACCACAGGCGCCGGTTCCGGGCGCTGCGTCTGGGCCCGGAGGACCGGCCTTTCGTGCTGGGGCAGCAGTTGCGTGACGTGGCGGTGCGCTGGCTGCAGCCGAGGGAGGCCGGCGGCAGGGTGAGGGAGCTGATCCTCCTGGAACAGTTCCTGGAACAGTTCCTGGAACAGTTCCTGGAAGCGATTCCGGCGCGTACATCGGCCTGCGTTTGATACCACCACCCTCAAGACCTGGCAGCGCGGTGACGTTGGCGGTGCACCGCGGGACGCGGAAGGGGGAGAAGGCCGCGGAAGCGGCCGAGCATCCAGTGCCGGCGCTGCGCAGGCTGCGTGCGCCGCCGGCCGAGGGGGGCCCGCCGGTGCCACGGCCCCGGACCACTAACTTTCCCGTTCTTTCAGGCCCTCAGGTCCCGGCCGTGTCAAAAGCTGTGGTTACCCCCCAAACGGCTCTTCGAATGCCTGGGCAGGCGTGCTGGAGGTGTGGGCAGCCCGGTCACGTGTGGCGGGAATGCCCGCTCATGGAGGTGGGGCAGGTGATCCGGGATGTCGGCCCTCCGGCGCCCTCCCCCGGGCAAGGAGAGACGTACTATGTACCGGTAAGGATACAAGGGAGACACCAGGCGATGGCGGATTCGGGCTGCGAGCAGTCCATGATACACCAGAGCCAGGTTCAACCCGGGGCGTTGAGGAAGGATACACGGGTGAGGATTAAATGTGTGCATGGGGATATTCACGAGTACCCTATCGTGCCGGTGGAAAATTTTTTCAAAGGGAAAAAATATAGTGTTAAGGTGGCTGTAAGTTCACACCTGGCGCACCTCTTAATCTTGGGGACCAATTGGGCGGGGTTTAATGAGTTAGTGAAGCAGTGCGCAGGGCTGCGCTCATGACCGGTAGGGAAATGGGATATCTGCGTGGTTCTCAGCGGCAACGCGAGGTCATCCGACGCAGCCGAAGAGGAGGGGGAACCGGCGGAGGCTTCGCAAGAAGCCCTCCCGGTCCCTCAATGGCACCCTGTGGACGATTTTCCACTTGAGCAGTCTCGAGATGACACTCTGCGCTCGATCTGGGACCAAGTGATAGCAATTGATGGGCAGCTGGTGCGCCCGGGAATAGCGCGGGTATTTCCTCACTTTGCATTAATCAGGGACAGATTATACAGAGTGAGTCGTGACACTCCGGGGAAGAAATCACCCAGTTGTTGGTGCCTAAAATCCGTCGGGAAATGGTTTTCCAGGCGGCGCATTTTATCCCCATGGCCAGTCACATGGGGTATGATAAAACACTTAACCAAGTTATGGTCCGGTTCTATTGGCCAGGCATCCGGGCAGACGTGCGCCGCTGGTGTGCGGCCTGCCCGGACTGCCAGGTAGTCAATCCAGCGGCCACCCGTAGGGCGCCTTTATGCCCATTGCCACTCATGGAGGTCCCGTTTGAGCGGATTGGCATGGACCTCGTCGGACCATTTCACCCGAGCACCCGGGGATATCGTTTTGCGCTAGTCCTGGTTGATTACGCAACTCGCTATCCCGAAGCAGTGCCGCTGCGGTCCATCTCTGCAAAGAGTGCAGCGCAAGCGCTGTTTCAGGTCATCTCCCGAGTCGGAATCCCGAAAGAGATTCTGACTGACCAGGGCACGTCCTTTATGTCACGCACGATAACGGAGCTGTACGGATTATTGGGGATCAAATCCATTCGGACCAGCGTCTACCACCCGCAGACCGACGGGCTGGTGGAGCGGCTGAATAGGACATTGAAATCCATGATCTGTAAGTTCGCGCACGAGGACAAACCAAATTGGCATAAATGAGTGGATCCCCTGTTATTTGCAGTGCGGGAGGTTCCCCAGGCCTCCACAGGGTTTTCACCCTTTGAATTATTGTTCGGCAGAAAACCGAGCGGGATGCTGGAACTAGTTAAAGAAAGCTGGGAGGAAGGTCCAAGCCCCAGCAAAAATGAAATTCAATATGTCATGGACTTGAGAGCAAAACTCCACACATTGGGGCACTTGTCATGTGAGAATTTGCTCAGAGCACAGGAGCGTCAGCAGCGCCTGTATAACAAGGGGACGCAACTCAGACAATTTTCACCAGGAGATAAAGTACTTGTATTACTCCCAACATCCAGCTCCAAATTACTCGCCAAGTGGCAAGGACCCTTTGTGGTCACACAACGAGTGGGTGACGTTGATTATGAGGTCAGGCGTTCTGACCGGGGCGGAGCAACACAAATTTATCACCTCAACCTCCTTAAAATATGGAGGGAGGCAGAGCCTGTCTCCATGGTGACGGTGATAGAGGAGAGCGAAGAGCTGGGGCCGGAGGTCCCCCGCACCACCCGGCCCTCCCCTCTCCTCCGTGATAATCAGCTCACGCAGTCCCAGAGAGCAGATGTTGCCAGGTTGCAGCAGCGCTTTGCTGATGTATTCTCCCCCCTGCCAGGCCGCACAAGCATAATTCAGCATCACATTGAGACCAGCCCGGGTGTGACGGTGCGGTCTCGGCCTTATAGGTTACCCGAACACAAGTGCAAAGTGGTCCGGGAAGAATTAAAAACTATGCTGGAATTGGGAGGGATAAAAGAGTCACACAGTGCGTGGTGCAGCCCCATAGTTCTGGTAGGGAAGAAAGATGGGTCTGTGTGCTTCTGTGCGGACTACCGCAAAGTAAATGGGGTGTCACACTTCGACGCCTACCCAATGCCCCGGGTCGACGAGCTCCTGGACCGGCTGGGCACTGCTCGTTTTTTTACGACACTGGATTTGACCAAGCGCTACTGGCAGATTCCCTTGTCTCCAGAGTCCAAGGAAAAAACAACGTTCTCCACTCCGGAAGGATTATATCAGTTTGTGACCCTTCCGTTCGGCTTGTTCGGTGCGCCCGCCACATTTCAGAGACTCATGGACCGGGTGCTGCGTCCCCACGCTGCATATGCTGCTGCCTACCTGGAAGATGTCATCATCCAGAGTGACAGCTGGGCGGAGCATATGCAGAGGGTGGAGGCGGTGCTCCAGTCCCTGAGGCGGGCGGGGCTCACCGCCAACCCGGCGAAGTGTGCGGTTGGCCAGAGGGAGGTACAATATGTGGGGTACCACTTGGGAGGAGGGCAGGTGCGCCCGCAGGTAGATAAAACAGCCGCAATTGCGGCCTGCCCGACTCCCAAGTCAAAAAAAGAGGTGAGGCAGTTTTTAAGGCTGGCAGGTTACTACCGGAGGTTCATCTCCCGGTTTGCGGACCTGACTAGCCCACTAACTGACCTCAACCGAAAAGGTGCTCCAGAACTGGTCCAGTGGACGGGGCTGTGCCAGTAGGCATTTGAGAGGGTTAAAAAGGCCCTTTGCGAGGAGCTGGTCCTGCACATGCCTGATTTTTCCCTCCCGTTCTGTTTGCAGAGGGCTGGGAGCCGTTTTGTCCCAGCAGGCGGGGGGCGTTGACCGCCCTGTGCTATACATCAGCAGGAAACTATCGGACAGGGAGGCGAGGTACAGCACGGTGGAGAGGGAGTGCCTCGCCAACCGGTGGGCGGTCGGTGCCCTCCGCTGCTACCTGCTGGGGCGCTCGTTCAGCCTCTGCTCGGACCACAAACCCCTCCAGTGGCTCCACCGCATGAAGGATACCAACGTGCGGATCACCCCTTGGTATCTAGCTTTGCAACCCTACAACTTCAGCTGACAGGTGATTAGGTTGCCCAGCTGGGGCTAGTTGTCCAATCACCTGTTACTCTTATCAGTAGCGGCCGGGAGCAGGAGGAGGAGGAGGAGGAGGAGGGCTTGGAGAGACGGAAGCACGCGGAACACGGAGGAGTGGGACTGAAAAGTCGAGTGTCGTGCTAGTACTTTGATGCAAAATAAAACTTTGTTAAACACGTATTGCCGGTCTCCAGCTCACGTGTGTGTTCAGCAGAACCCACTGGGAGGCAACTTCCACAGTATACTATTTCCAATTTCAGAGAAAACATTAACAAAAAGTGAAACAATATACATTTTCAAAAAACACATTAACAAAAGGCAAAACAACTTAAGATTTCAGAAAACAAATTGACAAAAATCTAACCAATTTTCAGAAAACACGTTAACAAAAAGTGAAACTTTTAATAATTTCTGAAACCATGTACACAAAACCAGAACAAATTATTATTTCAGAAAACACATTAACAAAAAGCGAAACAATTAATAATTTCAGAAACCAAATTAACAAAAAGCAAAACATTGAAATTTTTTTAGAACACATTAACAAAAAGTGAAACAATTTATAATTTCAGAAAATATGTGAACAAAAAGTGAAAATGTATAATTTCAGAAACCACATTAACATAACGTGAAACAATTAGCAATTTCTGAAACCATGTTAAGGTGTAACAATTTACAATTTCAGACAAAGTAAACTCAAATCAAAACATTTTAAGAATTCAGAAAACACATTACCAAAAAGTGAAACAATTTAAAATTTGGAAAAAACACATTAACAAAAAGCAAAACAACTTGAGATTATATAAAACAAATTGACAAAAATCAAACCAATTTATAATGTCAGAAAACACGTCAACAAAAAGCAAAACAACTTTTAAATTTCAGAAAACACATTAACAAAAAGCAAAACTTTTAATAATTTGAGAAACCATGTACGCAAAAAGCAGAACAAATTATAATTTCAGAAAACACGTTAACAAAAAGTGAAGCATTTACAATTTTTTAGAACACATTAACAAAAAGTGAAACAATTTATAATTTCAGAAAACATATGAGAAAAAAGTGAAAATAGTATAATTTTAGAAACCACATTAACAAAAATGTACCATTTCTGAAACCATGTTAAGGTGTAACAATTTACAATTTCAAACAATCAAAACATTTTACAATTTCGGAGAACACATGAACAAAAAGTGAATCAATTTAAAATTTGGAAAAAAAAACCATTAACAAAAAGCAAAACAATTTAGGATTATAGAAAACAAATTGGCAAAAATCAAACCAATTTATAATTTCAGAAAACACGTTAACAAAATGTAAAACAACCTATAATTTCACAAAATACATTACACAAAGTGAAACAATTTACAATTTCAGAACACATTAACAAAAAGCAAAAATACTAAACGTTTCAGAAAACCCATTAACAAAAAGTAAAACTACCTATAATTTCAGAAAACGCATTAACACAAAGCGATACATTTTACAATTTCAGAACACATTAACAAAAAGCAAAAATACTTACAATTTAAGAAAACACATGAACAAAAAGCAAAACAATTAAACATTTCAGAAAATACATTAACAAAAAGCAAAACAATAAAACATTTCAGAATACACATTAACAAAAATCGAAACAACTTACAAATTCAGAAACACATTAACAAAATAGCAAAATAACTTAGAATTATAGCTGTGAACAGCGTTGAACGGGCCCTCGTCATGTTGCACCGCAGGATTTACACAAATTGGCCGGCACGCATAACCCTTTTGGTCACGTCATTCCCCATGCCCTGACCCACCGCCAAAAAATATGGGTACTTTTCGTGCATGTCAATGGCCTCAAAAAGGCATCCAAACGTATAGAAGAAAAACAACACCGCAATTTCAATCGGGTCCTAGCGGTGCTCTGCATCAAATGGAGTGCTTACCCTAATAAAATGGACTCTGCAAAACTTACAATTTTTATTTTGCAATTCCAGACTCCAGTACTGCGTTAAAATCATGATAAAACAAACAAAACAATATCTAACAATGCAGTTCTGACTGTCAATGCAACAATGTTTACTATGATGTGGTTTCAGACTAGGTCTTATCAAATTAACCAATGTACTTGATTAGTGTAAACCCGGGGTGCCTATCGAGCTACCGGTCGATGGCAGAGGGTGTGTCAGTCGATCGCCAGCCTGGCATTAAAAAAGTACACCTAAAAATGAGCAATCATTTGTCACTTGATTGACATTCACGGCACTAGAAGATTTTGTGAGATGACGCTGGCTGCTGCCAGATCAGTATGAAGAGAAAAAAAAGACCGACAGGAAGGCGAGAAACACTTTTCATTTTAACAGACTCTTGCGCCGTACATGCCGTGAAAAGCCTAAAGGCCGTCTTTTCAAGTGGAATTCTTTCCCATTCTTGCTTGATGTACAGCTTAAGTTGTTCAAGAGTCCGGGGGTCTCCGTTGTGGTATTTTAGGCTTCATAATGCGCCACACATTTTCAATGGGAGACAGGTCTGGACTACAGGCAGGCAGTCTAGTACCCGCACTCTTTTATTATGAAGCCACGCTGTTGTAACACCTGGCTTGGCATTGTCTTGCTGAAATAAGCAGGGGCGTCCATGATAACTTTGCTTGGATGGCATCATATGTTGCTCCAAAACCTGTATGTACCTTTCAGCATTAGTGGTGCCTTCACAGATGTGTAAGTTACCTCTGCCTTGGGCACTAATACACCCCCATACCATCACACATGCTGGCTTTTCAACTTTGCGCCTATAACAATCCGAATGGTTCGTTTCCTCTTTGTTCCGGAGGACACAACGTCCACGGTTTCCAAAAACAATTTGAAATGTGGACTCGTCAGACCACAGAACACTTTTCCACTTTGCATCAGTCCATCTTAGATGAGCTCGGGCCCAGCGAAGCCGGCGGCGTTTCTGGGTGTTGTTGATAAATGGCTTTGGCTTTGAATAGCAGAGTTTTAACTTACACTTACAGATGTAGTGACCAACTGTAGTTACTAACAGTGGTTTTCTGATGTGTTCCTGAGCCCATGTGGTGATATCCTTTACACACTGATGTCACTTTTTTATGCAGTACCGCCTGAGGGATCCAAGGTCAAAGGCATTCAATGTTGATTTTCGGCCTTGCTGCTTACGTGCAGTGATTTCTCCAGATTCTCTGAACCTTTTGATGATATTACAGACCGTAGATGCTGAAAACCCTACATTTCTTGCAATTGCTCGTTGAGAGATGTTGTTCTTAAACTGTTGGACGATTTGCTCAGGCGTTTGTTGATAAAGTGGTGACCCTCGCCCCTTCCTTGTTTGTGAATGACTGAGCATTTCATGGAAGCTGCTTTTATACCCAATCATGGCACCCACCTGTTCCCAATTAGACTGTTCACCTGTGAGATGTTCCAAATAAGTGTTTGATGAGCATTCCTCAACTTTCTCAGTCTTTTTTGCCACCGGTGCCAGCTTTTCTGAAACATGTTGCAGGCATGAAATTCCAAATGAGCTAATATGTGCAAAAAATAACAAAGGTTACCAGTTTGAACGTTAAATATCTTGTCTTTGCAGTCTATTTAATTGAATATAAGTTGAAAAGGATTTGCAAATCATTGTATTCTGTTTTTATTTACCATTTACACAATGTGCCAACTTCCCTGCTTTTGGGTTTTGTATATATATATATATATATATATATATATATATATATATATATATATATATATATATATATATATATATATATATATATATATATATATATATATATATATGTATATATATGTATATATATATATACATATATTGATTGATTGATTGAGAGATATATATATATATATATATATATATATATATATATATATATATATATATATATATATATATACATATATATATATATATATAGTCATACCAGAGACTATAAAAATGGGACCCATTACCTCTCTGCTTGTGTGTGTGTGTGTGTGTGTGTGTGTGTGTGTGTGTGTGTGTGTGTGTGTGTGTGTGTGTGTGTGTGTGTGTGTGTGTGTGTGTGTGTGTGTGTGTGTGTGTGTGTGTGTGTGTGTGTGTGTGTGTGTGTGTGTGTGTGTCTGTCTGCTGACAAAGTTTGGGCACCTCTGGTGCAAACATCTGTTTTGGAATAGAAAGAATCATCCATATTGAACTTCTTTGACCGGTTCCTGATGTTTACAGGGAAATAATCGCCTGCGTGGTGTGTAGCATTGATCCATCGATCGTCCACCTCTTTGAAAGCAATAGTCTCACAGTGACACACACACACGCACGCACGCACGCACGCACGCACACACACACACACACAGCAAATGACCTAGATGAGATTGATTTAGCTGAAACACACATAGTGATGCTCGTAGTACGACTGTACTATCGCTCTAATGAGGGATAAAAAATCTCCATTTCCGTCTCGTTATGAAACATCTCCAATGAGATCTCCAAACACCTGCAGCGTTTCATAATCACTCGACCCCGCAGACTGTGAAATGATAAGAACGGCTTCGTTTGGGCGGCTCTTTTTTTTCTCTCAGCGGGGAGCGACTCTGGCGGTGATGTAAGCGCTCCCTGAGAGTACCTGGATGTGTATATTTAGACTGTCACACGGTGACTCACCGCTCCGCACATAAGCCACTGTTCTCCTTTTCACAAGGGTCTGACATAACCGGGAGCCGGGGCCAAACGTCCTTATGCTGACAAGGACGCTCTCAGGATGCTAATACAGCTGCAAAAAGGATTCGCTTAGCTAAGTTGTTATGTTTCAGCAGTGTTGGGACTAACGCGTTACTGTAACGCCGTTAGTTTCGACGGTAACTAGTAATCTAACGCGTTATTTTTTATATTCAGTAACTCAGTTACCGTTACTACATGATGCGTTACTGCGTTATTTTACGTTACTTTTTATGTAGTATAAAGTGTGTTTTATCGGAGCGCTGCAGTGTCATCGTTCTGATTCTTCTTGTGTCACAAGCCGGAGAAGAGAGACATGCGCTCTGTGTGTGTGTCTGGGTGTGGGGTGTGAGTGTGGGGAGGGACGAGAGGGGGGCGGGGGGGGGGTGGGGGGGTTTGGGGGGGGGAGCGTGTCTCATCATGGCGGAGCCAGAAGTCGAGTTTGTTAACATGGAGATATTTTCACTACTTTTCTTTTGTCGAGCACAAAGAAAATAACATTTTAGTTAAATGTAAATTGTGCTTTGGATCAAAGATCCCATCTACTGCCCAAAACAGCAATTCAAATCTGCTGAAACAAGCTACATAAGCAACATGCTTCGACGAAGCTAGTAAAGAGAGACAGAGACTCCAATGCCACTTCACCTCCACCTCCACCATTTAAGAATGAACTCTGCCTCTGCTCATCATTCAGCACTGAAGGTACACACTCTGTCGATCAATGTTCCCTTTAATTGTTCATGTGTGAGCAAACGCAAAAACTCCCTGAGCATTCAGTGGAGCCCATGTGAGCAACATCAGACGTGCACACTGTGGCTACACAGCAGCACACCTGTCCCAAACCTGACTAAATAACAAGTTCAATCTCCATCCATCCATCCATTTTCTACCGCTTGTCCCTTTCGGGCTCGCTGGAGCCTATCTCAGCTGCATTCGGGCGGAAGGCGGGGTACACCCTGGACAAGTCCCCACCCATTGCAGGGCCAACACAGATAGACAACATTCTCTTATTATTATAATCAAATGACAGCAGTCATTTCCATTTCTAATATAAATGTTTAGGCCCACTTACAATGACAATAACAACAAATATTGTTTTTCATGAACTGTGTACTTGTATTGTTTGTCTGGGTGGAGGTCCTGCTTTGGAAATAATTTGTACGCCTTTCAGACATTGCATTTAGTTCCCATTAAAACATTCACCTGTTGCACAATGAGATGTATGCAGGGGATCATGTGTACATTCCTGCAACTTCCTGTTTGTAAAAAATATATTTTTATTAGTATTTATTTAATATACTAACAGCATTTCATGATAAATATTTATAAATTAAGATTCCTGATAAATGACACTAGAATAAGCACACATTTGATTGGTAAATCATAGAGTAACGACATGGAATTACAATTTATGTGTGGTGTTGGAGTTGTCCGACTTTTTGTGTGGCTGTAAACGCATCACTGGCTAAGTGCCATATGTGCATGTGTTGGCGCAAGTGAGAAAGAGCGAGCGGCTGCTGTTGAAATAACAAAGTTGCTTTTGGTCTGGTTTGTACTGCAGAAAATTACCACTTTTGCTAGATATCATTTTTTTTTACTAATGTTTTGGTGATGTGTTTACGGCCGACAATAAAGAGTTTTGCTCAGTAAAGTGATGGATGGAATGCATGTCCTCAAAGCGTCTCGACAGACGTTACAATATTTGAACAATGATGACGAAAAGCGTTTTCTCTGTCGTGTCCGTGTGTCGAAAATTGTTGTGCACTTATTTTTTTATTTGATTTTGTGCGTGGCATAGATTTGCCGTGCGCAGAGGACTCTTGAGCAGTGCACAATTGCACAGGCGCGCACCTTAGAGAGAACGTTGCTGTCAATTCTCTTGTATACTCTTTCATTCTAGACTTCTAGAGTGTTTGATTATCACATCACTCTAAATGTATAGACTATAACGTTCACAAACATAAAGAGGGATCCTAGTGGGCCAGGCCAATCTTTCCTTATTTCTAAACTAAAACTGGGGAAATGTGTAGAGTGTTCTGGGCTTCAGACATGATTTTGTGTCAGAATTCGTTGAGGAAAAAATGCTTGGTTAGGCTTTGTGTAAGTAGTGCGGGCCTTTCTTGCTTTACAGCTATGCTGTTATTATGCTGTTTTGTTACTTATGTATGTTATGTTGCAGCTATTTAAAATAGTTTTGTCAATTTGTTCTGGCCAGAAACAAATTGGCCTTTGTAACATATCTTTGTCTTTGTGTGTTGTATGTAGACCACATTGCTTAGCAGAGTTCAGTGATGCAAATGCATGTCAAGTTGATCAACAGATTGTATTATTCTCCAGTGCAATAACAGTACTGAAATGAAGGCTAAAAGGGCATTAATGGGAGCTTTAAAAAAAAAAGAAGAAAAAAAGAAGTAACTAAATAGTTACTTTTCACAGTGACGCATTACTTTTTGGTGTAAGTAACTGAGTTAGTAACTGAGTTACTTTTGAAATGAAGTAACTAGTAACTGTAACTAGTTACTGGTTTTCAGTAACCAACCCAACACTGTGTTTCAGTCATGATCGTCTGCAATGGACCTTCTAGCAAGTTCCAAACATCACATTTCAGAAAGACTATAGTGTGATACCAATCTACCGTATTTTCCCGACTATAGAGCACACCAGTACATTTTTCCATATACAGTCGTGGTCAAAAGTTTACATACACTTGTAAAGAACATAATGTCATGGCTGTCTTGAGTTTCCAATAATTTCTACAACTCTTATTTTTTTTGTGATAGAGTGATTGGAGCACATACTTGTTGGTCACAAAAAACATTCATGAAGTTTGGTTCTTTTATGAATTTATTATGGGTCTACTGAAAATGTGAGCAAATCTGCTGGGTCAAAAGTATACATACAGCAATGTTAATATTTGGTTACATGTCCCTTGGCCAGTTTCACTGCAATAAGGCGCTTTTGGTAGCCATCCACAAGCTTCTGGTTGAATTTTTGACCACTCCTCTTGACAAAATTGGTGCAGTTCAGCTAAATTTGTTGGTTTTCTGACATGGACTTGTTTTCTTCAGCATTGTCCACACGTTTAAGCCAGGACTTTGGGAAGGCCATTCTAAAATCTTCATTCTAGCCTGATTTAGCCAGTCCTTTACCACGTTTGACGTGTGTTTGGAGTCATTGTCCTGTTGGTACACCCAACTGCGCCCAAGACCCAACCTCCGGGCTGATGATTTTAGGTTGTCCTGAAGAATTTGGAGGTAGTCCTCCTTTTTCCATTGTCCCATTTACTCTCTGTAAAGCACCAGTTCCATTGGCAGCAAAACAGGCCCAGAGCATAATACTACTACCACCATGCTTGAAGGTAGGCATGGTGTTCTTCAACCCGGAGGTTGAGTCTTGGGCGTGGTTGGGTGTTCCAACAGGACAATAACCCCAAACACACGTCAAAAGTGGTAAAGGAATGGCTAAATCAGGCTAGAATTAAAGTTTTAGAATGGCCTTCCAAAAGTCCTGAGGGATCGAAGGTCACAGAAATTCAATGTTGGTTTTCGGCCTTGCCGCTTACATGCAGTGATTTCTCCATATTCTCTGAACCTTTTGATGATATTTTGGACTTTAGATGGTGAAATCCCTAAATTCCTTGCAATAGCTGGTTGAGAAATGTTGTTCCTCAACAATTTGCTCAGGCATTTGTTCACAAAGTGGTGACCCTCGCCCCATCCTTGTTTGTGCGTGCGGCGTGGCGAAGTTGGTAGAGTGGCCGTGCCAGCAATCGGAGGGTTGCTGGTTACACCTTCTACCATCCTAGTCACGTCCGTTGTGTCTTTGGGCAAGACACTTCACCCTTGCTCCTGATGGCTGCTGGTTAGCACCTTGCATGGCAGCTCCCGCCATCAGTGTGTGAATGTGTGTGTGAATGGGTGAATGTGGAAATACTGTCAAAGCGCTTTGAGTACCTTGAAGGTAGAAAAGCGCTATACAAGTATAACCCATTTATCATTTATCATTATGAATGACTGAGCATTTCATGGAAGCTCCTTTTATACCCAATCATGACACCCACCTGTTCCCAAATAGCCTGTTCACCTGTGGGATGTTCCAAATAAGTGTTTGATGAGCATTCCTCAACTGTCTCAGTCTTTTTTGCCACTAGTGCCAGCTTTTTTGAAACGTGTTGCAGGCATCAAATTCCAAATGAGCTAATATTTGCAAAAAAGAACAAAGTTTACTGTGACGGTCTGTCACTTCATTTCTGTTTGTTTTCCTTGTTTTTGTATTGACTTCCTATCAGTGCTCTTATTTGGTTTCCACTTCCTGCTTGATCCGCTGAGCACTGTTTGTTCACTCACCTGCTGTTGATTGGCAGTTGGTCCACACCTGCGGCCAATCAACATGTATCCTATTTATGCCTTGTCTCGAGCACTCTTCAGTGCTCGAAGATCACTTTATGTTGGTAACTATTACATGCAAGACTGCTTCCTTCTCTGTTTGAGTAATAAAATTCATCTTACCTGCTCATCGTCCTCCTGGTTCTTGCATCTTGGGGTCACAAAAACTGCAGCCATGCGAGTTCCTAACATTTACCAGTTCGAACGTTAAGTATCTTTTCTTTGCAGTCTATTCAATTGAATATAAGTTGAAAAGGATTTGCAAATCATTGTATTCTGTTTTTATTCACGATTCACACAACGTGCCAACTTCACTGGTTTTTGGTTTTGTATTTTATTCTATTTATTTCCACCTTTTTTTTCACCTGATTTGCAACCCATTCTGTCCTCCTGCACAGGTAGAATAAGGCAGGTGGGCGTGCATGTTGTTGACTCCCTCCCCGGGGCCCACGGTGGGAGGAAGAAGCAGCTGCGAGTACACGGCGCGAGGGGAATCGCCTGCTCCAGTGTGGGAGACAAAAACTGGGAAAATCTGCTGGAAGTAGCAAAGTCCTGCAGTGAAACATAACTTGTAGTCTCAGCAAGCGTGCTAACATTCTTGCATGCACATTTGCAAGTCTAATCAACTCAACACTTACAGTAGCAGAATACTATTGATCATCCAAACAATATACTGTTGCTAGGCTACGTACAAAGCAAAGACATTTCTGCAATAATAATTGATGCGTCCAAACGTTAACATACACCTTATTATATTAAACAGGCTAAACCTATAGAATCTAGGTCAATATAAGACGAACGTGGCTGTCAAACAAGGAAGATATTGATATCGCGATTAATTGTATTATCTGTAGTTAACCCGTAATTAATCGCGATTAATCACAGAATCTTTAATGAGTGTACCTTGGATAATTTTTAACATTGTAATTCTATCAATTAGGGATGTGAATCAACTCACACTTCAACTACGATTCTCGGGGGGACAATTCGATTCAGAGTCGATTTCTATGGAGTGAAATTACTGCAAACACACAAAAAGGTTTTTACTCACGCCCAACGATTGGCGAATATGACAACAATTTTCTTCGATTAAAAAAAGTGTTAAAAATAAATTCTGCAAGTAAAAAAAACAATTTTCAAGTATAAAGATAATACTGTTTGATCTAAAAAAAAACATTTATAAGTAAAAAAAACAACACAATTTTCTCCGATTAAAAAAAGTGTTAACATTTTTTTTGCAAGTAAAACATTTTTTGCAAGTATAAAAACAATTTTCTTTGATAAAAAAATTTCTTTGCAGTTATAAAAACAATTTTTTACAATGAAAAAACTTTTGCAAGAAACATTTTTTGCATGTATAAAACCACTTCAAATAAAAGGGAGAAAAAAACACTTCTACAATAATTTAAAAAAAATTGCAGGTATAAAAAAAATTATTCAAGTAAAAAAAGTATTTGCTAGTATAAAAAATAATTATCTTTGATTAAAATAACGATTTGTAAGTATAAAAAATATTTAATTTGATCAAAAAAACGATTTGCGAGTATTAACATTTTTTCTTTGACTAAAAAAAATATTTGTAAGTATAAAAACTATGTTCTACGATTCAAAAAAGTGTTTAAAATTTTTTGCAAGCATAAAAACAATTTTCTGTGATTAAAAAAAATATTTGCAAGTATGAAAACAATTTTCCACGATTAAAAAAAGTGTTAAAAAATGTTTGCAAGTAAACTAATTGTTTGCAAGTATAACAACTATTTTCTACGATGAAAAAAACGTTTGCAAGTAACATTTATGCAAGTAAAAATGTTTTTGCAAGTATAAAGTCACTTCAAATAAAAGTAAAAAAAAAAACACTTCTACAGGTAAAAAAAAGGATTTGCAACTATAGAAAATAATTATCTTTGTTAAAATGACGATTTGCAAGTAGAAACAATTTTCTCTGATTAAAAAAAAACATTTGCAAGTATAAAAACAATTTTCTACGATTAAAAAAAACTTTTGCAAGCATAACAACTTTTTCTCTTCAAGTAAACGAGTGATGGCAAGTATAAAAATGTATTTTATTAAAAAAAACGATTTGCATGTATAAAAACTATTTTCTACGATTAAAAGTGTTAAAAAAAACATTTTGCAAGTGAAACATTTTTTTGCAAGTAAAAAAACAAATTTCATTGATAAAAAAAATATTTGCAAGTATAAATACAATTTTCTACTATGAAAAAAACTTTTGCAAGTAACAATTTTTTTCTGCAAGTAAAAAATAATTTGCAAGTATAAAACCACTTCAAATAAAAGTTTTGAAAAATAATTATACGATTTTAAAAAATTGCTAATAAAGAAACAAATTCTGCAAGTAAAAAAAAGGATTTGCAAGTATAAAAATAATTATCTTTGATTAAAATAACGATTTGCAAGTATAACATTTTTTTCCTTGATTAAAAAAATATTTTCAAGTATAAAAAATATTTTTTACGATTAAAAAAAACTTTTGCAAGCATAAAAACATTTTCTGCAAGTAAAATAATGAGTTTTAAGTACACAAACTTTTTTTTTGGATTGAAAAAACGTTTTGCAAGTATAAAAACACTTCTAGGAGTAAAAAAACATTGGCAAATAGAAAAAAATGTCTGCAAGTAAAAAATGATTTGCAAGTATAAAAACAATGATTTGGTTAAAATAACGGTTTGCAAGTATAAAAACGATTTTATTCCATTAATAAACGATTTCGAGTAGAAAAAACTATTTTCTTTTATTAAAAAAAAAGATTTGCAAGCATAAAAACTATTTTCTACGATTAAAAAAAACTTAATATAAAAACATTTTCTGCAAATATAAAAATGATTTGCAAGTATGCAAAATGTCTAATAAAAGAACGATTTGCAAGTGTAAAAACTATTGTCGTAGATGAAAAAATATTATGGAAATCGTTTTTTTAATTGAAATAAAATTGTTTTTGTAATGGAAGGAAATGTTTTTTATTCAAGAAAATGTTTTTTTTCTTGCAAACCATTTTTTTATTGAATTTTTTTTTTTTAATCAAACACCTTTTTTTTCACGCAAATCCATCCATCCATCCATCCATCTTCTTCCGCTTATCCGAGGTCGGGTCGCAGGGGCAGCAGCCTAAGCAGGGAAACCCAGACTTCCCTCTCCCCAGCCACTTCGTCCAGCTCTTCCCGGGGAATCCCGAGGCGTTCCCAGGCCAGCCGGGAGACATAGTCTTCCCAACGTGTCCTGGGTCTTCCCCGTGGTTCCCACAACATAGACAACACATCTGCAAGGGACACAGTCCCTGAAGCACACAAGATTGTATAGGCTGCTGGTCCACTAACATTTTCATTAATTACTATTTTTTATGTAATTATTTTTATATTGTTTTACTTTCTTTTTTATCCAAGAAAATGTTTTTTATTTATTTATCTTATTTTATTTTATTTTTAAAAAAAGGGCCTTATCTTCAACAGAACAGGTTGTCAATGAAATTAGATTTGTTTAAAGGGTTTTTTAAACCAGGCCCAGTCCAGATAATGTCCAAGTCGGACTCAGCAACACACACCTTCATTCATGTACACAGAAAACAATTAGGGAACACAACAGATTGCATATAATTTATAAACAAAATTACATTTTCAAAATAAGCATTTATGTACAGTCCAGATTATGTCCAGGTCACTCAAATTAGGGAACACAACAACAGATATCATATAATCTATAAACATAATTATACTTTCAAAATAGGCCTTTGAGGACTTCTCATCTTTTTTTAAAATGTTTTTTGGCATCATTATCGTTTTCAACCATGTAACTTTCTAAAGTTAGAAAATACTGAATAAATGTTTTAAAGAAAGTAATACTAAGTGAATATCTGTTTTTGGCCTTAAAAATAAACATTTTACCGAGTACTATAATTAAATTGACTAAATCATGACTGTCAATGAACTCTCCTAAAATAACAGAAACCACATTAAGCTTCATAAACAAACCAATCCTTAAACACATGTTTTCAACTTCCACCCAAAACAAAGACACAATATGACAATACCAAAACAAATGCAGGGTGGATTCAGGTTCCTGACAACAAAATCGGCAATCATCTGACTCTGTCATATTCCATAATTTTAACATTTTCCCTGTGGGTAAGAAGTTATAAATAATTTTAATTTGAAAATAAAGATTTTGCACATCGATAGTGGTTTTATAGATTAGTTTGAATATGGCATCCCATGGCAACGGGCAGTCAAAAAAGTCCTCCCATTTTCCATATGTGTTGTATGAGGCAGCCTTCAAAGATTTCTTTATTAAATAAAAATTATATATTTTTCCATTTATTTTAGTTCCTTTTTGCCAAGTAGAATTTCTTATTAGAGGTTTACAAACTAATAATTTAGTAGTTCCATAATTAATTATTTGTTTCCATCTTTTCCCAATTACTCCAGTTAGTTGATAAAATGAAAAGCTTGAGCAAGCATCACCATACATAGCTCTAAATTCATCCAACTTCATAATTTTACCATTCTCATTGATAATATCATTGACAAAAATGATTCCTCTTTCAAACATATTCTTCCAAAAGAAAGGCTTTCCATCTATTACAATATTAGAGTTCATCCATATTAACTGCTGCAAAATATCGTCTTTTTTCTGGCACATAAAATTGAAAACACCACTATGAGTGGATTGTTTCCTTTATGAACCCCGCCATGTTTCCCAGCAGACTCTCTGGGAGGGGATCACTTGTAAAAAAGGATACAATTTCTTTTGATACAGTACATGTTTTTTGTCCAACAGGACATTTGTGTACCACTCAATGTTTAAATACATCTTTGGAACAATTGATGCTTTTAAAGACAGACACATAGCTTCAAGGTTGAGAAGTTTCAGGCCCCCATATTCATACTCTTTGTACAAAACCTTTCTTTTAATCTTTTCTGGTTTGCCGTTCCAGACAAAATCGAAGACCCTCCGCTCATAAATCTTAAAAAAGTTTTGTGATGGAGCTGGTAATGACAAAAACAAATAAATAAATTGAGGAATAATTAACGAGTTGGCAATAGACATTTTACCATACAAGGTTAGGGATTTCCCTTTCCATAATTGCATAATTTTGTCCAGCTTTCTTAGTCGATTATCATACTTTACTGAGCCTAGATCTTCCAGATTTTCTGGGACAACAACACCAAGTATGTTAACTGGTCCACCTGTCCACAAAACAGGCACTTTGCATTCCATTCGAAAGGACGTTCCCTTTAGATTTCCGATCCTTAACATTTTACATTTATCATAATTAAGCTTAAGGCCAGATTGCTGTGAAAATATGTCCAAAAGATTAAGAAGGTTCCGCAAACAATGAGGAAAAATCTTATCTTTGTGAATCAGCCTTTTCTGACATGAACTTCATCAAGAACAAACACAGAACACGCCTCACTGATGCACATCTGCAAGACTCACTCAGAGTTGCAGTGTCAAGTTACACACCAGAGTACAACACACTAGTTAACAGCATGCAATGCCAGGCTTCCCACTAACTGACAAAGAAACAGATAACAGATTTGGTGTCCAGTTCAAAGTGTGACATGATTTAAACATTTGAGAGTTTACTTTTGTATTTTACATGAGTTATTATTTGTACAAACATGGTGCAAAGTAATTCATGATTTGTTAAAAAATGTTAGTGGCTAGCTAGTTAAAATGGGATATTGTGATTTCACAAGACTGTCTTAGAAGTGATGATTTGAACATGTTCAATTTGAAAAATGTGCACTTAGAGAAAATATAAAAATAAAGTGTTGCATATTGATATTTATCTGTTTCTATATATATTTATTGTGAGAAATCATTAAGATGATCAGTGTTTCCACAAAGATAAATATAATTAATTATTAATAATAACAGAGTTAAAGGTAAATTGAGCAAATTGGCTACTTCTGGCAATTTATTTAAGTGGTTATCAAACTGGTAGCCCTTCGCATTAATCAGTACCCAAGAAGTAGCCCTTGGTTTCAAAAAGGTTGGTGACCCCTGCAATAGACAGTAAAAAATGTGCAGCAGCAGTTTTTATGGATCTAACTAAAGCATTTGACACAATTAATCACAATATTTTAATCAAAAAACTAGAACGATATGGCATCAGAGGGTTAGTCTTAAACTGGATAAGAAGTTATCTAACGAACAGAAAACAATACGTGAAGCTAGGCGAACACATGTCTACAACGCTAAATATATCCTGTGGTGTACCTCAGGGATCAATACTAGGACCTAAATTATTCAATCTCTATATAAATGACATTTGTAAAGTTACAAAAGATTTAAAGTTAGTATTATTTGCGGATGATACAACAGCGTTTTGTTCAGGAGAGAACACACAGGAGATAATACAAATAATAACAGAAGAAATTAACAAATTAAAGAGATGGTTTGACAAAAATAGATTATCGTTGAATCTCAGCAAAACTAAAATAATGCTATTTGGTAACAGTAGTAGAGAAAGTCAAACACAAATACAAATAGACGGAATAGAAATTGAAAGAGTAAATGAAACCAAATTTCTAGGTATAATGATTGATGATAAATTGAACTGGAAATCTCACGTAAAAAATATACAACATAAAGTAGCAAGAAACACGTCAATAATGAATAAAGCAAAACATGTTCTAGACAAAAAATCACTTCATATTCTCTACTGCTCACTAGTGTTACCATATCTGAGCTACTGTGTAGAAATATGGGGAAATAATTACAAAAGTACACTTCATTCATTAACGGTGTTACAAAAAAGATCAGTTAGAATAATACATAATGTTGGATATAGAGAACATACAAATCCTTTATTTATTGAATCAAAGATACTGAAATTCCACGACATAGTGAATTTGCAAACAGCTAAAATTATGCTCAAAGCAAACTATAACCTGCTACCCAAGAATATACAACAATTCTTCTCAACAAAAGAGGAGAAATATAATCTTAGAGAAAAAATTAATTTAAAACATTTGTACGCACGTACAACACTTAAGACCTTCAGTATATCAATATGTGGAATTAAATTATGGAATGGATTAAGCAAAGCAATCAAACAATGTACTAATATGATCCACTTCAAGAAACTCTTCAAACTTAAAGTGTTTACAAAGTACAAAGAAGAAGAACCATGACAAACATTCTCAATTTATTTCATCCATCCACTCATTCATTCTTAAAGTAATCTTACTTATCTCCTCACATGAAATATGACTTACTTCACCAATTATTATTATTAAATTCTTACTATTATTTATTTATTTATTTTTATTGTGATTACCTATGGAGTTATTGTGAATACATTGAGAACAGGAAGTGAATTAAAAAGTTTCAGCAACTGTTATGTAAAGAAAAGGGGTAGGATTAAATAAGCTCTGCTTCTTCCTACTCCTTTTCAAACATGTTGAAAAGATAAACTGGAAATTGTGATGTATCATGTTGTATGCTTGCATGTTCGAAATAAACTCAAACTCTAAACTCAAACTCTAACTCTAATCTTAATCTGTCATTGTTGTAGTCTGACTAATGTTAAGTGACTAAAATAACACACGCACACAGACGCTCATTACTAATTGTGAAAAATATAAACATTTAACCACTAATAGTGACACAAGTTAACAAGTTCCAAACATGTAAACCCTTTGTTTAAATATGTTCTCTTTTCTATTTTAACGTGCAAAAGAAACATACAGTATAACTACAGTGGTTCAAATTGTTGCTAAAAAATATTTTATTTTGTAATCGATAAGGGCCTTGTTGATGACCTCACATCCGTTAGATCACTTTCTGTAACTTCCCGATTCAGTGTAGAAAATATGGCGGACATTTCTACATGTGTTAAACAAATCCGTTGCCGTCCCCCGTGAAACATCACAGAGACGACACCGTAAGTCGATTATAAGAAGTTATTTTCCGTTAAAACAGTTTAAAATTTTCCGTTAAAAACGTTTAAACGTTTGAGTAGGGGCTATTTGTTGACGACCGTACTCACTGTGTACGAGTCAACGAGGAAGTGCAGGAGTCGCCCTCTGCTGGTCATTGTGTCACACAGCAGGCACATGTTACAGGACGTTAAAGTCATATTTTGTTGACAAAATGATTTTTGACACAAATATGAACACGGCTGAAATAAATCAATTAAATTTCATATTTAACTTCGTTGGCTACCAGACCAATTTTATATATAACGCCCTCTAAAAGCAACCTTGTCAAAATCTCCACGGACTTGTTCAATTTCTTTGTGCTGCACATGTTTTTGTTGAACTATTATAGTTTTTTTTTAAATGTTATTAGCGTGTTGGTGTTGATGTTACTAATGTGTAATTATCGTGTTATTATTCATAACCACAGCAACATCTCCCCAAATGTGTCCCAATCGCTTGTGCTGCAATTTTTTTTAACATGCACACACACACACACACACACACACACACACACACACACACACACACACATATATATATATATATATATATATATATATATATATATATATATATATATATATATATATATATATATATATATATATATATATATATATATATATATATATATATATATGTATATATATATGTATATGTGTGTGTATATATATATATATATATATATATATATATATATATATATATATATATATATATATATATATATATATATGTATATGTGTGTATATATATATATATATATATATATATATATATATATATATATATATATATATATATATATATATATATATATATATATATATATATATATACACACCTATATACACATATATTTATGTGTAAAGACAAAATCAGACAAAATAAGTAGGGATGTCCGATAATATCGGCCGGCCGATATTATCGGCCGATAAATGCGTTAAAATGTAATATCGGAAATTATTGGTATCGTTTTTTTTATTATCGGTATCGTTTTTTTTTTGTTTTTTTTTGTTTTTTTTAAATTAAATCAACATTAAAAAAAACACAAGATACACTTACAATTAATGCACCAACCCAAAAAAGCTCCCTCCTCATTCACACAAAAGGGTTGTTTCTTTCTGTTATTAATATTCTGGTTCCTACATTATATATCAATATATATCAATACAGTCTGCAGGGATACAGTCCGTAAGCACACATGATTGTGCGTGCTGCTGGTCCACTAATAGTACTAACCTTTAACAGTTAATGTTACTCATTTTCATTAATTACTAGTTTCTATGTAACTGTTTTTATATTGTTGTACTTTCTTTTTTATTCAAGAAAATGTTTTTAATTTATTTATCTTATTTTATTATTATTATTATTTTTTAAAGTACCTTATCTTCACCATACCTGGTTGTCCAAATTAGACATAATAATGTGTTAATTCCACGACTGTATATATCGGTTGATATCAGTATCGGTTGATATCGGTATCGGTAATTAAAGAGTTGGACAATATCGGAATATCGGATATCGGCAAAAAGCCATTATCGGACATCCTAAAAATAAGTGAAGTTACTCCAAAACAAGACCAAATAAATTAAGCTATTTCAAAATAAGACAACATCAGACACAAAATAACAGAAGTTACTTCAAAATCAGACAAATATTAACTGAAGTTAACTCAACATAAGACAAAACCAGACACAAAATAACTGAAGTTATTTCAAAATAAGACCAAATCAGACAAATATTAACTGAAGTTAATTCAACATAAGACAAAACCAGACTCAAAATAACCGAAGTTATTTCAAAATAAGACAAAATTAGACACATAATAACTCAAGTTATTTCAAAATAAGACAACATCTGACACATAATAAATGAAGGAACTACAAAATAAGACAAGATCAGACACAAAATAACTGAAGTTATTTTAAAATAAGACAAAATCAGACACATAACTGAAGTTACTCCAAAATAAGACACATAGTAACTCAAGTTATTTCAATATAAGACAAAATCAGACACTTAATAACTCAAGTTATTTCGAAATAAGACAAAATCAGACACATAATAAATTGAGTTACTACAAAATAAGACAAAATCAGACACAAAATAACTGAAGTTATTTTAAAATAAGACAAAATCAGACACATAACTGAAGTTACTCCAAAATAAGACACATAGTAACTCAAGTTATTTCAAAGTAAGACAAAATCAGACACTTAATAACTCAAGTTATTTCGAAATAAGACAAAATCAGAGACATAATAAATTCAGTTACTACAAAATAAGACAAAATCAGACACAAAATAACTGAAGTTACTACAAAATAAACTATATATATATATATATATATATATATATATATATATATATATATATATATATATATATTTACACACACACACACACACATATATGCCTCTTTTTATTTGACTGACGCATGTTTTTTTAAATTATTATTTTATCATATTTTTTTAATTTTCTATTTAATTCTTGTGGGCTACTTGTTGGAGAAACAAAAAGAACATGTGACGTGTGTTTAAAGGTATTTCTTGATTGTAGATGTCAAAAATACAATTTAAAAAAAGAGCATTTAAGAGCTATTAATAAAAATGTAAAAAATCTAAATATGTCCACTGCAGAGGACGCCAGTAGTAGTTATCACTAATACTGTAATTATATACCTCCTACAGTGTAATATATACTATGATACACCTCCATCATTATTGATAGTCACAGTTATTATAATAGTTATGTACAAACCCCGTTTCCATATGAGTTGGAAAATTGTGTTAGATGTAAATATAAACGGAATACAATGATTTGGAAATCATTTTCAACCCATATTCAGTTGAATATGCTACAAAGACAACATATTTGATGTTGAAACTGATAAACTTTTTTTTTTTGCAAATAATCATTAACTTTAGAATTTGATGCCAGCAACACGTGACAAAGAAGTTGGGAAAGGTGGCAATAAATACTGATAAAGTTGAGGAATGCTCATCAAACACTTATTTGGAACATCTCACAGGTGTGCAGGCTAATTGGGAACAGGTGGGTGCCATGATTGGGTATAAAAACAGCTTCCCAAAAAATGCTCAGTCTTTCACAAGAAAGGATGGGGCAAGGTACACCCGTTTGTCCACAACTGCGCGAGGAAATAGTCAAACAGTTTAAGAACAACGTTTCTCAAAGTGCAATTGCAAGAAATTTAGGGATTTCAACATCTACGGTCCATAATATCATCAAAAGGTTCAGAGAATCTGGAGAAATCACTCCACGTAAGCGGCATGGCCGAAAACCAACATTGAATGACCGTGACCTTCGATTCCTTTAGATGGCACTGTATCAAAAACCGACATCAATCTCTAAAGGATATCACCACATGGGCTCAGGAACACTTCAGAAAACCACTGTCACTAAATACAGTTGGTCGCTACATCTGTAAGTGCAAGTTAAAGCTCTACTATGCAAAGCGAAAGCCATTTATCAACAACATCCAGAAACGCCGCCGGCTTCTCTGGGCCCGAGATCATCTAAGAGGGACTCATGCAAAGTGGAAAAGTGTTCTGTGGTCTGACGAGTCCACATTTCAAATTGTTTTTGGAAATATTCGATATTGTGTCATACGGACCAAATGGGAAGCGAACCATCCAGACTGTTATCGACGCAAAGTTGAAAAGCCAGCATCTGTGATGGTATGGGGGTGCATTAGTGCCCAAGGCATGGGTGACTTACACATCTGTGAAGGCACCATTAATGCTGAAAGGTACATACAGGTTTTGGAACAACATATGCTGCCATCTAAACGCCGTCTTTTTCATGGACGCCCCTGCTTATTTCAGCAAGACAATGACAAGCCACATTCAGCACGTGTTACAACAGTGTGGCTTCGTAAAAAAAAGAGTGCGGGTACTTTCCTGGCCCGCCTGCAGTCCAGACCTGTCTCCCATCGAAAATGTGTGGCGCATTATGAAGCGTAAAATACCACAGCGGAGACACCGGACTGTTGAACGACTGAAGCTCTACATAAAACAAGAATGGGAAAGAATTCCACTTTCAAAGCTTCAACAATTAGTTTCCTCCCCAATCGCTTATTGAGTGTTGTTAAAAGAAAAGGTGATGTAACACAGTGGTGAACATGCCCTTTCCCAACTACTTTGGCACGTGTTGCAGCCATGAAATTCTAAGTTAATTATTATTTGCACAAAAAAAAAAAAGTTTATGAGTTTGAACATCAAATATCTTGTCTTTGTATTGCATTCAATTGAATATGGATTGAAAAGGATTTGCAAATCATTGTATTCCGTTTATATTTACATCTAACACAATTTCCCAACTCATATGGAAACGGGGTTTGTATTAGTTAGTATTGTTATTATTATTATGGACGGTTATTATTATTATTATTAGGGACGGCGTGGCGAAGTTGGTAGAGTGGCCATGCCAGCAATCGGAAGGTTGCTGGTTACTGGGGTTCAATCCCCACCTTCTACCATCCTAGTCACGTCCGTTGTGTCCTTGGGCAAGACACTTCACCCTTGCTCCTGATGGCTGCTGGTTAGCGCCTTGCATGGCAGCTCCCGACATCAGTGTGTGAATGGGTGAATGTGGAAATACTGTCAAAGCGCTTTGAGTACCTTGAAGGTAGAAAAGCGCTATACAAGTATAACCCATTTATCATTTATTTATTTATTATATATATATTGGTTTGAGGGTTTTTTTAATAGTCGGAGGAACATGGAACATACTTGTTGTAACTCATGTTATGAATTTCAAAATAATATAAAATCAGACACATAATATCTGAAGTTACTCCATACTAGGACAAAATCAGACACAAAATAACTGAAGTTACTCCAAAATAAGACAAAATCAGACACAAAATAACTAAAGTTATTTCAAAATAAGACAAAATCAGTAGGGATGTCCCGATCCGATATTGATATCGGAAATCAGTCCGATATTAGCCAAAAAAGTTAATATCGGATTTTATCGGACTGAATCTAAAAACTCCGATATAAGCGCTCCGATATAAGCTGTCCATTTTCCGCTGCAGCACTTCTATAATAGGTGACTCTGGTTTGATCACACTCCAACACAGTAGGTGGCGGCAATGCCCCTTAATTAACGTTGGTGCCGGCCGCGGAAGAAGAGCGTCTCTGATCCAGCATCATGCACAGCCCACGTGATCACAACAACGACAACGCGTGTGCTTGCAGCAAAGTGTAGTGATGTCGGCTGTGTGGAAGTATTTTAACCTAAACTCGGACAAAGACGTTGCCACTAAATGCAACATTTGTCAGGCGCAAGTGTCCCGTGGAGGGACAGAACCGGGAAGGTTCAATACAAGCAACCTCATCGCACATTTGAAAAAACACCACAAAAAAGAACATGAGGATTTTCGCGAGAGCAGCAAGGCGAAGCAACAAACCTCTAGCTCGCTTCAGCAACCCACGCTGGCCGAAAGCTTTGCAAGACATGACAAACTACCACGGGACAGCAAAAAGGCAATGGTCATAACAGAAAAGATAGCCCAGTTTATTGTGCTTGATGACCAGCCCCTGTCGGTGGTGAGTAATGTCGGGTTTAAACGCTTAATGGAGTACCTCGAACCTCGCTACATTATTCCTAGCCGCCACTACATTGTAGACAAAACTATACCCCAGATGCACAAAGAGGTTAAAAAGTGTATTGCCGCACAACATGCCGAAATGCTTATCTTCTTTAAAAAAAATCTCCACATTATGCTCGGACTGCAGAAAGTGGAGAAGGAGGAGGAGGAGTAGTAAGGGTTTTGATTGATTGATTGAGACTTTTATTAGTAGGTTGCACAGTGAAGTACATATTCAATTGACCACTAAATGGTAACACCCGAATACGTTTTTCAACTTGTTTAAGTCGGGGTCCACTTAAATTGATTCATGATACAGATATATACTATCATATATACTATCATCATAATACAGTCATCACACAAGATAATCACATTGAATTATTTACATTATTTACAATGTAGTCAGCACTGACTGATTATTATTTGTTTTATGCTCTTGTTATTAGAGTGATATGTTTATTGTGTTTACACTATTCCTCAGTGAAGACTAAGAGTAATTACTACATTGTTTTGGGCAAAGTCAGTCAGTGAAACTGGAGATGTGAACTCTTAACTTAGAGCGTGGTGGTTGTCGGGGCTGACAAACTGTGTATATGTATGTGTATGTGTGTGTGTGTATGTATGTATGTATGTATGTATGTATATATATATGTGTATGTGTATGCATGTGTATGTGTGTGTATGTGTACATGTGTATGTTTATGTGTATGTATATATATATGTATGTATATTTCTGGGGGTACGTTCTGGGCCTGCCTGTCGGGTGGGGGTCGGCGCCTCAGGCTACTGCATCCGGACTGCGTGTCTGGAGCTCCTGGGTCCCGCCGTCCATCCCTTCCGGGTGCCCGTCTTGGTTGGGGCCTGCTAGGTCTGGTCCCTGCGTCTACTGTGGTGGCTTGGTGCTGCAGGGTATTCCGAGGTGCTGCGAGTCGGCCAGTCGTTGGGGTAGCGACCTTGTGTGTCAGCATGTCTGTGATCTTCTTTTAATTCTTTTTTTATTTATTTATTTATTTATTTTTTTTATAAATAGATCTAATTTTTTTTTTTTCCTTTTTTTTTTTTTTTTTTTTTTTTTTAATATATTTTATTAATATTATTATTATTATTATTATTATTATTATTATGTATTTATTTATTTTATTTATTTATTCCCCTACCTCAGGGCGGGGGACTCGGCGGGGAGGTTGCTGGTTGTTCCATCTCCATCGTTGGGGTCCCTGTGGGTGGGGTGGGTGGTTCCTGTGGCCCCGTGCTGGGTGGTCCTGTGGCGGCCGGCTTGGGTGGGGTGGCCGTGGGGTGGCCGTGGGCTGGCCTCGCCGCGCTCTCCGGGGGTGGGGGGGCTCGTGGGGGCCCTGTTGCCGGTGGGGCGGGGGCGGTCTTCCCGTCCGGTTGCGGGGGGTCTCCGGGCCCCTCGGGCGGGGCGTCCCGCCTTTCTGTCCGTGTGGGGTGTGGTCTCTCGCTGGCTTGGGGTCTGGCTGCCCCCTGTTTTTCTCGTGCCTTGTCCTCTGCCGGGTGCGTCTGTCTGCGGCCTGCTGCTGGCCCTTGTGGGCAGCACGGTGGGCCAGGCTCTGGGGTTCCTGTCGCTGTCCGGCTTGGCTGCGTGGGGGCGGTGGCCCCTGGTTCCCTGGGCACCACACCTACTGTTTGTGGGATGGGTTCTCGGGGAGGCTGGGGCCGTACTCTGGCTCCCGCACACACTGGGAGTCAAATGTATTGTACATGCAAATTCACATATACTCACACACATACATACAGACATACATAGGTACCTACGCTCCCACATACATATACAAATAAATACAGTACATATTTACACACTCAAAGTTCGTACATCCACACGCACATTCATTATACAAACATACTGTATACACATACTGTACATATACATTCACTGTAAAAACATACATATACACATACTGTACATATACATTCACTGTACAAACACACACATACATATACTGTACATATACATTCACTGTACAAACACACATTTACATATACTGTACATATACATTCACTGTTCAAACACACATACTGTATACACATACTGTACATATACATTCGCTGTACACACATATACACATACTGTACATATACATTCACTGTACAAGCACACATACACATACTGTACATATACAAGTACATATGCACACATACACTTATGCACATAATCACGTTTCATCAAACATATATTAACATTGTTGCCCTAGGGTAAACTGGGTATAACACATGGCACACTGACAAAGCTTAACCTATTATTACTATAACAATCTACAAGGTTAAGGTTGCTTCTCTTTCTTCCCCTCCATTTTTCTGCATTCTTTCGTATCTCAAGTTATCATTACGTATATGTATTGTTGCATTTGAACAATTGGATTGTTGATAATAAAGGTAAAGTACTGGTATTGTTTATTATCAATAGCACTATTTCTATTGGTATTCATATTGCTCCATTTTTAGTGTAATAATGCTCATTGTCATTTCCCAGGGCTTTAGGGCAGCAGCTCAGGATGTGCTCCAGGGAACCCCGTGCCTTGCACAGTGGACATTCAGGTGTTTCTACTAGCCCCCTGCAATGAAGATTAGATGGACTTGGGAGGACATCATACACTGACTGGATCAGGAACTTGAGTCTTGCTGGTTCTGACTTCCAAAGTTCTGTCCAGGTGATCTTCCGGGTAGATGCGTGGTCCCAATTTGTCCAGGCTCCTTGCTGGCATGGCCACTGTCTTGCTCCGGCGTTCCTCCTCAACCTCTGCACGGATCTCTCCCTGCACCATCAGCCGTCTCTCTCGACCCTGGGCTTTGTTGTAGCGTGGTCTTGTATGGCTACCCAGCCCAGCTCGTCCGACTGCCACAGCACCTACTAAGACGCCATCTCTCAGCCTTGCTTCTGCCTGGTCAACGGCCTCCTGTGCCTTCCACTTCCTCCCAGTTTTGACCTTGATGCCAGCAGAGGAGACTCTGGTGTCAGATGAGTCTCTGTAAAGTATAATATATTAATATAATATAATTAGAGATGTCCGATAATGGCTTTTTTGCCGATATCCGATATTCCGATATTGTCCAACTCTTAATTACCGATTCCGATATCAACCGATACCGATATATACAGTCGTGGAATTAACACATTATGCCTCATTTTGTTGTGATGCCCCCCGCTGGATGCATTAAACAATGTAACAAGGATTTCCAAAATAAATCAACTCAAGTTATGGAAAAAAATGCCAACATGGCAATGCCATATTTATTATTGAAGTCACAAAGTGCATAATTTTTTTTAACATGCCTCAAAACAGCAGCTTGGAATTTGGGACATGCTCTCCCTGAGAGAGCATGAGGAGGTTGAGGTGGGGGTGGGGGTAGGGGGTAGCGGGGGGTGTATATTGTAGCTTCCCGGAAGAGTTAGTGCGGATGTTCTCCCGAAATGTGTTTGTCATTCTTGTTTGGTGTGGGTTCACAGTGTGGCGCATATTTGTAACAGTGTTAAAGTTGTTTATACGGTCACCCTCAGTGTGACCTGTATGGCTGTTGACCAAGTATACTTGCATTCACTTGTGTGTGTGAAAAGCCGTAGATATTTTGTGACTGGGCCAGCACGCAAAGGCAGTGCTTTTAAGGTTTATTGGCGCTCTGTACTTCTCCCTACGTCCGTGTACACAGCGGCGTTTAAAAAGTCATACATTTTACTTTATGAAACCGATACCGATAATTTCCGATATTACATTTTAAAGCATTTATCGGCCGATAATATCGGCAGCCCGATATTATCGGACATCCCTAAATATAATATATATATATTACTAATATAATATGTAATATTATTATAAATACATTTGAAAGATTGTACTTCATGAGGAAGAGCTGGAGGTGTAGAGAACGAAAGTAAAACGTAATAGTGAAAGTGAAAGTTTCCTCTTCTCATCTTGAAACAAAAACACTCCCAAACTGAATGTGACCTCTTGCAATATTTCACTTTCTCTTTAAAGGCCTACTGAAACCCACTACTACCGACCACGCAGTCTGATAGTTTATATATCAATGATGAAATCTTAACATTGCAACACATGCCAATACGACCGGGTTAACTTATAAAGTGCAATTTTAAATTTCCCGCTAAACTTCCGGTTGAAAACGTCTATGTATGATGACGTATGCGCGTGACGTCACTAGTTAAACGGAAGTATTCGGACACCATTGAATCCAATACAAAAAGCTCGGTTTTCATCGCAAAATTCCACAGTATTCTGGACATCTGTGTTGGTGAATCTTTTGCAATTTGTTTAATGAACAATGAAGACTGCAAAGAAGAAAGTTGTTGGTGGGATTGGTGTATTAGCGGCTGGCTGTAGCAACACAACCAGGAGGACTTTGACTTGGATAGCAGACGCGCTATCCGACGCTAGCCGCCGACCGCACGGATTATCGGGTGAAGTCCTTCGTCCTTCCGTCGATCGCTGGAACGCAGGTGAGCACGGGTGTTGATGAGCAGAAGAGGGCTGGCTCGCGTAGGTGGAGTGCTAATGTTTTTATCATAGCTCTGTGAGGTCCCTTTTTTATTTATAAATGGTTGATTTATATAGGCTAGTAAGGTAAAGTTTTGTACCTGACAAGTTTCGGCTATCTTGCTTCTGGAGCCTTCCTCAGAGGTGTCACGTGATGTTAGCGTGACGTCATTTGTGACGTGTTATATGGATTGTTCCATCCCACCACTTCAGGTGGGATGGTGGTGTCCCCTGGTGTGCGCCGGGGGTAGGGCGGGGCGCCCCCTGTCGTCCGGATGTCCACCAAACGGCCGGGGGCGGCCCTGACTGTCAATAGGGACGAGGGAGCCTACCAACTATCCCACACCTGGGACACAGTCCTGCAGGGCCGCCCCCGGCCGTTTGGTGGACATCCGGACGACAGGGGGCGCCCCGCCCGACCCCCGGCGCACACCAGGAGACACCGCCATCCCACCACTTCAGGTGGGATGGAACAATCCATATAACACGTCACAGATGACGTCACGCTAACATCACGTGACACCTCTGAGGAAGGCTGCAGAAGCAAGATAGCCGAAACTTGTCAGGTACAAAACTTTACCTTACTAGCCTATATAAATCAACCATTTATAAATACACATTAGTAGGCTAAATGAACCTCTTCAACATATCCGTGAGGCCCCGTTGCTAAGTTAGCTTCAATGGCGTCGTTAGCAACAGCATTGTTAAGCTTCGCCAAGCTGGAAAGCATTAACCGTGTAGTTACAGGTCCATGGTTTAATAGTATTGTTGATTTTCTGTCTATCCTTCCAGTTAGGGGTTTATTTATTTTGTTTCTATCTGCATTCAACCACGATGCTATTACGTTCCGTAGCTAAAGTGCTTCGCCGATGTATTGTCGTGGAGATAAAAGTCACTGTGAATGTCCATTTCGCGTTCTCGACTCTCATTTTCAAGAGGATATAGTATCCGAGGTGGTTTAAAATAGAAATCTGTGATCCACAATAGAAAAAGGAGAAAGTGTGAAATCCAATGAACCCTTGTACCTAAGTTACGGTCAGAGCGAAAAAAAGATACGTCCTGCACTGCACTCTAGTCCTTCACTCTCACGTTCCTCATCCACGAATCTTTCATCCTCGCTCAAATTAATGGTGTAATCGTCGCTTTCTCGGTCCGAATCGCTCTCGCTGCATTGTAAACAATGGGGAAATGTGAGGAGCCCTTCAGCCTGTGACGTCACGCTACAGGCAAGGCTTTTTTTTATCAGCAATCAAAAGTTACAAACTTTATCGTCGATGTTCTCTACTAAATCCTTTCAGCAAAAATATGGCAATATCGCGAAATGATCAAGTATGACACATAGAATGGATCTGCTATCCCCGTTTAAATAAAAAAAATTCATTTCAGTAGGCCTTTAACGTTCCTCTCCGTGGAGAAACACAATGGCGCCCTCTGGCGGCCAGGCTTTATACCGCACTGCCGTCATATTCCGTTAAAATATTCATATTCAGTAAAAAAAAAAAACAATTTACAAACACAAGCTATGGGATGACGTAAGAGGAAACGTGACCCCGGAAGTAAATGAGGGGGGGGGGGGGTTTGTAGGGGGGGAGAAATTTGGCGTGACACCTTCGATTTCGGGAGGTGGGGGGCGGGGGCGTGGTTGGGTGCGGGGGGCGTGGTTAAGAGGGGAGAAGTATATTTACAGCTAGAATTCACCAACTCGAGTATTTCACATATATATATATATATATATACATATATATATATATATATATATATATATATATATATATATATATACTGTATGTATATATATATGTATATATATATATATATATATATATATATATATATATATATATATATATATATATATATATATATATATATATATATATATATATATATATATATATATATATATATTTATTTTATTATATATATAAATAAAAGAAATACTTGAATTTCAGTGTTCATTTATTTACACATGTACACACACATAACACTCATCTACTCATTGTTGTACTTGAAAGTACAATGCAATACAATTCCGGGGCAATGGCACCTATCAAATACACAGTAATGAAAACACAGTTGTTCTACTAACTGTACTGTGCTTTCTGCTTACTAAAAAAATAAATAACACTTACCTTTCACTATTTGAGTAGCCATTGTTCTGCCATTTGCGTACTGGCGAGCGATCTCTGAATCCGGGAACATATCCTTCACGGATTTGTTGAAGACATCCGCAAATGAGAACGTGATGTTGCTTCCAGCTATCAGCATAGCCATCTTTGTCTCGGCATATGTTACACCCTCGGGTCTCCATTTAGCGAGGTGGCCCATAATACTGGGCTGTGAACGGTGCTGCGCTGCGGACGCTTTGTGCTGCGCTGACCGTTCATGACTGAGTATATCCGTTCGGCCACCGTGTTCAATGGAGAAGTCTGTTCTACAAAATTTACAGGCAACATTCCCCTTCCAACTGTCCTGGATGAACTGAAATTCTTGTTTCCAATCATTTTGGAACTTGCAAGCGTATTTCTTCATCTTGCTCGTCGACGGCGTCGCCATGGCTGTAACTTCCTCGTTCTTCTGCTTCGTCTCCTTGTGTGCGCACACTGCACTCAGGTCCGCATGGAGCTGGAGGGGGCGTGGCCTCCAGCTCCGGCTGAATACCGGGAGATTTTCGGGAGAAAATTTCTTCCGGGAGGTTTTCGGGAGAGGCGCTGAATTTCAGGAGTCTCCCGGAAAATCCGGGAGGGTTGGCAAGTATGTATTCAGTACATGAACTCGTGTTTGAACTGCAGTCCACCAAAAAAAGTCATGTTTTCTTGATTTTTTTCAAGCTGCTGCAGCTCCCCTGGAGACCTTTGACACCCCCTTTAAAGGGACTATTTGTATTGTAATATAAGCTGTATGTGATATAAATATGTGTGTGTGTGTGTGTGTGTGTGTATTATTAGTGCGACTCCTCGATGTTGAAACTGAAAGTCAAACTCAGATTCGTTACTAAAAATGTTCGTCACACCTCAGTTTGTACATCTTGAAAAGGATTAGAAGGAAGTGCCACTTCCCTCTTCTCGGTGACGTCACACTTCCAGAAAAGAAGAAAAGAGTTTTGGCAGATAAAAACTTTTTTCACTTCTGATGTTGACAATTTGGCCGATACTGACACGAATCCGATATGATACCAACATACTTGTGTGATTCAGTAGTGTGGAACTTTAAAAAAGCTTTGATCGAGTGACATGAGTTACACAGAGAACATATTTATTATTAACCGTTTTATGCTGTCTTTGATTTAAAGTGGAGTGGTAATTATTTTTATTTTTTGCAACACCTTGTGGTAACAATCATTCATGAAGTTAGGCTCCAGGCACAGTAAGTTGAATGATGCGGACACGTTTGTTACTGGATACTTTCTAACTATTAAAGTAACATGCGAGTTTAATTATTTGATACTTGTTCATATTGACACATTTTACACTGCAGTATCGTTCACTTAGGAATATTATTACTAGGGATGCATGATAATGGCAGTTTGAACCGATAACTGATCATTTCCAGACCTTCACAACCAATAACAACTTTGACTGTCAATACTGTCCCACTTAGACATTTGATGTCACTCTGCAGGACTGCTTGTGTCGCACATGATATCACACACAAGTAAACACGCTGCCGCTCTGCTTGTATCGCACATGATATCACACACACGGAAACACTGCTTGTAATGCACATGATGTCTCACACAAGTAAACATTCTGCAGTACTGCTTGTATCGCACATGATATCACACACGAGTAAACACACTGCAGGACTGCTTGTACCACACATGATATCACACACAAGTAAACACTCTGCAGGACTGCTTGTATTGCACATGATATCACACACAAGTAAACACACTGCAGGACTGCTTGTATCGCACATGACATCACACGCAAGTAAACACGCTGCAGGGCTGCCTGTATTGCGCATGATATCACACACAATTAAACACTCTGCAGTACTGCTTGTATCGCACATGATACCACACACAAGTAAACACTCTGCAGGACTGCTTGTACCACACATGATATCACACACAAGTAAACACTCTGCAGGACTGCTTGTATCGTACATGATATCACACACAAGTAAACACACTGCAGGACTGCTTGTATCGCACATGATATCACACACGAGTAAAAACTGCAGGACTGCTTGTATCACACATGACATCACACGCAAGTAAATACGCTGCAGGACTGCTTGTATCGCACATGATATGACACACAAGTAAACACGCTGCAGGACTGCCTGTATTGCGCATGATATCACACACAAGTGAACACTCTGCAGGATTGCTTGTATCGCGCATGATATTACATGCAAGTAAACACGCTGCAGGACTGCTTGTATCGCACATGATATTACACATAAGTAAACACTCTACAGGATTGATTATATCGCACATGATATCACACATATGTAAACACTCTGCAGGATTGCTTTGTATCGCGCATGATATCACACGCAAGTAAACACGTTGCAGGACTGCTTGTATCACACATGATATCACACATAAGTAAACACTCTACAGGATTGATTATATCGCACATGATATCACACATATGTAAATACTCTGCAGGATTGCTTGTATCGCGCATGATATCACATGCAAGTAAACACGCTGCAGGACTGCTTGTATCGCACATGATATCACACACAAGTAAACACGCTGCATGCAAGCCGATACCATCTGATACTTGTCTTTTTTAATGATACTGGACCAATATCAATATCGTATGCGTACACCCCCTGGTCATTACAATATCGTATTACATGATGTAACTTTAACGCTGTATCAGAGCTATGTTCTAACCATATTTTAAAGGATGAATGATAAGCCACACCCACTAAATCTTAGGGGAAAACATTTTCCAAATATTAGCCGCAGATATATACATTGTGGAATTTGTTATTTGCACATAAATATTTGGTAAATGTTTATTTACATACCTTAATTTTTTCCCAAACGGTGTCTTTAACGTGGCTGTAAAACGGCTAATTAAACAAAACACAAGTCATGGTCATGGACCCACTAGCTGCGCAAGCTAGCTCTCCAATCATCTAAACCAGGGGTCTCAAACTCAATTTACCTTGGGGCCACTGGATGCAAAAACTGGGTGAGGCTGGGCCGCAAGAAAAGATTTCTTAAAAATAAATCTAACATGCACTTTTTAATGAATTCATCTTCTTTGAATGGCTTTCCCGCCCTAGCAACCATCTCACTCACCATGTAGCTAGCTTTGACTGCTGCATCGCTCTTTTCGCTTGCTTTTTTGACAAAATCTTGTTGCCTCAGTAGACTGGTTTTAAAATTTGCAACCCGGTTCACTCTCTCATCTCCCTGGTATTTTGCATACTCCTCAGCATGTCTAGTTGTATAATGACGTTTGAAATTGTATTCCTTGTGCACTGCAACTTTCTCTGTATCAACTACAGAAAAGAGCTATAAGGATTATTCATAAAGTAGATTACTTAGAACACACTAACATATTATTTATTAATTTGGGTTTATTGAAATTACAGGAGCTAGTAAAGTTACAGACATGATGTGTCATGTTTAAGGCTAAAAGTAAAACATTACCAGCAAATTTACAAAAAATGTTTGTCATCACTTCTGAGAATGAAGAGCATAGAAGAAAAGGTCATTTCCAACATCAGTATTCAAGGACAACTTTAAAACAAATGTGTATATCAGTGGTGGGGGTTAAACTATGGAATTCTCTTTACAATGAGATAAAGGATTGTAAAAATATATTCCAATTGAAAAAATATATAAAGACAGAACAATAAGATCATATGGACAGCCATAAGTGTTTACATTTTGCTTTATATTTATTATTTAACTTATTTTTTGCCTGGTTTTGTATTTGTTTTATATCATCCTGTGAGGTGTATATTACGTCTTTTGTTTATTTTGTTCGGTTTGTACATCATGAAGTTTTGCTCTTCTTGTGTTTTTTTGTTTGTTTTCATTATATTTGGATGTAATTGTTGGTTTATATGATATCATTAAGTAAGACTACGTATTATGTTAAAGGGGGCAGGAAAATATAAGATTTTTCTTCATCCTGCTCCTTCTCAGGCATTGGTGTGTAAATGTATAATTGAATAAGTGAGGTATAATTGTCTATCGATCAAAGATGCACATCAATGAAGGAGATAAATAAAAATGAAAAGAAATTAAATGAAATAAGACACGTCGGGGTGCCCCTGTGCTCAACAAAGAAATATTGCATCAAAAATCGTCTCTGTCTGGAGTCAACGGTGGGGAGGGTGGGTGGTAGTGGGGGTTGGCGGCTCACCGTGGACTTTACAGTTACGGTAGCACAATTAGCCTCGAACGGGCTAACATCACCACTAACGTGTTACACGTCTGATTCGCCCAGCGACTCTCTGTCGGAGTATCAGCGCTGGGGTCCAGTGCACCACACTTTTGTATTGTCGCTTGGTCCTTCGGCGGAGTGCTTTGGAAGGACCGCTCGTCTTCCCCGCTTGGACTGTTTACAACGGGGGCGGGAGCGAGCAGGCGGGCGAGCAAGGGAGGCAGGGAGGGAGGGAGGAAGACCGTGTGCGGGTGTCGTGGAAAAGCGGCAAAATGTTTCTCTGCTTGCATCACGCAAGTGACGTCAATGAATACTTGCCAACCTTGAGACCTCCGAATTCGGGAGATGGAGGGGGGGATTGAGGTGTGTGTGGGGGGGTTAAGGTGGGCGGGGTTGGGAGGAGGCGGGGTTGGGGGTACCGGGGGTGTTTTTGTAGCCAGGAAGAGTTAGGGCTGCAAAGGATTCTGGGTATTTGTTCTGTTGTGTTTATGTTGTGTTACGGTGCGGATGTTCTCACAAAATGTTTGTCATTATTGTTTGGTGTGGGTTCACTGTGTGGCGCATATTTGTAACAGTGTTAAAAAATAAATAAAATAAAATATGACCACCCTCAGTGTGACAAGTATGGCTGTTCCTCAAGTATGTCTTGCAATAACTTGCGTGTGCCTGCAGAAGCTTCATACAACATGTGTCTGGGCCGGCACACGGTTAGTATGGAGAAAAAGATGATGCGCTGACAGTCTCTAGAGGACACTAAAGACAGCGCCATCACGGTACACCATTGACATTGTGGGGAGCCTCATACCACACCGTGATTGGTAGATTCCTTCAGCTCCGCACACACGCTGTCAAGCGCCATTCATTTAAAATCCGCACACAACGCTGTCAAGCGCCATTCATTTAAAACTCGCGGGCCGCACTAACATTAAACTTTCCTATTAAGGTGGGGGCCGCAAAATAACGTCTCGCGGGCCGCAATTGGCCCGCGGGCCGCGTGTTTGAGACCCCGTCACCGTGGAGTTATTGAGTCTGTTTAGATTCTAAACAGACTCAATAACTCCACGGTGACGTTCTGAATTTACTGAGGAATTTGTGAAACTGAATAAAACCAAAAATAAAGTAAGTTAATAATACTAACACAGACACTCGTAAACGTGTTAGCATAGTAGCTAATGCTAAGGGCATTAGCTTGATGACATTACAATAGCACGTATAAATATGCATGAAAACACTCCTACAGACCAGGGTTGTACGTTATACTGGTATTAGTATAGTACCGTGATACTAATGGATCATTTTCTGTACGATACCGCCTCTGAAACGTACTGGTCCCTAATCCTGGTCTCCATGGCGACAAATAAAGTATGTTTCTTACAAGTACCATTATCACTGCAGGACAAAGAATAGCTAAACATGCTTCACTACACACCATAGCTGACCGGCATCAAAATGTAAACAAATGCCATTGGTGGATCTACACATAACATCCACTGTAATGATATCAAGTACAGGCACGTACCTAATCGATATTACTATGATTACGTCAATATTTTTTGGCATCACAACATCTTCTTTCTTTTTAAAAAAAATTACATTATATTTATAAAGTCATGAAATATGTCCCTGGACACATGAGGACTTTGAATATGACCAATGTATGATCCTGTAACTACTTAGTATCGGTGTGATACCTAAACTTGTGGTATCATCCAGAAACTAATGTAAAGTATCAAACAACAGAAGAATAAGTGATTATTACATTTTAACAAAAGTGTAGATAGATCATGTTAAAAGACAAAGTAAGCAGATATTAACAGTAAATGAACAAGTAGATTAATAATACATTTTCTACCACTTGTCCTTAATAATGTTGACAAAATAATAGAATGATAAATGACACAATATGTTACTGCATACGCCAGCAGACTAATTAGGAGCCTTTGGTTGTTTACTTATTACTAAAAGACAAGTTGTCTAGTATGTTCACTATTTTGTTTAAGGACTAAATTGCAATAATAAACATATGTTTAATGTACCCTAACATTTTTTGTTAAAATAAAGCCAATAATGCAATTTGTTTTGTGGTCCCCTTTATTTAGAAAAGTACCGAAACGTATCGAAAAGTATCGAAATAATTTCAGTACCGGTACCAAAATATTGATATCCTTACAACACTACTACAAACATCACACATGGGATGCTTTAGTGAGTCAGAATTGTTAGAATTACCAGTAATATGCATCACGGAACAAAAACACATCATTATCTGTCATGAAAAGTGCTGTGTAGATAAAGTTTGATTCCCAGTGAACACTAAAGACACGCATCTTGATCCGGAGGATAACTTTCATTTCTGTCTAACTTTCACTTCTATCTAACTTTCACTTTGGTGTTCAGCATCTCCAGACCTGTGAAGAGAAATCGATGCGTCTCCATCTGTGGTTTTATCGGAACCAGTTTCAAGTCCACAAGCTCTTTTTTGTTTGTGGTTTCAGCCCAAGAATCTAATCAAGCAGCTGTCAATCATGCAGCTGTCAATCAAAGCTCGGGGCTGATGACATGACTTCCAAAAGACTCCAAGTACAAACCCAAAACTAGTAAGTTTGGCACGTTGTGTAAATGGTAAATAAAAACAGAATACAATGATTTGCAAATCATTTTCAACTTATATTCATTTGAATAGACTGCAAAGACAAGATATTTGATGTTCCAACTGGAAAACTTTGTTATTTTTTTGCAAATATTAGCTCATTTGGAATTTGATGCCTGCAACATGTTTCAAAAAAGCTGGCACAAGTGGCAAAAAAGACTGAGAAAGTTGAGGAATGCTCATCAAACACTTATTTGGAACATCCCACAGGTGAACAGGCTATTTGGGAACAGGTGGGTGCCATGATTGGGTATAAAAGCAGCTTCCATGAAATGCTCAGTCATTCACAAACAAGGATGGGGTGAGGGTCACCACTTTGTCAACAAATGCTTGAGCAAATTGTTTAAGAACAACATTTCTCAACAAGCTATTGCAAGGAATTTGGGGATTTCACCATCTACTGTCCGTAATATCATTAAAATATCATCAGAATCTGGGGAAATCACTGCATGTAAGCGGCAAGGCTGAAAACCAACATTGAATGCCCGTGACCGTGGATCCCTCAGGCGGTACTGCATCAAAAAGTGACATCAGTGAGTAAAGGATATCACCACATGGGCTCAGGAACACTTCAGAAAACCACTGTCAGTAACTACAGTTGGTCGCTACATCTGTAAGTGCAAGTTAAAACTCTACTATGCAAAGCCAAAGCCATTTATCAACAACGCCCAGAAACGCCGCCGGCTTCGCTGGGCCTGAGCTCATCTAAGATGGACTGATGCAAAGTGGAAAAGTGTTCTGTGGTCTGACGAGTCCACATTTCAAAATGTTTTTGGAAACTGTGGACGTTGTGTCCTCCGCAACAAAGAGGAGAAGAACCATCCGGACTGTTCTAGGCACAAAGTTGAAAAGCCAGCATCTGTGAAGGTATGGGGGTGTATTAGTGCCCAAGGCATGGGTAACTTACACATCTGTGAAGGCGCCATTAATGCTGAAAGGTACATACAGGTTTTGGAGCAACATATGTTGCCATCGAAGCAACGTTACCATGGACGCCCCTGCTTATTTCAGCAAGACAATGCCAAGCCACGTGTTACAACAGCGGACTGTTGAACAACTTAAGCTGTACATCAAGCAAGAATGGGAAAGAATTCCACCTGAAAAACTTCAAAAATGTGTCTCCTCAGTTCCCAAACGTTTACTGAGTGTTGTTAAAAGGAAAGGCCATGTAACACAGTGGTAAAAATGCCCATGACAACTTTTGTGCAATGTGTTGCTGCCATTAAATTCTAAGTTAATGAATATTTTCCAAAAATAATGAAGTTTCTCAGTGTGAACATTAAATATCTTGTCTTTGCAGTCTATTCAATTGAATATAAGTTGAAAAGGATTAGCCAATCATTGTATTCTGTTTTTATTTACCATTTAAACAACGTGCCAACTTCACTGCTTTTGTGTTTTGTAGTTCGACACCCGAAAGCTTACAGAAACACTCCTCGCTAGCCTTTCCACGAAGACACGGTTGAGGGGTCGACATTTAATCCCAGTTCTTCCGAGGACTACTTTCACTTTCATTTCCAGGACCTTAAGCTGTCCAATGGGTCCAGGTTGAGCACATAATGAAACTCTTGCAGAGTCTTTGAACCGAACTGGCAGTGAAACATGAAAACATTAAGTTTCATTTGTGTCACAATGGAACGATACGGTACCAATACTGGAACTCAATGATACCAATTGTCAGTATTTTAGGTGTGTTCTGAAGCTGGGCGATAAAACGATATCAATATATATGTGGTAAAATATATGTTTTTTTCTTCTTGGTGGGAAGAAAGCGGAAGTATGGAAGCAAGGTTGGTTGCATGAACAAACTCGCTCTGTGCTAACCGAGCACAGCAGGAAGTGATCACTGATAACAGCCAATCAGGCAAAAGTATCAACTATCAAGTTTGCTCGATTCTTTGCATGGAGTGAGAAGAGAAAGTCAAAATAAAGAAATTGTGAATAAAAGAGGAAATATTTTTGGGATTTTTTCAAAGGGACCGTAGTCAGACCAATGTGGTCTGTAAATGATGCAAGGCAAGACCGCTAATACCACACCACCTTAGCTCACCCTTTAGAGCACAGCTGTAACTTCCTGCCACTAAACCTGCAGAAAATAGTTCTTCTCAGGTTTCTCTATGTTTACATTTTCACACTTTGCACTATTTTCTTACACTTTATGAAGCATCTCTTATATATTCCTTATTTTAAGAGCTTATTGTTAAGTGTTCAATGTGATTTTACTATTTTGTTGACATTGTTTGAGTGTTTTCCATGCTTGTGTTGACATTTCATTTCTGCCTTGATAGCTGAGGGATTATAAATCAGAGGAAGGTTACATTTACAATCAAATATATTGTTATCCTACTCCATATTTTCCATAGGTTGTAAAAAATATAAATAATTATTGATACATTCATAATATTTAAATAATTACTGCATAACAAAAAATATTTCCCATAGTTGAATAAGAATAACAGGGCAAATTAATGTTACACAGATGTAACAACCTGGCACTAACCCTGCAGAAAATAGTTATTCTCAGGTTTCTCTATGTTTACATTTTCACACTTTGCACTATTTTCTTACACTTTATGAATCATTTCTCACATATTCATTAATTTTAAGAGCTTATTGTTAAATGTTCAATGTGATTTTACTATTTTGTTGACATTGAGTGTTTTCCATGCTTGTGTTGACATGTCCTTTCTGCCTTGATAGCTGAGGGATTATAATCAGAGGAAGTTACATTTCAAAATAAAATATATTATTGTCCTGCTCCTTATTTTCCATAGGTCATAAAATGTTTTAATAATTATTGATATAATCATAATAATTTAATAATAACTGCATAACAAAAATTCCTTTCCAAAGGCAAATGACAGGGCAAATTAATGTTACACAACCGTTATTTCCTAGCACTAAAACTGCAGAAAATAGTTCTTCTCAAGTTTCTCTATGTGTACATTTTCACTATTTTCTTACACTTTATGAAGCATTTCTTACATATTCCTTAATTTTAAGAGCTTATCGTTAAGTGTTTAATGTGGTTTTACTATTTTGTTAACATTGAGTGTTTTCCATGCTTGTGTTGACATTTCCTTTCTGCCTTGATAGCTGAGGGATAATAATCAGAGGAAGTTACATTTACAATAAAAATTTTGACATTTAATGTATTTTTCTCCTGCTCCTTATTTTCCATAGGTCATGAAAAATGTCATTAATTATGGATTTGACCAATATAAAACAGTTATGGTGATACAGTTTTCAGCCATATCGCCAAGTCCTTGTGTGTTCAGGAGGTAAACATTTACATTTATTTATTAGTAATTTAACAATGATAACTGTGCTGTTTAGTTGTTATATCCTGTTGATTATTACACTTCTGCGTCTCATTTAAAATGATAAATGGGTTATACTTGTATAGCGCTTTTCTACCTTCAAGGTACTCAAAGCGCTTTGACAGTATTTCCACATTTACCCATTCACACACACATTCACACACTGATGGCGGGAGCTGCCATGCAAGGCGCTAACCAGCAGCCATCAGAGGCAAAGGGTGAAGTGTCTTGCCCAAGGACACAACGGACGTGACTAGGAAGGTAGAAGGTGGGAATTGAACCCCAGTAACCAGCAAGACTCCGATTGCTGGCACAGCCACTCTACCAACTTCGCCACGCCACGCAAGTATTTTATATATATATATATATATATATATATATATATATATATATATATATATATATATATATATATATATATATATATATATATATATATATATATATATATATATATATATATATATATATATATACATGTATATACATATATGTATATCCATATATATATATATATATATATGTATATGTATATACATATATATATATACATACATATATGTATATATATATATATATATATATATATATATATATATATATATATATATATATATATATACATATACATATACATATATATATATATATATATATATATATATATATATATATATATATATATATATATATATATATATATATATATATATATATATATATATATATATATATATATATATATATATATATATATATATATATACATGCATACATATATATATATACAATGCAATGGTTGTCGCTGGCCCCATTAGCAAATCACTGTATAATCTAATCTAATAATATTTGTCATTATTAATGAGGCAGCATGGGGGTACAATTGTTAGCATTTGCGCCTCACAGCGAGAAGGTCCTGGGTTTGATTATGTGCCTAAAACTCACAGCTTTGAACACTCGTCACCATCTTAAAAGTAAGGCGGCTTCTGGCGACCCCCGGCCAAAGATCGAGGGCACAGATAGCAGGAACATCAAAATTTCCCCAGTTATTATCATTATTATTGTTTAAATATGATTATAAATGTTATGTTTCCCTTTATTATATATATATATATATATATATATATATATATATATACATATATATATATATATATATATATATATATATATATATATATATATTGAATATATATATATATATATATATATATATATATATATATATATATATATATATATATATTGAATATATATATATATATATATATATATATATATATATATATATATATATATATATATATATATATATATATATATATATATATATATATATATATATATATATATATATATATATATATATTTATTACTGATGTAGGATAATCATCTGTAGATAATGGTATTATTATTATTATATTATTGTTATTATTTAAATATGATTATAAATGTTATGTTTCCCTTTGTTATTTGTTTTATTTGTCCGCTTGCCACTAGTTTTTGACTTGTCTGCATTTAATAGCTATACATTCTTTCTGGACAGCAAAAAGTGCCTTTTGAAAAGTGCAAAAAATAATTTCTCTTCAATTTCAATAATTTCCTCTGAAATTTGAATGAAGTTCTCTGAAATTTAAAAAAAAATCCTCTGAAAGTTGATTAAATTCCTCTGAAATTTAAAAAACTTGTAAAATATGAACTAATTCCTCTGAAATTTGAATACATTTCTCTGACATTTGAATTCATATCTGAAATTTTAATACATTATTTTGAAATTTGAATTAATTTCTGTGAAATTTGAATTAATTCATGTGAAATCTGAATAATTTCCTCTGAAATTTGAATGAAGTCCTCTGAAATTTTAATAAATTCCTCTGAAATTTGAATGAATTTCTCTGAAATCTTAATAAACTAATCTGAAATTTGATTAAAATTCATCTGAAATTTTAATAAATCCCTCTGAAATGTAAAACGTGTAAAATATTAACTAATTCTTCTGAAATGTTAACGAATTCCTTTGAAATTTGAATAAATTCATCTGAAATGTGAATGATTTTTTCTGAAGTTCAAACTAAATTCCTCTGAAATTTCAATTATTTTTTCTGAAATGTAAATAAATTCTGGTAAAATTTAAATAAATTCCCTTGAAATGTGTATTCGTACCTCTGAAATGTAAATAAATCCATCTGAAATTTGATTAAATGAATCTGAAATTTGAAGAAATCCATCTGAAATGTAAAACAAAATGTAAAACATGAACTAACTCCTCTGAAATTGGAATTAATTATTCTGAAATTTAAATAAATTCCTCTGACATTTCAATTAATTTCTCTAAAATGTAAATGCATTCCTGTGAAATGTAACTAAATTCATTTTAAATTTAAATAAATTCCTCTAAAATTTGCATTCATACCTCTGAGATTTAAATAAATTCATCTGAAAATTAAATTAATTCTTCTGGAATTTAAATAAATTCCTTTAAATGTGAATGAATTCCTGTGGAATTTGAATGAATTCCTCTAAAATGTAAATAGATTCCTCTGAAATTTAAATAAATAATAAAAAGGCAGCGGTGGACTGACCCGACCTGTTGACGATTCTTATGTTGGCCAGCTGGAGGTTTCCCAGAAGTACTTTCACTCTGACACTGGGCGTGTGCGTGTTGCACAACAGATCGTTGTCTGTGATGAAGTCACAGCAAAGTTTCTGACAAGAATCAGGATTCTTCTGTCAAACTCTGCTTCTCTTTTCCTCCAAAGCTGCCTCGCACTTCTCTAATCGTGTGCCAAGCAGGAAGTTGTCACAGGTGGAACTTGGATCCAGCGTATTTACACGGTTGTCAAACTGTGAGAAACACTCACCTAGTCATCATTCACCGTCTGGACTGGATTTATGCTGTCTTTAAGTTGAAGTGGAGTGGTCATTGTTTTGATCATTTATCAAGCAGGTTGTCCATGGGGTCTTAAAATGTCTAAAACACAATCATTTGAATTCATCAAGTCCATCAAAATCTTTAAATACGACCAAATTAAAAATATAATAGTTCTGTTTCTACAAAACAAATCCATCAACTTTACTTGAAATGTTTCCATTGTTGAGGGCTCTGTTCTGCAAAACTACTAAAGTACATTATAGTCTCCTACATTTGACTTGTTGAAACCTACAGACACCTTGTTAAGTTTAACTCATGACGCAGTAAGTTGAATGACGCGGACACGTTTGTTACTGGATACTTTCAAATATTGCCTTGGAGACTTTGTACGTGTCATTAATATGCAACTATAATTATTTGTTACTTGTTTGTATTGACAAATGTCAACTTTTATTGTTCATTGATTATTATGTATGCAGGACTGCTTGTATCGCACATGATATCACACGCAAGTAAACACGCTGCAACACTGCTTGTATCATACATGATATCACACACAAGTAAACACTCTGCAAGACTGGTTGTATCGCACATGATATCACACACAAGTAAACATTTTGCAGGACTGCTTGTATCGCACATGATATCACACGCAAGTAAACACGCTGCAGCACTGCTTGTATCGCACATGATATCACACGCAAGTAAACACTCTGCAAGACTGGTTGTATCGCACATGATATCACACGCAAGTAAACATTCTGCAGGGCTGCTTGTATCGCACATGATATCACACGCAAGCTAACACGCTGCAGGACTGCTTGTATCGCACATGATATCACACGCAAGTTAACACACTGCAGGACTACTTGTATTGTACATGATATCACACGCAAGTAAACACGCTGCAGGACTGCTTGTATCGCACATGATATCACACGCAAGTTAACACTCTGCAGGACTGCTTGTATCGCACATGATATCACACACAAGTTAACACGCTGCAGGACTACTTGTATCGCACATGATATCACACACAAGTAAACACGCTGCAGGACTACTTGTATCGCACATGATATCACACATTTTACATGCAAGTCCATATCATGTTTTCTGAATACAAAGGAGAGAACTGTGAATGGAAAACTGAAAGAGTGTTATTAATATCTAGGCCACGCCCCCTAGCGACAGTTGTCAAGTAAACAGTACTTGGGGAATTAGAAGGGACGATTCTGCAGAATTCTCCCTGAAGAAGAAGAAATGAAACAATGAAGATGACGAAGGTGAAGAATGTCAAACCCTGAACAGGATTCAGGTCAAAGATCAAAAGAATCAAAGGTCACTCACGTCACCTTTGTCACCTTCCCTTACGTCATCTTTGTCAGCCCAGAGACTTCAAGGAAACATCCTTGTTTCCTAAGAAGGAAGTGGCAGACAACTTAGCTGGCAGGTGAGGACACAGGTGCTTTGTCACGAGTGCTGTTGATCCTTTTAGTCATCAATTAAACTATCAATTATTTTGTCCAGCAATCGAATAAAAAAACATTTTCCAACCTGAATGTATCTTTTAGGGAAAAGTTTTTTCTAATGCAGTAATATTATATCATTTATGAATAATATAATATTATAAACTTTTTTCTTCTTTGGGCTTTTTTCTCTCTTTAGTTTTACAGTGCACTGGAAAAAAAAAGTCAGTAAGATATTACGTAAAAAAAGAAAAGAAAAGGTAGCTCAGTCTCCAGAATTTTAGTGAAAAATTAACAGTGGTACTAATTTTATATTTTACACAAATTATATATTTAAAAAAATATATTTTTTCAATCAATCAATCAATCAATCAATGTTTATTTATGTAGCCCTAAATCACAAGTGTCTCAAAGGGCTGTACATTTGTTTATTGGATTTTTAACATATATAGTCCATAAATACAATTAAAAATACAATCAAACACAATGTTCTTTTTTCTCCCCCTCAAACAAGTAACCCGCAGAAATATTAAATACAATAAAAATAGAAAAATAATAATACTAATTTAAAATTTCACACAAATTATATATATATATATATATATATATATATATATATATATATATATATATATATATATATATATATATATATATATATACATACATACATACATACATACATACATACATACATATATATATATATATATATATATATATATATATATATATATATATATATATATATATATATATATATATATATATATATGTATGTATGTATGTATGTATGTATATATATACATATATATATATATATATATATATATATATATATATATATATACATACATACATACATATATATATATATATATATATATATATATATATATATATATATATATATATATATATATATATATATATATATATATATATGTATATATATATATATATATATATATATATATACACATTTTTTTAAACATTTGTTTATTGGATTTTTGACATATACAGTCCTTAAATACAATTAAAAATAAAATTAAACATAATGTTTTTTTTTCTCTCCTTCAAACAAGTAACCCGCAAAAATATTAAATTAAATAAAAACGGAAAAATTATATTTTTAAAATATATAAAAAAATAAAAGGCACAAGATTTTACGGTAAAAATCTGGAAGCCGAGTTGCCAGAATTTTACAGTAAAAATAAAAGTGTTACTGTTTTAATTCGCAGTAATACAGTTTCATTTTTTTTTACTGTACAGTTTATAAAGAAAAGTTTTACAGTGCATTGTAAAAGAGGCAATTTTACAGTAAATTCATTTTAAATTCAAATTACATGAATTTTGTGTTAAAAAAAAACCCCACATTAAATTTTACAGTAAAATTCCAGCAACCAAGTGATTTTAAAAAAAAAAAATCGTAAAGTCTCTAAAGAAAAGTTTTACAGTAAAATAAAAGTATTATAAATACAAATTAATTATTTATTGCTCATTTTTATGATTTAATTGTGAATAAATGATAATGCTATACATCTAAATGATGAAGGTACGTTTAATGCTATTCTTTGACTTTCCTTCCCACAAAACACACAACTTTTTTTTTTTTTGTAAATGGATCAAATCTACTTTCTTTTGTACGTTTTCACAAAAATGAAACTTTTTCTTTCTGTAGCTTAAAATAACATATTTTTTTTTGCCACAATATAAGACTTCCTTCCTGCGCTGTGATTGGCCAGAATCCAGAGGAGGAGTCTTGGCTGTATCACGTGACTCAAACTGCAGTCATTAAACTTTATTGTCTGAACTTTCTGCAACTGCCAGGTTTTCTTTGAAAGAAGCGAAAACAAAGAAAACTTTTCTTTGTGAGGTCGAGTCAGAACTTTGGATGCAAACTTCAAAGCAACTTGGCTCAAAGTCACATTTGTCAAAGCACAAATATAGAAAGTATAGAATATATAGATACTATAAAGTATCATTTATATAGAGAATATATAGATACTATAAAATATAATTTATATAGAGAATATATAGATACTATAAAGTATAATTTTTATAAAGAATATACAATATATAGATACTATAGAACATAGTTTATATACAGAATATATAGATAATATAAAATATAATTTATATAGAGAATATATAGATACTATAGAGTATAATTTATATAGAGAATATACAATATATAGATACTATAGAACATAATTTATATAGAGAATATGTAGATACTATATAGTATAATTTATATAGAGAATATACAATATATAGATACTATAGAACATACTTTATATAGAGAATATATAGATACTATAAAATAGAATTTATATAGAGAATATATAGATACTATAGAGTATAATTTATATAGAGAATATACAATATATAGATACTATAGAACATACTTTATATAGAGAATATATAGATAATATAAAATATAATTTATATAGAGAATATATAGATACTATAGAGTATAATTTATATAGAGAATATACAATATATAGATACTATAGAACATAATTTATATAGAGAATATATAGATACTATAGAGTATAATTTATATAGAGAATATACAATATATAGATACTATAGAACAATTTATATAAAGAATATATAGATACTATATAGTATAATTTATATAGAGAATATACAATATATAGATACTATAGAACATAGTTTATATAGAGAATATATAGATACTATAGAAAATAGTTTATATAGATAATATATAGATGTTATAGAGTATAATGTATATAGATAATATAAAACATAGTTTATATAGAGAATATAGAGATACTACAGAATATAGTTTATATAGAGATACTATAGATACTATAGAGTATAATTTATATAGATAATATATAGATACTGTACTATAGAACATAGTTTATATAAAGAGCAGAGAGATGAGTCTTACAAGGCACACTTTGCTTCAATTCAATAAGATTCTCCATATATAAATATTTGTAGTGAGCGTATGGCCCACCCACTACCTGCACTGATACTGTGTGGGTTTTTAAATGGTCATCTGCTGGATTAAAAAAGTCAGACCTGCAAATCAAAAAATACTTGTGTGTATATATATATATATATATATATATATATATATATATATATATATATATATATATATATATATATATATACATATACATATATATATATATATGTATACGTGTGTGTGTATATATATATGTGTGTGTGTGTGTGTGTATACTGTATATGTAACAAATAGTCAACAGACTAAGAAAAATATTGACCATATTGATATATTTTTTAGCTATTTCTCTTTTTTGACTTTTTTGACAGCATCTTGAAATGTTTATGCTTGAAAAATAATCTCTGCACGCTTCTAGAACAAAGTTACCCTCCCATCTGCATGTCTGCCTGTTCCCCAGAAATGAAACCTATAGATATTTGATCACATAATGATGCACACACTGCATGCACTGTACATACTGTACTCACTGTAATTACTGTACATAGTGCAGACAGCACAGAGCGCCACAGCAGACACAAAGTCTGTGTCTATTACTCTTAGGCATCTCTGTCATTGCATCATCACCATGCAGTAACAGATGAATATACAAATATATATAAACAAAGACGAATATATATATATATATATATATATATATATATATATATATATATATATATATATATATATATATATATATATATATATATATATATATATATATATATATATAACCAATGTGAAACTAGTAATAATTGACAATAGCATTCAGAAATAAAAAATATATTTAATTTGTGTTGTCAAGTGAAAACATTAAACCGTGTAAAATATGTGGTGTGTCAAATTGAAACTGCATGTTGGAAATAAACTTAAATTCAACCAAACAATTCATTTTATAATCAGGTAACCACAGGTGATTAATTGTAATTAATCCATCCATCCATCCATCCATTTTCTACCGCTTGTCCCTTTTGGGGTCACGGGGGGTGCTACAGCCTATCTCAGCTACATTCGGGCGGAAGGCGGGGTACACCCTGGACAAGTCGCCACCTCATCGCAGGGCCTAATTGTAATGAATAATAATTGTAATTAATAACAGTGCGGAGGTTAGATTGACTCATTTAAGAAAAATAATAACAAATGCTATTTTATTTTCAGAATATTTTACATAATTAGAACTTTAAAAATATATATATTTATTATTATTTTAATCGCAGGAAGGACGTGATGTAAACACGACCAGAGATGCTCCAATAAATCTCATTTATTGTAACGACACGTTGTCAGATGGTCACGTCGTCACGCGCTCCGACTCTTCTCAGAAGCTGCAGCCGCTTGTCGTGAAACCAGCGAGCAGTTTCACTTTCATTTCATTCGCCCTCGGTCTGAGGACACGCCCCCAGTGGGCGGGGCTTATGCGGCGAGACACTATAAGAGCCCTCGACCGTGCCGGAGTCTCTCAACAGACGAAACACACACGCATACGCGCATGCGTACACACACTTTTACCTGGATAGCTCGTTTTGGATGAAAGCGAAACCAAAACGGTAAGACCTTATGTTTTTTTTAACGTACGTAATGCAGACACGCGCGCACTTTTTTCCAGCTGTTTTAGAGAGAGAGAGAGTGTGTGTGTGTGTGCGTGTGAGTGTGTGTGTGTGTGTGTGTGTTTGCGTGTGTTGTCCACACACTTTGTTGTCGTGTTTGCGTGGTTTTAAAATTAAATGCAGTGGACACTTCATTGGGTACACCTACTATGAGACGTTGTGATTGACAGCTGTCAGTGAGACCATTATTGTGAATATTTGACGTTTCAAAGGCAAAAGAGTGATTGGATGTTTACAAAACAAAAAAGTTTTAGTAGATTTTTGTATTTATTTCCTAACTTTTTTTTTTTAAATTAAGATTCTGATTCAATTAAAACTATTCAAGAATCGATTTTGAAAAACTCACATGTTTGTTATGATGATTTAAATACAAATAAAGAATCATGTTGAATGGAAGTGTCACACCAAGAACCAGAAAATACTTCTGAGTGGAATGCGCTCCCAACAGGTGTAAAAGAAAGGGCATCTCTATCCTCCTTCAAAACCGCAATAAAAGTATATAGTATAGTATATATCTGTAACATGAATCAATTTAAGTGGACCCCGACTTAAACAAGTTGAAAAACTTATTCGGGTGTTACCATTTAGTGGTCAATTGTACGGCTACAAATATATATATATACATATATATATATCCTTTCCTATGTGGCAGTTGGTGTCTGGTTCTATGGTTATCATCACCTTTTAGTTATAATAAATGATAAATGGGTTATACTTGTATATCGCTTTTCTACCTTCAAGGTACTCAAAGCGCTTTGACAGTATTTCCACATTCACCCATTCACACACACATTCACACACTGATGGCGGGAGCTGCCATGCAAGGCGCTAACCAGCAGCCATCAGGAGCAAGGGTGAAGTGTCTTGCCCAACGGACGTGACTAGGAAGGTAGAAGGTGGGGATTGAACCCCAGTAACCAGCAACACTCCGATTGCTGACCCGGCCACTCTACCAACTTCGCCACGCCGCCCCTTCAATGATTGATTGATTTATCCAAGAAAGTAATGTGAAGAATCAGGTTTTTTTTAAGAAAACCTGCCACAAACTGTCCTAAAGTTTGAGGTTACTGTACGTGGCTGAAATGTCTTGCTCAAGGACACAGCGGCAGTGACGATAGGATGACAGACGGAGGATTCGTACCAGAAATCCTTTGGTTTCGTCATATAAAAGTGGCACTGTTTTTTTATTTTATTTACTGTATTGCACTGTACAAATGACAAAAAAAAACTAGCAGCTCAGTCGCTCAGACTTTTACTGTAAAAATAAAAAGTGGTACCAATTTTTTATTTTACCCGAATAAAAAAAAACTCCCATAAAACTCTGTTTAAAAAAACTGTAAAAAAAAAAAAAAGAGCAGTAGATTTTAAAGGTAAAAATCTGGCAGCTCAGTTACCAGAATTTCACCGCCAAAATAAAGTGGTAGTGTTTTTCAATTGACAGTAATTCCGTGTAAAAACTACTGTAAATTTCATGATGAAATTCTGCCGACTGAGATAAAAAAAATTTTTAATGTAGTGTTAATAAAAAAAAAAGATAATTTCACGGTAAGAAAAAAAAACGGGCAGCTCAGTTAGCAGAATTTTATCATCAAAAAAAAAAAAGATTTATAATTTGACAGTAATTCCGTGTAAAGAACTACCATAAATATCTGCCGACTGAGCGACCTTTTTTTTTTTTTTAAATAAAATCTTACTGACTATATTTTTTACCATATAGTCTATAAAAAAAGTTTTATAGTGCAGTGTGAAAAAAAAAAAAAAAATGTCAGCCCAGTCGCCACAATTTTATCATAAAAATGTGGTACCGATTTAACAATAATTTGGCAGAAAAACTCTCATACAAATGCATTAAAATACTGTGGAAAAAAGACAGTAGATTTTATGGTAAAAAAAAATAATTCTGGTGACTGAACTACCAGTTTTTTTAATGTAAAATTGTATACATTTTTTTTTACAGTTCATCGTTAAATTAAAAAAAAAAAAAGATTTTACAGTAAAAACAAAAAAACTGGCTGCTCAGTTGCCAGAATTTTCTTGTTAAAGACACAGCCGTAGCGGTTTTCATATAAATTAGTTCCGTGTAAAAAATGTTTTAAAAATTACAGTAAAATTCTGGCGACTGAGCTCGCAGGTTGTTTATTTTTTTACCGTAAAGTCAATAAAGAAAAGTTTTACATTGTGGTGTAAAATTAAGTCATATTTTACGGTAAAAAGTGGAAAAGAAAGAGTGGGCAGAATTTTACTGTCAAATAGAATGTGGTTTTCACATGGAATTACTGCACTTTTAAAATAATGATTACAATAACTGAAATTAGGCAGTAGATTTTAGGATAAAAACCAAAGAACTGCCATAAATTTAAAGGTAAAAAAGTACCAATTTCGAATTTTACAGTAATTTGGTGTAAAAAAAAACACCTTAAATTTTACGGTAAAATTCTGGTGACTGAAAGACCAGTTTGTTTTCCCCATAAAGTCGATAAAAAAAAGGTTTTACAGTGTGTTGTAAAATAAAGTCAAACAATTGTACTTGTTTTCTCTTGGAATTATTGCAAATTGGAAAAAAAATGTATTCAAATAACTGTAAAAAAAAAAAAAGCAGTAGATTTTACGGTAAAAACCAATAAAGAACAACCAAAAACGTAACGGTAAAGTTCTGTCATTTTTGAATGTAAAATCTATTAAACATTTTTTATAGTTGCACTTTAAAAAAAAGTCAATAAAAATAGAATTTAAAAAATGGTAGCTCAGTCGCCGGATTTTTACCTTTTTTAAATTGTTTTTGTAATATATTTTTTTACCATTTTTAAATTTGTTTTGTAATAGATTTTTTATCATTTTAAAATATTTTTTTAACCATTTTTTAATAGGTTTTTTTTCCATTTTTAAATAGTTTTTGTAATAGATTTTTACATTTATTGAATAGTTTTTGTAATAGATTTTTTTAACATTATTAAATTGTTTTTTTAAATAGATTTTTACCATTTTTAAATTGTTTTTTAAATACATTTTTACTATTTTGAATTTTTTTTTTTTATTTACCATTTTTAAATTGTTTTGTAATAGATTTTCACCATTTTTAAATTGTTCTTGTAATAGATTTTTACCATTTTTAAATTAATTTGGTAATAGATTTTTTTAAACCATTTTTAAATTGTTTTTGTAATAGATTTTTACCACTTTTAAAATGTTTTTGTAATACATTTTTACCTTTTATTTAAAAAAATTGTAATACATTTTTACCATTTTTAAATAGTTTTTGAAATACATTTTTACTATTTTGAAATATTTTTTTAACCATTTTGAAAATGTTTTTGTAATATATTTTCACCCTTTTTAAATTGTTTTTGTAATAGATTTTTACCTTTTATAAATTGTTTTTGTAATAGATTTTTCACAATTTTTAAAATTGTTTTTGTAATGGATTTGTACCATTTTTAAATAGTTTTTTAAATAGATTTTTTGGGGGAGTTTTGAAAGTGGAACGGACTTGAATTTGACAGTATTCTGGTTTGACAAAATTCTGGTATGACTTGTTTTTGTACCTACCATGTCCAGATTGTGGCACTGAAAGAAAAATGGTGTCATAAGGTCAGGTGGTGTGATGCTAACCTTTGACCTGTGGTGTCCCTCAGGGGGTCAGCGATGGGCGAAGGTCCTGGAGGATGGTAGCCAACAGCGCGGTCGAAGACCAGCTCCACTCGTCCAGCTGCTCCTTGGACGAGGAGCCAGACGGGGAGCAGCCTGGGCGACGGGACGAGGTGCTGAGCGCCAAGCCCAAGTTGGTGTCCAAGTACCGCACGCACTTCCCCACCTTCAACTGCAAGGAGGACTGCCGCATCATCATGGACACGGCGTCCCAGCTGGAGCTGAGCGGCTTCTACTGGGGTCCTCTGGGCGTGGACGAGGCCCACCGCCTGCTGAGTGACGCCGCGCCGGGCAGCTTCCTGATTCGGGACAGCCGGCAGGCGGACGTCTTCTTCACGCTGTCCTATCACGCCAAGAGCGGGCCGGTCAGCGTGCGCATTGACTACAAGCGGCAGAAGTTCTCGCTGGCGGGCAACGAGCGTGCCTTCGCCTCGCTCTTCGCCATGTTGGAGCACTACACGCGCTCGCCAAGGCGGAGCCTGCGGGCGCCGTACAGGAAGTGGAAGCCCACGCTGCAGGAACTGTGCCGGCGCCGCGTCATGGAGCTCTGTGGCGAAGGCGCCGCCTTGTCCCAGCTGCCGCTCACCAACGTGGTGCACGACTTCCTCAAAGAGTTTCCCTACAACTTATGACTTTTGTTTTGAAACTGGGACTTTTATTTTGAAACTAGGACTTTATTTTTCTACTCCCAATTATGACTTTGTGTCACGAAACGCACAAACCGTAAAGATGAAGACGTTATTGTTCATGATTATGATGAACTATTGCACTGGCATGCGCTCACAGGTCTCGGAAGGCACATAACAAAACGGATGACGTGCTGTCCTCAGGACTCGGACAAATGTCGTTTTTTTGTGTAGCCAATGACAAAACTCTAATTATTATTAATATTTGAATGTTGATGTCACACTTTATTAATATTTGAATGTTGATGTCACACATTATTCATTTTTGAATGTTGATGTAACATATTAATATTTGAATGTTGACGTCACATATTAACATTTGAATGTTGATGTCACATATTAATATTTGAATGTTGACGTCACATATTGATATTTTAATGTTGACGTCACATATTGATATTTTAATGTTGACGTCACATATTAATATTTAAATGTTAATGCAACACATTATTAATATGTGAATGTTGACGTCACATTATTAATATTTAAATGTTAATGTCACACATTATTATGTGAATGTTGACGTCACATTATTTGAATTTTGACGTCACATATTACTATTTGAATGTTGACGTCACATATTAATATTTGAATGTTGACGTCACATATTAATATTTAAATGTTAATGCCACACATTATTAATATGTGAATGTTGACGTCACATATTATTAATATTTAAATGTTAACGTCACACATTATTAATATGTGAATGTTGACGTCACATATTAATATTTAAATGTTAATGTCACATATTAATATTTGAATGTTGACAACACATATTCATATTTGAATGTTGTCACACATTATTTTTTGAATGTTGACGTCACATATTACTAATATTTGAATGTTGACGTAACAAGTACTGCAGTAGTTCATTGTACCGTGTAGTCGAGGTAGTGCCTCTAGTTCAACTGTCTGCCAAGCAGATACTTTTGTCAAAATCTGTTATATTTTTTTAATGTAAATATATTTTGTTTTTCATAACAATAAATATTGAAAGTACTCACTGCTCCTTACTGGTTTACTTTTGTCACGCTAAGTTGCACAGGGTTATTTATAACACAATCATCAAAGTGATTCTCCGTGTGTAAAGAAAGGTGGGCTGGGCTTATTTGCTAAGATGACTATGACACACACACATGCACACACACTTACCAGAAACAAGGGCAGAGGTGACTAGTGTGTGTAATCAAATGTTTTATGAATAAGAAATGTGAATGAGATGTGAGAAGGAAGTGGGAAATTTGAGGTGTTGTGGCCATGCAGTAAAGACCAAAGTTCATTTCGAATAACTTTGATAATTTTTATCTGTATTTACTGTAAAAAGAACGACTTGGATATTTTCAATCAATTAAAAATATTCAGCTGCGCCTTCCTGACCGTCTGGCAACATTCCATTTTAATTCTCGTCAAAGCCAAGCAGGCCATAAAAGTCTTTATGTTGTAGAATAACAAACATTTATCGATTTTTTACTTTGCTCAAATTTCTTCTTAAGTCCCCCCACCCAAAAAAAAAAAAAAAAATATATATACATACATATATATATATATATATATATTATATATATATATATATATATATATATATATACATATGTATGTATATAATGTGTGTGTATATACTGTATATATGTATATATATATACATACATATATATATATATATATATATATATATATATATATATATATATACATATATTTATATATATACATATACATATACATACATATATATATATATATATATATATATATACATATATTTATATATATACATATACATATACATATACATACATATATATTTATATATATATATATACATATGTATATATATATATATATGTATATTATTTATGTGTATGTATATGTATATGCTCACCGCATATACATACACATAAATTAAATTGTAATACTACAAAATATATATATATGTATATATAAAATATACATATACAGTTTATGATTTATTGTATATATATACATATGTGTGTGTGTATATATATATATATATATATATATATATATATATATATATATATATATACATATATATATATATATATATATTTATGTATGGGGAATAAGCGGTAGAAAATGGATGGATGGATATATATATATATATATATATATATATATATATATATATATATATATATATATACATATATATGTAATGTTTTGTATTATATATACATATATAAAATACTAAAAACTATTTTTTAGTATTTTATATATACAAAGAGTTAAAATGTATTTTTCAAAAAAACATTAAAACATATATGCTGTTTTTGTTAAGAACTAAAATTGAGCAGCAAAAGTTAAAAAAAAAAAAGATTCCAAAATGTTTTTCCCCTTTGAGAAAATGAAGTAATTGGTAAAAAAAAAAAAAAAAGTTTTTATTTGAATCAAATTGGCTTTTTTTAAGTGCACTGTAATTTTTTTTAAATTAATTTTACGGTAAAAACTAGCAGCTTAGTTGACAGATTTTTACGGTTTAATAAAAACAGCGGTCTTGATTTTCAATTCAATTTCATATTTCATACAAACTTCATATAAAAACCACAGTCAATTTCACGGTAAAATTTTGGCGACGGATCTGCCAGTTTTTAACCGTAAAGTGTTTTTATAGAAAAGTTGTACAGTGCAGTGTAAAAATTGTTATGTTAAAAAAAACTCAGGCTAATCGCCAGAAAGTTCCCACCACATAAATTACTTTTTATATACAAACCCCAAAACCAGTAAAGTTGGCACGTTGTGTAAATGGTAAATAAAAACAGAATACAATGATTTGCAAATCCTTTTCAACTTATATTGAATTGAATAGACACGATATTTAATGTTCACGCTGAGAAATTTCTTTTTTGTTGTTGTTGCAAATATTCATTCACTTAGAATTTAATGGCAGCAACACATTGCAAAAAAGTTGTCACAGGGGCATTTTTAACACTGTGTTACATGGCCTTTCCTTTTAACAACACTCAGTAAACGTTTGGGAACTGTGGAGACACATTTTTTAAGCTTTTCAGGTGGAATTATTTCCCATTCTTGCTTGATGTACAGCTTAAGTTGTTCAACAGTCCGGGGTCTCCATTGTAGTATTTTAGGCTTCATAATGCGCCACACATTCTCAATGGGAGACAGGTCTGGACCAAAGGCAGGCCAATCTAGTACCTGCACTCTTTTACTATGAAGCCACGCTGTTATAACACGTGGCTTGGCATTGTCTTGCTGAAATAAGCAGGGGCGTCCATGATAACGTTGCTTGGATAGCAACATATGTTGCTCCAAAACCTGTATGTACCTTTCAGCATTAATGGTGACTTTACAGATGTGTAAGTTACCAATGCCTTGGGCACTAATACACCCCCATACCATCACAGATGCTGGCTTTTCAACTTTGCGCCTAGAACAGTCCGGATGGTTCTTTTCCTTTTTGGTCCGGAAAACACGACGTCCACAGTTTCCAAAAACAATTTAAAATGTAGACTTGTCAGACTACAGAACACTTTTACACTTTGCCTCAGTCCATCTTATATGAGCTCGGGCCCAGCGAAGCGTTTCTGGGTGTTGTTGATAAATGGCTTTGGCTTTGCATAGTAGAGTTTTAACTTACACTTACAGATGTAGCGACCAACTGTAGTTACTGACAGTGGTTTCCTGAAGTGTTCCTGAGCCCATGTGGTGATATCTGTTACACACTGATGTCGCTTTTTGATGCAGTACCACCTGAGGGATCGAAGGTCGGTAATATCATCGCTTACGTGCAGTGGTTTCTCCAGTCTCTCTGAACCTTTTGATGATATTACACAGCGTAGATGGTGAAATCCCTAAATTCCTTGTAATAGCTGGTTGAGAAAGGTTGTTCTTAAACAATTTGCTCACGCATTTGTTGACAAAGTGGTGACCCTCGCCCCATCCTTGTTTGTGAATGACTTAGCATTTCATGGAAGCTGCTTTTATACCCAATCATGGCACCCACCTGTTCCCAATAAGCCTGTTCACCTGTGGGATGTTCCAAATAAGTGTTTGATGAGCATTCCTCAATTTTCTCAGTCTTTTTTGCCACCTGTGCCAGCTTTTTTGAAACATGTTACAGGCATCAAATTCCAAATGAGCAAATTTTGCCAGAAAATAAAGTTTTCCAGTGTGAACATTAAATATCTTGTCTTTGCAGTCTATGTAATTGATTTAATTGAATATAGGTTGAAAAGGATTGGCAAATCATTGTATTGTGTTTTTATTTACCATTTACACAACGTACCAACTTCACTGGTTTTGGGGTTTGTAGATTTTACGATTAAAAACTAGCAGCTTAGCAGCCAGAATTTTGCGGTTAAAAAAAAAAAAGAACAGTTGTACTGATTTCCAATTTCACACTAAATCAATGAAAAAAACTATATTTAAAAACAGATTTTATGATAAAAACTAGTAAAGAACTTCCATAAATATAACAGTAAAAATCTGGCAAATGAGTCAGCATTTTTTTTAACGTAAAATCTTATTAGTGTAAATATTTCTTAACAGTGCACTGTAAAACTTTTTAAATAGGTTTCACATAAAAAAAATAAAACCTGGCAGCTCATTTGCCAGTATTTTACTTATTAAAAAAACAGTAGTTTCGATTTTAAATTTTACATTAAAAAAAACTTCTGTAAAAATCTATTTAAACAAATTAATTAAATTAAAACAAAACAATAACAGTAGATTTTAGGGTAAAAAGGAGTTAAGAATGACCACAAATATAACAGTAACATTTTGGTGACTGAGCAACTATTTTTCTTTACATAAAATGTTTTTTTATAGTAAGTACACTGTAAAACATTTTAAAAAATGAATGTCAATGCAATAAAACTAGCTGTCAGAATTTTGCTCTGGAAAAAAAAAAAAAACAGTGTTTAATTTCACACTAAATCAGTGAAAAAAAACTATCTAAAAAGAGTAAAAAAACAAAACAAAACAGTAGATTTTATGGTAAAAACAAGTAAAGAATATAACAGTAAAAATGTAGCGACTGAGCCTCCATTTTTTAACGTAAAATCTTACTAGTGTAAATATTTTTTATCAGTGCACTGTAAAACTTTTTAAAAATTGTTTTTTACATTTAACCCCCCCCCCCCACACACACACACACAAAAAAAACAGTGGTTTTAATTTTCAAATTCACACCAAAGAATCTTGTAAAAATCTTTTTAAAAAAAACTGTAAAAAAAACTAAACAACATAGTAGATATTATGGTAAAAATTAGTAAAGAACTGCCACAAATACAAAAGTAAAATTCTGACGACAGAGCAAACATTTTTTAATTTTTTTTTTAAACAAAGTGATATATATTTTTTCAGTACACTGTAAAAGCTTTTAGAAATAAATTTCACTGCAAAAAAAAAGAAGATCTGCCAGATCTTGACCGGAAAAAAAACAGTGTTTCCGATTTTCAATTTAAGGCAATTCTGCGTAAAAAACACAAATTTCACAGTAAAATTCCGGCGATTGAGCTACTATTTTTTGACAGTGCGGTGAAAAAAATAAAAGTTTGACTTATTTAACCTGATCAAACCTTTTCTAACATTCTAGAAAATAATACAAGTACGTTTGATTCCTGACGATATTGAATCGGATTAATATCGGTATCGGCCAATAGTCAATATCGGTCTGGTATCGGACGTGACAGAGTAGTGTGTGAAAGTACCACAATCGTGGTTTTGTGTGGCGACAAACGCCAGCGAGTTGCTCCGGCTGCTGAACGAGATGATGTTGAAGTGATCACAAAGCAACCCATATTCTGGGTTAAGTTTCTTGTGTCTGCTATCAAATAGTTTTTGTCTTGGAAGGACGTTCCTCCACAGACTATCAGAGATCTTCAAGGTTCTGGTAAGACGAGAAGGACGGTTGTGGTAAGATAAGATACGATTTGTTCGAAAGTGAAGATCTCAAAGGTTCACCCTCCCTGACCCGAGTCCGAGTCAGACCCCTTCCAGGAAGACTTTAGGTGTCAGCAAGGGTTTTCCTGCAGTGACACGTCAAAGAAGTTGGAAAGGAAGACAACATTAAAAACAGAAGTGGACTTTATTTACCCTAAATTCCTGACTGCAAGCCCCTACTTTTTCCCATTCTACGCTTTGAACCCTGCGGCTTATAAAACGGTGCGGCTGATTTGTGGATTTTTCTTCGCTGACAGCCATAAAAAAAAACAAAAAAACATCGACATTGAAAAAGTGTGTTATTGTTTGTGCTATGGCGCCATCTTTCGGACGATTTCGCTCACCGCAGACGCTGCAGTGTCTTTTAATTTAGAGCTTTCAACCGGAAGTAAAAGTGCCGTTTTGTTTTCCAGCCGGTTAGCATGGCTTCTTGGATCCTCCTACAATGTGTAGTGTTGCATGCTTATCATCCTCTAGTGATACTGCAACTTTTTTTTGTTGACTTTATTTGCCGCCAGGATTAGTGACTCGCACTGTGGAGGGACTTTAGCCGCTGGCCAGCTATCGAGGATGTTACATTTCACAGAGGATGCAATCGTTCGCTTGTTGCAGTCAAAAGTGTCAACTTGGCTAAATTTTATTTCGGAGGCCCATCATTACAAAACTTTTTCACACTTTGTGAAATTAGTTGTTTACTTTTTGAAATTTAACTTAATTTTAATTTGATTCTCAAACCAATTTGTGGGAAAGAAATTGAGTAAAATAAATGCAGGGAAATTATTTGCATATTTTTGATCAAACTTGAATTTAATTTGATGCATGTTTTCTAATATTTTCTGAAAGAAATTATCGGGAAAAAAATTTAGCAAAATTTAAAATAAACAAAATTAATACCGGGAAATTATTTGTATACTTTTTAAAATCAAACTTATTTGATGCATGGATTGTTTAGTAATGTTTCCTAAAACAATCAAAAAATGTGGGAAATAACAAATAAAATAAATACTGGGAAATTATTATTTAAATTATCCTAAATTTAGCAGGTTTTATAATATTTTCTAAAAATATTTATTGGAAAAAAAATGTACAAAATAACCATCCATCCATCCATCTTCTTCTGCTTGTCCGAGGTCGGGTCGCGGGAGCAGCAGCCTAAGCAGGGAAGCCCAGACTTCCCTCTCCCCAGCCACTTCGTGCAAAATAACAAATAAACAAAATAAATACCGGGAAATTATTTGTATACTTTTTAAAATCAAACTTAAATATAAAATTGGATGCATGGATTTCTTAGTAATGTTTGCTAAAACAAATTAATGGAAAAACAAATTGTGCCAAATACCAAATAAAATAAATACTATTATTTTCATATCTTTGATCAAACTTTATTTTAATTTGATGCATGTTTTCTAATATTTTCTGAAAGAAATTCATGGGGAAAACAATTTGCTAAATATAAAATAAACAAAATAAATACCGGGAAATTATATGTATATATTTTAAAATCAAACTTAATTTTGATTTGATGCATGGATTGTTTAGTTATGTTTCCTAGAACAAAAAAAATGTGGGAAATAACAAACAAAATAAATACTGGGAAATTATTATTTAAATTAAACCTATTTGGAAGCAGGTTTTCTAATATTTTCTAAAAATATTTATTGGAAAGAAAATGTGCAAAATAACAAATAAACAAAATAAATACTGGGAAATTATTAGTATACTTTTTAAAATCAAACTTAAATATATTTTGATGCATGGATTTCTTAGTAATGTTTCCTAAAACAAATTAATGGAAAAATAAATTGTGCAAAATAACAAATTAAATAAATACCAGGAAATTATTTCCATCCATCCATCCATTTCGTTCTGCTTATCCGAGGTCGGGTCGCGGGGGCAGCAGCCTAAGCAGAGAAGCCCAGACTTCCCTCTTCCCAGCCACTTCGTCCAGCTCCTCCCGGGGGATCCCGAGGCGTTGCCAGGCCAGCCGGGAGACATAGTCTTCCCAACGTGTCCTGGGTCTTCCCCGTGGCCTCCTGCCGGTCGGACGTGCCCTAAACACCTCCCTAGGGAGGCGTTCGGGTGGCATCCTGACCAGATGCCCGAACCACCTCATCTGGTTTCTCTAGATGTGAAAGAGCAGCGGCTTTACTTAGAGCTTCTCCCGGATGACAGAGCTTCTCACCCTATCTCTAACGGAGAGACCCACCACCCGGCGGAGGAAACTCATTTCGGCCGCTTGTACCCGTGATCTTGTCCTTTCGGTCATAACCCAAAGCTCATGACCATAGGTGAGGATGGGAACGTAGATCGACCGGTAAATTGAGAGCTTTGCCTTCCGGTTCAGCTCCTTCTTCACCACAACGGATCGATACAGCGTCCACATTACTGAAGACGCCGCACCGATCCGCCTGTCAATCTCACGATCCACTCTTCCCTCACTCGTGAACAAGACTCCAAGGTACTTGAACTCCTCCACTTGGGGCAAGATCTCCTCCCCAACATGGAGATGGCACTCCACCATTTCCCGGGCGAGAACCATGGACTCGGACTTGGAGATGCTGAATCTCATCCCAGTCGCTTCACACTCGGCTGCGAACCGATCCAATGAGAGCTGAAGATCCTGGCCAGATGAAGCCATCAGGAACACATCATCTGCAAAAAGCAGAGACCTAATCCTGCAGCCACCAAACCGGATCCCCTCAACACCCTGACTGCCCCTAGAAATTTTGTCCATAAAAATTATGAGCAGAATCGGTGACAAAGAGCAGCCTTGGCGAAGTCCAACCCTCACTGGAAACGGGTCAGACTTACTGCCGGCAATGCGGACCAAGCTCTGACACTGATCATACAGGGAGCGGACTGCCACAATCAGACAGTCCGACACCCCATACTCTCGGAGCACTCCCCACAGGACTTCCCAGGGGACACGGTCGAATGCCTTCTCCAAGTCCACAAAGCACATGTAGACTGGTTGGGCAAACTCCCATGCACCTTCAAGGACCCTACCGAGAGTATAGAGCTGGTCTACCGTTCCACGACCAAGACGAAAACCACACTGTTCCTCCTGCATCCGAGGTTTGACTATCCGGTGTAGCCTCCTCTCCAGTACCCCTAAATAGACCTTACCGGGAAGGCTGAGGAGTGTGATCCCACGATAGTTGGAACACACCCTCCGGTTCCCCTTCTTAAAGAGAGGAACCACCACCCCGGTCTGCCAATCCAGAGGTACCGCCCCCAATGTCTACGCGATGTTGCAGAGTCTTTTCAACCAAGACAGCCCCACAGCATCCAGAGCCTTAAGGAACTCCGGGCCGATCTCATCCACCCCCGGGGCCTTGGCACCGAGGAGCTTTTTAACTACCTCGGCAACCTCAGCCCCAGAAATAGGAGAGCCCACCACAGATTCCCCAGGCACTGCTTCTTCATAGGAAGACGTGTTGGTGGGATTGATGAGGTCTTCGAAGTATTCCCTCCACCGATCCACAACAGCCGCAGTAGAGGTCAACAACACACCATCCTCACCATACACGGTGTTGATAGTGCACTGCTTCCCCCCCGTGGCGGCGGATGGTGGTCCAGAATCGCTTCGAAGCCGTCCGGAAGTCGTTTTCCACGGCTTCCCCAAACTCCTCCCATGTCCGAGTTTTTGCATCCGCGACCGCTGAAGCCGCACTTCGCTTGGCCTGTCAGTACCTGTCCGCTGCCTCAGGAGTCCTATGAGCGAAAAGGACCCGATAGGACTTTTTCTTCAGCTTGACAGCATCCCTCACCGCCGGTGTCCACCAACGGGTTCTAGGATTACCGCCACGACAGGCACCAACCACCTTGCGGCCACAGCTCCAATCAGCCGCCTCGACAATAGAGGTGCGGATCATGGACTCAATGGCCAGCACCTCCCTGATCCTAGGATCTATGTTGATCGGGGGATTCTATGCCCCCTGGTAGGGTCTCCCAAGACAAACAGGTCCTAGATGAGGGATCAGACAAAGAGCAGCTCAAAGACCTTTATGAAAAGTACAAAAACGAGGACCTAGATTTCCCTCGCCGGCCCAGAGGTGGGGCACGATGGCGAGCGCCTGGTGGCCGGGCTCGCCCCCATGGGGCCCGGCCAGGCTCAACCCGAAGAGGCAACGTGGTTTCCCCCCCCCCTCCAATGGGCTCACCACTCATGGGAGGGGTCATAGAGGTCGGGTGCAGTGTGAGCTGGGCGGCAGCCGAAGGCGGGGCACTTGGCGGTCCGATCCTCGGCTACATAAGCTAGCTCTTGGGAAATTATTTGCATATTTTAAATCTAACTTGAGTTTAATTTGATGCGTGTTTTCTAATATTTTCTGAAAGAAATTCATAGAAAAAAATTTTGAAAAAAAAAAAGAAAAAAAAAAGAAATACTGGAAATTATTTGTATACTTTTTAAAATCAAACTTAAATATACTTTGATGCATGGATTTTTAAGTAATGTTTGCCAAAACAAAGTCATGGAAAAAGAAATGGTGCCAAATATCAAATAAACAAGTGCCTTACAAGACCAGCAAGTATGTTGGGGGATATTTGCTATGACATCATTATCAGTGACGCAGCAGGAAGGGGCTGGGAACATGTGTGCACTAAAATGTCATCGCTCTCTCATTCATTCATTCATTGACATTTTAATGCGCTCCTTCACCTGCAGGTCATCTGCAATGCGGAATGGGGACGGTATGGCGTCGTGGGTAGAGCGGCTGTGTCAGAAACCTGAGGGTTGCAGGTTCGCTCCCCGCCTCTTGACATCCAAATCGCTGCCGTTGTGTCCTTGGGCAGGACACTTCACCTTTCCCCCGGTGCCGCTCCCACTGGTGAATGAATGATAGGTGGTGGTCGGAGGGGCCATAGGAGCAAACTGGCAGCCTCGCTTCCGTCAGTCTACCCCAGGACAGCTGTGGCTACAAATGTAGCTTACCACCACCAGGTGTGAATGAATGATGGGTTCCCACTTCTCTGTGAGCGCTTTGAGTATCTAATAATAGAAAAGCGCGATATAAAATCTAATCCATTATTATTATTATAATGGCTGCTTTTATTTTGTTAAACTTCCTGTGTGCAAAAAATAAATAAAATCATCTTCAGCTGCTCTGACGACATCATATACGCTCAAAATGTGAAGTTTGTACGACTTAAAAGTGTAATTTCCCTCAAAAGCTTGGTCAATTTCCTCTTTTATATTTCCTGTTACAGCTCAAAATGGGTGATACACAAACATTCCTGTAAATTTTTTTATATTTTCTAATCAGTGATCTCAACTGTTAGGAATCAGCACAGTCATACCTTTAAACAAGCACCACACACACACACACACACACACAACCACACGTGTGTGTAGAGTACCGGGAACACCTTCACACGTGCACAAGTTGACTTCCTCGAAGACAGGAAATGCGAGACAATAAAAGATCAGACTGGGTGCCTATGACCACTCACTGACTTGTACTTTAGAGCAGTGGTCCCCAACCTTTTTGTAACTGCGGACCGGTCGATAATTTTTTTTTTTTTGGGGGGGGGGTCTGTATTTTTTTTAAATTTTTTTGTCACAATCATGCGTGCTTACGGACTGTATCCCTGCAGACTGTATTGATCTATATTGATATATAATGTAGGAACCATAAATATTAATAACAGAAAGAAACAACCCTTTTGTGCGAATGAATGTGAATGAGTGTAAATGGGGGACAGAGTTTTTTTTGGGTTGGTGCACTAATTGTAAGTGTATCTTGTGTTTTTTATGTTGATTTAATAAAAAATAAAAAATATTTTTTAAATTTTTTTATTTATTGTGTGGCCCGGTACCAATCGATCCACGGACCGGTACCGGGCCACGGCCTGGTGGTTGGGGACCACTGCTTTAGAGTAATATGACTCAAGTACAAAACCCAAAACCAGTGAAGTTTGCACATTGTGTAAATAGTAAATAAAAACAGAATACAATGATTTACAAATCCTTTTCAACTTATATTCAATTGAATAGACTGCAAAGACAAGATATTTAATGTTCACACTGAGAAATTTTGTTATTTTTTTTCAAATAATCATTAACTTAGAATTTAATGGCAGCAACACATTGCAAAAAAGTTGTCACAGGGGCATTTTTACCACTGTGTTACATGGCCTTTCCTTTTAACAACACTCAGTAAACGTTTGGGAACTGAGGAGACCAATTTTTGAAGCTTTTCAGTTGGAATTATTTCCCATTCTTGTTTGATGTACAGCTTAAGTTGGTCAACAGTCCAGGGTCTCTGTTGTGGTATTTTAGGCTTCATAATGCACCACACATTTTCAATGGGAGACAGGTCTGGACTACAGGCAGGCCAGTCTAGTACCCGCACTCTTTTATTATGAAGCCAAGCTGTTGTAACACGTGGCTTGGCATTGTCTTGCAGAAATAAGCAGGGGCGTCCATGATAACGTTGCTTGGATGGCAACATATGTTGCTCCAAAACCTGTATGTACCTTTCAGCATTAATGGTGCCTTCACAGATGTGTAAGTTACCCATGTCTTGGGCACTAATACACCCCCATACCATCACAGATGCTGGCTTTTCAACTTTGCACCTATAACAATCCGGGTGGTTCATTTCCTCTTTGGTCCAGAGGACACGACGTCCACAGTTTGCAAAAACAATTTGAAATGTGGACTCGTCAGACCACAGGACACTTTTCCACTTTGCATCAGTCCATCCAGCGAAGCGTTTCTGGGTGTTGTTGATAAATGGCTTTGGCTTTGGATAGTAGAGTCTTAGCTTGCACTTACAGATGTAGCAACAAACTGTAGTTACTGACAGTGGTTTTCTGAAGTGTTCCTGAGCTCATGTGGTGATATCCTTTACACACTGATGTGGCTTTTTGGTGCAGTAACACCTGAGGGATCGAATGTCACGGGAATTCAATGTTGGTTTTCAGCCTTGCCGCTTACGTGCAGTGATTTCTCCAGATTCTCTGAACCTTTTGATGATATTAAAGGCCTACTGAAACCCACTACTACCGACCACGCAGTCTGATAGTTTATATATCAATAATGAAATCTTAACATTGCAACACATGCCAATACGGCCGGGTTAACTTATAAAGTGCAATTTTAAATTTCCCGCTAAACTTCCGGCTGAAAACGTTTCGATATGATGACGTTTGCGCGTGACGTCAACAATTGAAGCGGAAGTATTCGGAGCCCATTGAATCCAATACAAAAAGCTCTGTTTTCATGTCAAAATTCCACAGTATTCTGGACATCTGTGTTGGTGAATCTTTAGCAATTTGTTTAATGAACAATGAAGACTGCAAAGAAGAAAGTTGTAGGTGGGATCGGTGTATTAGCGGCTGGCTGTAGCAACACAACCAGGAGGACTTACTTGGATAGCAGACGCGCTAGCCGCCGACCGCACGGATGATCGGGTGAAGTCCTTCGTCCTTCCGTCGATCGCTGGAACGCAGGTGAGCACGGGTGTTGATGAGCAGATGAGGGCTGGCTGGCGTAGGTGGAGCGCTAATGTTTTTATCATAGCTCTGTGAGGCCCCGTTGCTAAGTTAGCTTCAATGGCGTCGTTAGCAACAGCATTGTTAATCTTCGCCAAGCTGGAAAGCATTAACCGTGTATTTACATGTCTAGGGTTTAATAGTATTGTTGATTTTCCGTCCATCCTTCCAGTCAGGGGTTTATTTCTTTTGTTTATATCTGCATTTGAGCCCGATGCTATCACGTTAGCTCAGTGCTTCGCCGATGTATTGTCGTGGGGATAAAAGTCACTGTGAATGTCCATTTCGCGTTCTCGACTCTCATTTTCAAGAGGATATAGTATCCGAGGTGGTTTAAAATACAAATCCGTGATCCACAATAGAAAAAAGGAGAGAATGTGGAATCCAATGAGCCAGCTTGTACCTAAGTTACGGTCAGAGCGAAAAAAGATACGTTCTGCACTGCACGCTAGTCCTTCACTTTCACGTTCCTCATCTTTCATCCTCGCTCAAATTAATGGGGTAACCGTCGCTTTCTCGGTCCGAATCTCTCTCGCTGCTGGTGTAAACAATAGGAAAATGTGAGCAGCTCTTCCTCCGGTGTCGTCACGCTACTTCCGGTAGGGGCAAGGCTTTTTTTAATCAGAGACCAAAAGTTGCAAACTTTATCGTCGTTGTTCTATACTAAATCCTTTCAGCAAAAATATGGCAATATCGCAAAATGATCAAGTATGACACATAGAATGGATCTGCTATCCCCGTTTAAATGAAAAAAAAAATCATTTCAGTAGGCCTTTAAGAACCGTAGACGGTGAAATCCCTAAATTCCTTGCAATAGTTGGTTGAGAAATGTTGTCCTTAAACACATTTCTCACGCATTTGTTCACCAAGTGGTGACCCTCACCCCATCCTTGTTTGTGAATGACTGAGCATTTCATGGAAGCTGATTTTATACTCAATAATGGCACCCACCTGTTCCCAATTAGCCTGTTCACCTGTAGGATGTTCCAAATAAGTGTTTGATGAGCATTCCTCAACTTTCTCAGTCTTTTTTGCCACTTGTGCCAGCTTTTTTGAAACATGTTGCAGGCATCAAATACCAAATGAGCTAATATTTGCCAAAAATAACAAGTACAAACGTTAAATATCTTGTCTTTGCAGTCTATTCAATTGAATATAAGTTGAAAAGGATTTGCAAATCATTGTATTCTGTTTTTATTTACCATTTACACAACGTGCCAACTTTACTGGTTTTGGGGTTTGTAAAAGTATTACTTGAGTATGTAGGGAAAAAAGTACTGTAAGTACTAAGTACTGATTGATTTAGTAGCTATTTTAAATACTTTCACAACATGTACATTTTACTGTCACTCATGACTTTATAACGGGGCTAATGTTAGCATATGCTAGCTAAAACATAAAAAAAACAATCCTTCTGATTGGTGGAATGGAGTCAAAGGTAATGAAGAGGTCCTTGCATGCAGGGATGAGTCATTCTGAATCAATGTAGCGATCGGAATGAGACGCGATGCGACAAAGTCAAAGTCCT
>NC_084736.1:31068960-31076460 GCF_033978785.1 Entelurus aequoreus | reverse complement strand
AATGCAAAAAAATTCAGTTCCAATAATTCTTTACATTGAATTTCTTTCACTGACTTTTTACACTTTTTTTTGTTTGTTTTTTTACAATTATTTTTTAGCCTGAATATTTTACACACTACGTTTTAGGGCACTGATTTTTTTTATTGAATTTTGTATACACTAATTAACAAACTGATGTTTTAAACACATAATTTAATGTAAAAAAAAAAAAGTTCGCAAAATTCAAACAATTGCATTTTTACACTGAATTTTTTACACTGATGTTTTAGGCTGAATTTTTACACACTTGAAATTTTATACACTGATTTTTTAGCAGATCATTTTTGAAACACTATATTTTAACAAACTTTATTTTTAAACACATAATTTAATGTACAAAAATATCTGTTTGCAAAATTCAAATGCAAAAACTTCAGTTCCAATAATTTTTTACACTGATTTTTTTTCACTTAATTTTTAGGGTGAATTTATACACACTTGTAGTTTTACAGACTTAATTTTTTTTACACTGTATCTTCACAAACTGAATTTTCAAACACATAATTTAATGTAAAAAAAATCAGTTCACAAAATTCAAACACAAAAAAATCAGTCCCAATGTTTTAAAAACTGAATTTTTTTTCACTGAATTTTAAGGCTGAATTTGTACACACTTGTATTTTTTACACCAACTTTTTTAGCACTGAATTTTTTGAACCCTGTATTTTAACAAATAGATAAAAAAATTAAATAAAATCAATTTGCAAAATTCAAATGCAAAAAAATCAGTTCTAATAATTTTTTACTTAATTTTAAAGGGGGAATTTTTACACACTGAATTATTGAGCGCTGAATATTTTTTTACACTGTATTTTCACAAACTGACTTTTTAAACACATAATTTAATGTAAAAAAAATCAGTTCACAAAATTCAAACAAAAAATTCAGTTCCAAAATTTTTTTACACAGAATTTTTTTCACTGAATTTTAAGGCTAATTTTTTACGCACTTGTATTTTTACACACTGCATTTTTTTTACACTGCATTTTTTTTACACTGACTTTTTGAAACAATGTAAACACATAATTGAATGTAAAAAAAAATCAGTTCCATCAATCCAGTGTGAAAAAAAGCTTTGGTAATGCGAGATACCAATGAACCTTTCTCGCTGACGTCCAATAAGAGAAAAGACGCACCTCAATGGAATGATGTGGCCATCCTCTCAGTCGTTGGTCTTCCACAGCAGGAAGGAAACAATGAATCATCAAATCTGGCGTGACTGCTCGCTTGCGTGTCTTCCATTCTGACTCCAACACATGATTCTCATCACACACATGATTTTATCCCGGCAGGCCTGCAAGCTGAACGCGTGAGAAGCAAGCAGATGAAAGTGAAACCAAAGATGTCCGCTTGACTATGTGTGTTTGAACGGCTCCAAAGGTCAACGGCCATTAATTAGGAGGTTCTATTCAAGATGGGCGCTGTCATTATTCACTTGGAAGAGGAGCGATCGCATGAATGAGACGTCACGCACTAATGTCATCACTTGTGAGCCAGTGAGTCGGATTATTTGCTGTATTTTAATTCAATCGTGAAATGTATCTGTTGTCAATAACAATTTGTGCACATATTCGTAGTGCGTACTTACAAACGCAAATTCTGATAATTTTTTTCCGAGACATTGTTGCTACTCTGTAGGGGTGCGCAAAAAAAAATCGATTCGCATCCGAATCGCGATTCCTACTCATCCCGATTCGGAATCAATTAATCATTTTCAATAATCGATTAAAAAAACATTTTCAATTGTTTTTCTGAAATAAAAACCTGTTTTTAAAAATATGACCATTTCCATGCAACCAGGAGATTTTCTAACCTGTAACCTGTTTTGAAAAAGTGTATTATTATTATTATTATTACTACACCAAAAACACAATGCAAGAATCGGTTTGAATCAAGAATCGATTCCGAATCGAATGGTTCAGTGCCCAAAGACTCACACTCCTACTTCACCAAAGAATACAATGCAAGAATCGATGTGAATCAAGAATCAGTTTGAATCAAGAATCGAATCATTCGGTGCCCAAAGACTCACACCCCTACTACACCAAAAATTACAATGCAAGAATCGGTATGAATTGAGAATCGATTCTGAATCAAATGGTTCGGTGTCCAAAGACTCACGCCCCTACTAAACCCCAAAATACATTGCAAGAATCGGTTTGAATCTAGAATCGATTCTGAATCGAATGGTTCGGTGCTCAAAGACTCACACCCCTACTACACTAAAAATTACAATGCAAGAAACGGTTTGAATTGAGAATCGGTTTGAATCAAGACGGTTTGAATCAAGAATCATTTCTGAATCGAATTATTTGGTGTCCAAAGACAACACTCCTACTACACTAAAAAATACAATGCAAGAATCAATTTGAACTGAGAATTGACTTGAATCAAGAATCGATTCTGAATCGAATGTTTAGGTGCCCAAAGACTCACACTCGTACTAGACTAAATAATACAATGCAAGAATCGGTTTGAATCGAATATCGGTTTGAATTAAAAATCGTTTCCGAATCGAATGGTTCGGTGCCAAAAGACTCGCACCCCTACTACACCAAAAAATACAATGCAAGAATCGATGTGAATCAAGAATCGGTTTGAATCAAGAATAGAATCATTCGGTGCCCAAAGACTCACACCCCTACTACACTAAAAATTACAATGCAAGAATCTGTTTGAATCGAGAATTGGTTTGAATTGAGAATCGATTCTGAATCGAATGGTTCGGTGCCCAAAGACTCACACCCCTACTACACCAAAAAATACAATGCAAGAAACGGTTTGTATCGAGAATAGGCTTGAATCAAGAATCGTTTCTGAATCGAATCATTCGGTGTCCAAAAACTCACACAAATTACTACACCAAAAAATGTAATGCAAGAATCGGTTTGAATTGAATATCGGTTTGAATCAAGAATAGTTTCCGAATCAAATGGTTGGGTGCCCAAAGACTCACACCCCTACTACACTAACAAATACAATGCAAGAATCGATTTTAATTGAGAATTGATTTGAATCAAGAATCGATTCTGAATCGAATGTTTCGGTGCCCAAAGACTCACACTCCTACTAGACCAAAAAATACAATGCAAGAATCGGTTTGAATTGAATATTGGTTTGAATCGAGAATTAATTCCGAATGGTTCGGTGCCCAAAGACTCACACCCCCACTACACCAAAAAATACAATGCAAGAATCGGTTTGAATCGAATATCGGTTTGAATCAAGAATCGTTTCCGAATGGAATGGTTGGGTGCCCAAAGACTCACACCCCTACTACTGGATTGTTCCACACGTGGCGGCCTACGTCACTTCCTTGACTCACGGGGATCGTGGCAGAGCTTCTGCTACGTCACACGCTGTGATACTTTATCATACTTTTTTTGTGTACATTTAAACAATAATGTCCATGAGTAGATTTTGCAATTTGGCATTAATGTTGAATTGATTTCTTTGTAAAAAAACAAACAACCAAAAACATTGCTTATTTTGTCATTTATTAGCGGACACGTTGGGGTTTTTGTACGATCAGTTAGTGACAGTCGATTGTCACCATGGTGACGGTGATCATTTATTATTGAATATTGTTTGGTATTTAATGTTCGATATCACCGGTGTCAAACTCGAGGCCCCCACTTCAACTTATGTGGCCCTCGACGGCCTGAAAATAATGTGCGTCAATAAAGTACTTCATCGTTCCTACTAAATATATTCCTTCTCTCAATTTTGACAGAAGAAATTATCTACTGCATCTTTTAAATGTTATTATTAAATGATCATAGAAAACTTATATACAGTATTATTTCTATTTTTGTAAAACATGAAAATAAATGCTGAAATATCTGCTTGTCATCCTGACCTATGATTTCACAGCAAGTTGTCCATGATTTTGTGCGGTAAAACAATCTAACAGTCAAATTTGTATATTTTGTAAGAGGCGATTATACATTTAGATTAAATCATATTTATTCACTGTTACAAGCGGCCCTCTGAAAGCAGTCAGAACTGTGATGTGGCCCTCAATAGAAACAAGTTTGACACCCTTATTTGTTATATTTTTATTAAAATATTATATAATTTATAATATATAATTATATTATATAATTTTTTCTATAATATTAATATATATATATATATATGTATGTATATATATAATTGTGTTATTGTTTTTTCCGACAACATTAATTTCAAACATATTCTCCAGTGTGGCCGCCTGATAAGTTGTTTTCCTCAGTGCCATGCTGTGTCTTGTTAGTGTCAATGGTGGTTTGTGTTGAGTTCCATTTTTAAACTGATTTAGAACACTCTGCGTTGTAACTTTCCCGTGTATGAAAAGTGCTAAAAGAATCCAGTTTGGATTGGATTTGAAATAAAGATGACTAAAAAAAGAAAAGCATGGTACCAGTGACAGTGTGCACGATTGAGCACCAAAATATTGTGAAGGTAAAATAAGATGACAGGAAGTGACATGTTTGACAGGAAGTGACGTAGCCTTTGCGCATGTGTGGACCAATCGTGTAGTGCAGCTTAAGTTGTATTTTGTAATGCATACATTCATACTTCCATGCCTACATTCTCCATAACCACACACACACACACGCTACTAGTGCAGAAAAGGCTTGTGCAGCTGACAGTGTGTGTGTGTTTGTGTGTGTGTGTGTGTGTGCGTGTTTAGCATAGTAGTGAGCGACAGCACAAGTGGCGATGTCAACGTAAGACATAAAAATAGATCTTTTAAAACATCACATCTGGTCAGTTAAAAAAAAAAAAAAGGCTGCTGGTTGGACGCGGCTAAAAAGTGTCCTGCATGACGATGAAGTCTGTGTGCTTTCTGTCATGTCTTCTGGTAAACACACGTCACACCCGACCTGTGTGTGTGTGTGTGTGTGTTGTTAGTCCAGTTCAGGAGAATCTGCTGAGTCTGCATCTTCTGTCTCATGGACAGTTTTTTCTTCCTGCTCAGCAGGTGAGCCGGTCCCCACAAAGACGTGCTCACCTGAAAAGTGTGTATCTTCTGTTTCCTCCTCTCTCCTCGCTCTCCCTTTGTCTTCCTCATCGCTCGCCTCATCTAGTCTTTGGAGGAAGGGGAGGGCGGCGGGCTGGTGGGCGGCACAGGGGTGCAGGTCCGCAGGGGGCAGCAGGGTCAGCGAGTCCACGCTCAAGGTGTCGGCGCCGCCGTCCGTGAGGAGCGAGATGGTGGGCTGGGAGGCCGGGGTGAGGCTGGGAGCCAGGGCCGGGCCCTGGGCGGAGGAGGCCCCTTCCCCCCCTTCTCCGCATGATGACGGGGGAGGGGTGTGCTCCAAGAAGTTGCCGTCATCTGCAGGAACAAAATGAGGAAAGGTCAAATTTTGTAACACTTTAAAAAGTGTTACAAATAAGTCATATTTTTACATTTTACAGTTACTTTTTTTTTTTACTTTCAATTCTCTACATTTTTCAGACCAATCCATACATATTCACTTTTTAAACACCTGTAATGTTATGTTTTTACAGCTTTTAATATGTCAATAATTCATAATAACACTGGTTTTCATGCATTATTATTTTTGGAACAACGGCAGTTTATTCACATAAACTCACATTATATAGACAAACTCATAAAAGTGTTACATATGATTTATTTTTAAACTTTAAACGTTTTATCCATAGATGTTAGGCGTTTATTATTTTTCATGCCTTTGTTTTATGCTTTTTGTAAAACAAAAAAAACAAACAAACAAAAAAAATTATTATGAGAAAAGCACAAAATATGCAATATTTCCAAAACGGGGTTGCAAAGTGGAATACTTTAGACGATGTGATAACAGCCTTTAAAACGTCAATATTTCATAACATGGGTTTTGATGCATTATTATATATTAGATTAAACACTTCACATTTTTCAACAGCTTCAGACCTATCCATACGCAGTTTTTATATATTTGCAAATTTGTTTTTTAAAATGTTTTATGCTTTTTTGTCGCAATATCTTGGTTATTAATATGCAGGTAAATGGAGTGTTGCTGGAGTTTTTTTTTTTAAAGAGGGTTTTATAGGCAGAGTAGAACAATCCCAATTACCTGTGTTGTCAACCGCCTCATGCTAGCAGTTTTTTACCGTTTAGAAGGCACAGAAAAGGGAAAGATGCCTGCGTTCTTGTCTCACATGAGTAAGACGTCTCATGCTAGCAGTTTTTTACTGTTTAGAAGGCACAAAAAAGGGAAAGACACATGTGTTTTTGTCTCACATGAGTAGATACCTTGTGCTAGCAGTTTTTTACTATTTAGAAGGCACAGAAAAGGGAAAGAGGCGTGTTCTTGTCTCACATGAGTATGGCGCCTTGTGCTAGCAGTTTTTTAATCTTTAGAAGGCACAGAAAAGCGAAAGAGGCGTGTTCTTGCCTTACATAAAGATTGTAAAGAAGGGCATTTAATTGAAGTATTTCCAAATGTATTTATTACATCATTTAAATGTTGATTTGATCATTTCATGGTTTAATGAATAATTTTCAGTTCAGTTTCAGTTTATTTCGAACATGCATACGATACAATGTAATGCATCACACAATTCAAGTTGTTTCATTACAGCACGTCCGAAAAGGAGTAGGAAAAAGCAGAGCTTATTTAATCCTTATTTAATTTTTAGTTTTTATTCATTATTTCAGAATTAAAATAATGATTTCATGATTTATTTAATAATTTCATGAACATGTGTGTCAGCGCTTCATGAATTAACTTTTTTTTCCCGTCAGTCAGTCAGTGGGCGGGTCCTAACACCTGATTGGTTACTCAGCACTTCCACCTCCAGAGTTCCAAAGCAATCTTGACTTCAACGACTTTGACAGAGAAAATAAATTAATATTTTCATGAAATAATTAAACAATTAATTAAATCATGAAAACATTTAGTAAATGATACAATCAATTATCAAATAATTAAATATATACAATAATCATGGGAATGATTAAATATATTTTACATAAAAAATATTAAAGACTTTTAATAACACATTCATGCACTTAATTCAAATTATAATAAATTAATGACACAATTAGGGAATTATTCAAAGGTTAATTGATGTATTTATTAATTGATTGTGGCGTAAATAATGATGTACTATTTTAATGTTTAGTCCCAGAAATAAGAACTTGCTTGGTTTGTACCTGTGGGGCTCTGAGCTGAAATGGAGCTGGCAGTGACAGAGTCGCATCTTCCTGTGCTGCCGCTCCCGCTGGTGGGCGTGGACGGCGAGGACAGAGGAGATGGGCTGTGTTGCGACACGCAGTGTGCTACGGCGAAGCCTGGGGAGGAGGCACGTGCACATGAAAACACCGTGAAAAACACGGGAAGTTTCGGCCACAACTCACCTGGGACTTTGTCCACCGAGGCAAAGACGGCCCGGCCGGCCGTGGGGTCATTGGGCGCTCGCCTGGACTGCTCGTAAAAGCGGAAAGGGAGCGCGCTGGGCGAGGCGTTGGCTGTC
>NC_084736.1:30933960-31063960 GCF_033978785.1 Entelurus aequoreus | reverse complement strand
CTATTCCTTATCTAGAAGTTTGTTTTATGTGTTAAAATGCATGCGACATGTTTTTTAGGGCAGTTCTGCATGGAAGAATGGAGTTCCACTTCACTTCAAGAGGAAACAATACGAGTATTTTGCTCCGTCACACAAGCAATTAAGCACGGGATGCGAGGTATGACTGCACTTTTGTATTGTTTATAAACTCAGAGAATACCTTCTTGGACACAGGAGCGCTTTGGGGTGAGAAAAGGATTGGAATGAGAGTTAATAGTAGCTTTTGCTTCAGGTCAGGGCTGTCAAACTCACTTTAGCTCAGGGAGGAAAATCTATTCTGGGTAAAATCCCGGCATGATAACTTAAAAATACAACTACCACAACTTCAGATTGTTTCCTTTGTTTTGCTCAAGCCCAAAATAAAACAAGCACATTGTGAAAATGTACATATCACAAGTAATTGTCTTGAAAAAACACTTCAAGTTGGTTGAAAATTCTGAGGAAAAAATTGGTGGTTTCAAAAACACAACGAACTCAGACTTTGTCTCAGTGTACGTACACAGCAGTTCAACTTCAAGTCGCAGCCCATCTAGGATTGAACAAAAAACTAAATAAAGCATAAATAAAAATGTGTCTATGTATCAACGACCTCGTTTGTCATTTCCACTGTTCACTTTCTAACACGTGGCTTGGCATTGTCTTGCTGAAATGAGCAGGGGCGTCCATGATAACATTGCTTGGATGGCAACATATGTTGCTCCAAAACCTGTATGTACCTTTCAGCATTAATGGTGCCTTCACAGATGTGTAAGTTACCCATGCCTTGGACACTAATACACCCCCATACCATCACAGATGCTGGCTTTTGAACTTTGCGCCTATAACAATCCGGATGGTTCTTTTCCTCTTTGTTCCAGAGGACACAACTTCCACAGTTTCCAAAAACAATTTGCAATGTGGACTCGTCAGACCACTTTTTCACTTTGCATCAGTCCATCTGAGATGAGCTCGGACCCAGCGAAGCCGACAGAATTTCTGGGTGTTGTTGATAAATGGCTTTCGCTTTGCATAGTAGAGTTTTAACTTGCACTTACAGATGTAGCGACAAACTGTAGTTACTGACAGTGATTTTCTGAAGTGTTCCTGAGCCCATGTGGTGATATCCTTTACACACTGATGTGGCTTTTTGATGCAGTACCGCCTGAGGGATCAAAGGTCTGTAATATCATTGCTTACATGCAGTGATTTCTCCACCTTTTGATGATATTTCGGACTTTAGATGGTGAAATCCCTATATTCCTTGCAATAGGTCGTTGAGAAATGTTGTTCTTAAACTGTTGGACAATTTGCTTATGCATTTGTTCACAAAGTGGTGATCCTCGCCCCATCTTGTTTGTGAATGACTGAGCATTTCATGGAAGCTGCTGTTATACCCAATCACGGCACTCACCTGTTGCCAATTAGCCTGTTCACCTGTGGGATGTTCCAAATACAGTAAGTGTTTGATGAGCATTCCTCAACTTTCACAGTCTTTTTTGCCACTTGTGCCAGCTTTTTTGAAACATGTTGCAGGCATCAAATTCCAAATAAGCTAATATTTGCAAAAAATAAAGTTTTCCAGTTCGAACGTTAAATATCTTGTCTTTGCAGTCTATTCAATTGAATAAAAGTAGAAAAGGATTTGCAAATAATTATATTCTGTTTTTATTTACCAAACAAGGTGCCAACTTCACTGGTTTTGTATATCAATGTGCAGTGTTACCAATTATTTATTTTACTCCTGTTTGTTTTACGTCGGGTCAAGTTGGAGGAGTCACAGCCCCGCTTTACCGCGTACCTCTTGCTTGGTATAAACTATTTGCTTGCCTAAAATAATTGCTGTAGCAAAACCCAGTGGACACATTTAGAAATGCAGCTCTATTTTACACTTAGCAAACTCATCTCGCAGGCCGGATTGAGCCTGTTGGCGGGCCTGATCATGCCTGCGGGCCGCATGTTTGACAACCCTGCTTTAGGTTAAGAGGGACAAGCGGTAGAAAATGGATGGACGGTTATTTTGCACTATTTTCTCAACCAAAAAAAAAAGAAATAGATTGTTGTATTATTTTGTTAATATTGTTACATTGTGTAGAAAAATTCATTTGATTCTAAATATATTCATGATCAATTCAAATAATCCAGAAAGTAGTGTCGGTAATTACAACAACTGGACTATTTCCAGCATAATTTGCAATATCACCGTTACTGCTTAGACAGTTGGACCTGCCTTCATTTACAGTAAGTCATCAAGTGTCTTTTCACTTTTGGAGCGCCACACCCCGTGACCGCCGTGCGTCCTCACCTGCGATCCTCTGCATTTTCATGCGCCTGGCCTGGATGCGACCTTTCGCCAGCCTCTGCTTGGCGATGATGCAGCGAATGTGGTCGGCGAAGATGAAGTTGGCCTGCAGGATGGGCAGCGGCTTGGCGTGAGGGTTGGAGCTGGGCTTGTGGATCACGATGTTCAACGCTCTGCTGTCGTCTTCCACGCCAGACACCTGCATGTCCTGGTGGGGCGAGGGGGAGGGGAGATAAAGGAGTTCAATACAAGGGCATAAAAAGTGATTCAAGGTGAGAGTGAAAGAGAAAGCATCGCTATGGAGGCTCATTTGTCTCTTTATCACCAAAGCCTTTTTTGACACTGAATTTGTGTTACTGTATTTTTTGCATTTGAATTTTGTGAACTGAATTTCTTTCACGTCAAATTATGCTGACAATTTCATTGAAAAAATTCAGTTTATAACAAAATCAGTGTAAACAAATCTGTGTATAAAGAAAACAGTGTAAAAAAATGAGTGTGTACAAGATTCAGTGTATAAAAAAATTAGTGTAAAAAAATTGTCTAAAAAATTCAGCATATAAAAAAATCAGTGTAAAAGAAAATTTGTGTAAAAAAATGTGTGTAAAAAAAAGTGTGTATAAAATTCAGCCTAAAAAAATTCAGTATATAAAAAAAATCAGTGTAAAAAATAGTGTAAACAAATCTGTGTAAAGAAATGCAGTGTATAAAAAAATAATTGTAAAGAAATTCAGGTTATAAAAAAAATCAGTGTACAAAAAATTCAGTGTATAAAAAAATTTATGTGTAAAAAAATTATGGGTAAAAAAAATTCAGTGTATAAAAAGTGGATACAAATTCACTGTAAAAAAGTTACCTGTATAAAAAAACAGTAACAAAAATTAAGTGTATAAAAAAATCAGTGTACAAGAAAATTAGTGTAAAAAAATGTTGTAAGTAAAAAAAAATTGTGTAAAAAAAAAATTCTATGCATAAAAAGATCAGCGTAAAAAAATTCAGTGCATAAAAAAATCAGTGTAAAAAAAATTCACTGTATAAAAAAAGTATTGTAAAAAATGGCATTGTATAAAAATTCAGTGTATAAAATTCAGTTTCTAGCCATTGGAATCATTTCTATAGTTTGTAAATATCCAGCGGGCCGCATTAAAATTTTAATTATGTTGTATCACGCCCAGGTAGTCTAGTTAACTGCCTTTGTTATGCTGTTTTGCAAGATCCGTGTCACGTGACTTGACACGCCATTGGCTGCTTCTGAGACAGGACCGATTGCTTCACTCTTTAATTTTCCCGGAAGTGAGTCTTGCTTTTTGAAGCAGCAAATCTTCCATCCATCCATTTTCTACCGCTTGTCCCTTTGGGGGTTTCAGCACTGAATTCTTTTACACAACAAATTTTTCAGTACTGATTTTTTTTACACACCAAATTTTTTTTACACTACATTTTTTTTCAATGAAATTATCAGCATAACTGAATGCACAAAAAATTCACTTCACAAAATTCAAGTGCAAAAACTTCAGTTACATAAATTCAGTGTAAAAAAAAAAGAGAAGCTTATTAACGTACAAATTAACGTCCGTACATTACGAGGTTCAAAGCAAGTTACAATTGCCCTGAAATTATTCAACCTTTATTTTAAAAGGGAACGACACTTTTTTTTTTAGTTTTGCCCATCATTTATAATCCTTATGTAAGACAAGAACACATATGTTTTTCTTTTTTTAAGATAGAATAGACTATTTATCCCACAATGGAGTGGTTGCAGTGAAAACAAAATTAAGGTAAAAAAACACAAACAAGAAACAACAAATGCCTTTCTACATACAGTACATTTACAAAGGTAAAACAACGAAAAAACAACAAATGAGCAATAAATAATAAATATTGTGCACATACGATTGCACCATGCATAGACAAACAACAAAACAAAACAAAAACACTGTTTCAACATCACATACTGTGACATTCTAAATTGTAAATAAACACTAGCAAAAGTCAGCTAATGGAAGTAATGAGAGTCACTCTATTACGCCTATAAAGCGCTCTAAAAAACATCCAAAAATCTCCTTTAAGGTTTTATATACACACTGTAAGAATATATGTACTTTAGTAACATTCATAATAACATGTATTATTTACATATTTTGATCATTTTAAACATATGGCGGCTTTTTAATTTCACAGACGCATCACAACATTCACTTTCCCTTCCTTTCTCTCTGGCACTCATCGAGGGTGGACGCTCCCCTTCCCTCTTCCTTATCTCTCCTGCTTGCTTCTTTGTCTTGTCTTAACTTTCTTGTTGCCTCTTTTTGCACTGCTCTCCAAATCTAAACATTGGAACTATTTAACTGGCCTCAACGAAATTGACAAGATCTTGGGTTTGGGGGAACCTGCTGTTGTGACGAAGCGGTTGTTGCTGGACACACGACGGACTCTTGGGAGAAGAAGGAGTGCCGCATGCCTGGTGACCCTTTTCTGTCGAGGACGTGAAGATATCTACCTATTCGGAATTATGACAACAGGACATCTGCTGATTGGAGTAAGCGTTGCTCTGGTTTGTCCACAAATTGGAAGTTGCTGGCAGTCTTCAAAGTACCCCAAAGCTGCCACGAATGATTGGAGGATGCGGGAAGAACTGTGGACACTCTTGTGATTTGGATAACATCGGACTGTCTGCCTCGCAGGATTTTTGAGGACCAGTCAAAGACCATTTAGTGTGAAAAGCAAATTTTTATTTTCACTCGCATACAAAACATTCTAACTTGGATTGTTTCCCTGGCTTCGAGACTCTCCCGAAGGACAGTGCAGCGAAGACACAACAAACTCCCTTCTTGTCTCTCATGGACACACACCTGTTGTTGTTGACTTTGGACTTATTGGCTGCACAAGATCAAGGCAGCGGAACAGAAACACACAGTAGGCTTACACACAAACAACATGCATCCACAAAAATATACGCCACACATACACCCCCAACCCAACGCCCTCAACGCAAATCCCATAGGGGTGATAGAAGGATGGTCAGCGCCGAGAGCTGCGGCCTACCACCATTACCCCGCAGTCCCTTCCCTCTGTTGCTAGATATCTCGAGATGTACGTTGTAATATGTATATGTGCTTTGCTATGGAGGTTTTTTCCCACTCCAGACTGGGCCCCCTTAGGAGCCCAGTCTAGATTGTATTTTTTTACTCATCCTTCCCCAGCGTTTTACATTTTTCCCCATCTTTTACGGGGCGCCTTGTGGCGACCCATCAGCGTTCCTGTTCTGTAACCCTTTACACTGTTTGTTTGTCTCGTCTTGAACGGGTTTCGTTGTACTTGTGCAATGACAATAAAGACCTATCTATCTATCTATCTATCTATCTATCTATCTATCTATCTATCTATCTATCTATCTATCTATCTATCTATCTATCTATCTATCTATCTATCTATCTATCTATCTATCTATCTATCTATCTATCTATCAACAACATGACTACTAATCATGGCAGACTTGATTAGAGACAACAAAGACTACTTTGGGACTGATGATGATGCAGGAACTTCTATTTTTGCAAAAAGTTTTAAAAGCTGAGCGTTAAACAGATCCAGCAAGTTGCACTATTGCTACGTGCTAAACGAGATATACAAACTATAAACATAACAAAACAATCACCGACAATGTCTGCTCTCACTGGGATAAAGACTGATAGGACGTTTGTATCTTCCCGTTTAGATGAAGAATTAATCAAAATCCTCACTAAGTTGGAAGTCAAAGTTGACCAACTTGTGGGTTTATGTCCACTACCTTCTTCTATCCAGGTGAGAGGCATGATTTATCATCTAGGATTAACTTTCACCAGCTCAGAGGCGATGCTGCAGCTCAATATGTCAATATAGGAGCATAAGCTAGTTATCTCTCTGTGATCACGGTGCCGCTAAAATAGATTGTCTGCGGTAGCGCTTATAATAATTATATCGCTAATACTTGCTAATATTTAGGTCATGAGATGTAAATTAAGTATTGTTGGTCGTTTTTGGATGTTTTTAGAGGGCTTTATGGGCGGAATAGTGTACTACATTAGCTGCATTGTTAGCCACATCATACTTGCTGTATTTTACGACTTAAAATGCATTAAAGAAAAACAAACGTGTACATTTGACAGGAAAAATTCCAAAATAAATGCCATATGATTTCAATTATTTTCAATAGATGGCCAAAAATATGAACAGTTACTTTGCTAAGCTACTAAAATGCCTATTTAGGTTTATTGCACACTACTGGAAGTTTAACATGTTTGAAAATAAATTCAAATTGTATGAAAGTTATGGAGGAGAAATAAATATATCAATAAAGAAATCAAAGATGACCGAAATCCATTTATTTTACTGGTTCTAGTGGATAATAAACAAAAAAACATGGTAGAATCAAAAGCTGTAGTGATACAGCGCAATTGATATTAATATTTTTTTCTATGCTCTGAACCCTGCGGCTTATAAAACGGTGTGGCTAATTTATGGGTTTTTCTTTGGTGATGGCCATAATGCAAATAATTTTCATTAAACACATGCAAAGCCTATGAAATGGTGTGTTATTGTTTGTGCCACGGCGCCACCTTTTGGACGAGTTCACTCACTGCAGGTGCTGCTGGGTGAATGCCTACAAGTGATTCCTGCTGTTTAAAGCTTTGAACAGGAAGTACAAGTGCCGTTCCGTCTTCTAGTCATCCATAGCGTTTTTACTCGTATGGTTTCTTCCTTCATCAGTCCAAGCAAAGTTTACAATACAATACAACTAAAACAATTTTTACTTACTGAACCGTCTCGTGTGATGTCTAAAGGAGTGTTTTCATGCATATTTTAATGTAGTGAAGTTAAAGTTAAAGTTAAAGTACCAATGATTGTCACACACACACTAGGTGTGGTGAAATTTGTCCTCTGCATTTGACCCATCCCCTTGATCACCTCCTGGGAGGTGAGGGGAGCAGTGGGCAGCAGCGGTGCTGCGCCCGGGAATCATTTTTGGTGATTTAACCCCCAATTCCAACCCTTGATGCTGAGTGCCAAGCAGGAAGGTAATGGGTCGCATTTTTATAGTCTTTGGTATGACTCGGCCGGGGTTTGAACTCACAACCTACCGATCTCAGGGCGGACACTCTAACCATTAGGCCACTGAGTAATGAAGCTAGCATTAGCTAATATGCTAACATGTTTATGAGTGTCTGTGTTAGCATTATTAACTTACAATGACATTCTTTTTGTATTGTTTCACTTTCACAAATTCTTCAGTAAATTCACCAAAATGTCACTGTGGAGGTATTGAGTCTGTTTAGCTGATTGGAGAGCTAGCTTCTGTAAACTAGTGGGTCGATAATCTAATAATAATCTAATAATGTGTGTTTAGCGGGCCTGGCTCGCAGGGTGTAGTGATGCGTCTAGTGCAGCATGCTAGAGAGACGTTGCATGTAGGGATGCATGTGACGCATAGCTCCTGCCACTGGCCGACCCAGCTGGGTAAAGGAAGCCGAATGCGTAAGCCTTCCGAGGTCAGTACATAGTCTCTCCTTCACCAAGACCCCTCACCTTGCCTCCTCGTGGCAGCACATGGTAACTGGAGTCTCGTGACTTCAGGCTAAAAGGTAGGGGATCGACCCGCTGCCTTGCGGGTTAGTCCAGGAAGACAAGGGCTAGGGGAGCACACCCTGAGAGAAAAGCACCGTGATGGAGGCACACGTCGGCGGGCCACGACACACTGAGGGTTCCGGCGGCCTCCCGCAGCGATGTAGAGGTGCTGGTTGTCCTGGGTTCCCCCTTTTCACTAGGCTCCATTTCTTTGTGGCGAAGATAGTGCGGCTGGGAACTGTGCACCCCCAGAGGCACTTAAAACGTATCACCACACAGGTCTCTGCTTCTGACCTTGGTGGATCCAGAACAGCAATTGATTCTGAAGTACAAAGTCTGGCAGCGTCAAGATGTCTAATAACGGGGGCAGGTTAGAATGAACTGGGAGCCTCTAGTTCAGGGGTCACCAACCTTTTTGAAACCAAGGGCTACTTCTTGGGTACTGATTAATGCGAAGGGCTACCAGTTAGATACACACTTAAATAAATTGCCAGAAGTAGCCAATTTGCTCAATTTACCTTTAACTCTGTTATTATTAATAATTAATGATATTTATCTTTGTGGAAACACTGATCATCTTAATGATTTCTCACAATAAATATATATAGAAACAGATACATATCAATATGCAACACTTTATTTTTATATTTTCTCTAAGTGCACATTTTTCAAATTGAACATTTTCAAATCATCACTTCTAAGACAGTCTTGTGAAATCACAATATCCCATTTTAACTAGCTAGCCACTAACATTTTTTAACAAATCATGAATTACTTTGCACCATGTTTGTACAAATAATAACTCATGTAAAATACAAAAGTAAACTCTCAAATTTTTAAATCATGTCACACTTTGAACTGGACACCAAATCTGTTATCTGTTTCTTTGTCAGTTAGTGGGAAGCCTGGCATTGCATGCTGTTAACTAGTGTGTTGTACTCTGGTGTGTAACTTGACACTGCAACTCTGAGTGAGTCTTGCAGATGTGCATCAGTGAGGCGTGTTCTGTGTTTGTTCTTGATGAAGTTCATGTCAGAAAAGGCTGATTCACAAAGATAAGATTTTTCCTCATTGTTTGCGGAACCTTCTTAATCTTTTGGACATATTTTCACAGCAATCTGGCCTTAAGCTTAATTATGATAAATGTAAAATGTTAAGGATCGGAAATCTAAAGGGAACGTCCTTTCGAATGGAATGCAAAAGGCCTACTGAAATGATTTTTTTTTATTTAAACGGGAATAGCAGATCCATTCTATGTGTCATACTTGATCATTTCGCGATATTGCCATATTTTTGCTGAAAGGATTTAATAGAGATCGACGATAAAGTTCGCAACTTTTGCTCGCTGATAAAAAAAAGCCTTGCCTGTACCGGAAGTAGCGTGACGTCACAGGAGCTAGTATTCCTCAAATTCCCCATTGTTTACAATGGAGCGAGAGAGATTCGGACCGAGAAAGTGATGATTACCCCATTAATTTGAGCGAGGATGAAAGATTCGTAGATGAGGAACGTTACAGTGAAGGACTTGAGAGACAGTGATGGACGTATCTTTTTTCGCTCTGACCGTAACTTAGGTACAAGCTGGCTCATTGGATTCCACACTCCTTTTTTTATTGTGGATCACGGATTTGTATTTTAAACCACCTCGGATACTATATCCTCTTGAAAATGAGAGTCGAGAACGCAAAATGGACATTCAGTGCCTTTTATCTCCACGACAATACATCGGCGAAATGCTTTAGCTACGAGCTAACGTGATAGCATCGTGCTTTAACTGCATATAGAAACAAAAAATAAAGGATAGAAGGAAGGATAGATAGAAAATCAACAATACTATTAAACCGTGGACATGTAAATACAAGGTTAATGCTTTCCAGGCTGGCGAAGGTTAACAATGCTGTGCTAACGACGCCATTGAAGCTAACTTAGCAACTTAGCAACGGGACCTCACAGAGCTATGCTAAAAACATCAGCTCTCCACCTACGCCAGCCAGCCCTCATCTACTCATCAACACCCGTGCTCACCTGCGTTCCAGCGATCGGCAGAAGGACGAAGGACTTCACCCGATGCGTTTGGCGGCCCGGAGACGTAGGAAGTCAAGGTGAGGTCGGCGGCTAGCGCGGCTAGCGCTCCAACAAAGTCCTCCTGGTTGTGTTGCTGTAGTTCGCTGCTAATACACCGATCCCACCTACAACTGTCTTCTTTGCAGCCTTCATTGTTCATTAAACAAAATTACAAAAGATGTCCAAAATACTGTGGAATTATGAAATGAAAACAGAGCTTTTTGTATAGGATTCTACGGGTACCATAACTTCCGTTACTCTGACTTCGTCACGCGCATACGTCATCATACCGCGACGTTTCAGCCGGATATTTCCCAGGAAGTTTTAAAAGTCACTTTATAAGTTAACCCGGCCGTATTGGCATGTGTTGCAATGTTAAGATTTCATCATTGATATATAAACTATCAGATTGCGTGGTCGGTAGTAGTAGGTTTCAGTAGGCCTTAATGCAAAGTGCCTGTTTTGTGGACAGATGGACCAGTTAACATACTTAGTGTTGTTGTCCCAGAAAATCTGGAAGATCTAGGCTCAGTAAATTATGATAATCGACTAAGAAAGCTGGACCAAATTATGCAATTATGGAAAGGGAAATCCCTAACCTTGTATGGTAAAATGTCTATTGCCAACTCGTTAATTATTCCTCAATTTATTTATTTGTTTTTGTCATTACCAGCTCCATCACAAAACTTTTTTAAGATTTATGAGCGAAGGTCTTCGATTTTGTCTGGAACGGCAAACCAGAAAAGATTAAAAGAAAGGTTTTGTACAAAGAGTATGAATATGGGGGCCTGAAACTTCTCAACCTTGAAGCTATGTGTCTGTCTTTAAAAGCATCAATTGTTCCAAAGATGTATTTAAACATTGAGTGGTACACAAATGTCCTGTTGGACAAAAAACATGTACTGTATCAAAAGAAATTGTATCCTTTTTTATAAGTGATCCCCTCCCAGAGAGTCTGCTGGGAAACATGGCGGGGTTCATAAAGGAAACAATCCACTCATAGTGGTGTTTTCAATTTTATGTGCCAGAAAAAAGAGACAATATTTTGCAGCAGTTAATATGGATGAACTCTAATATTGTAATAGATGGAAAGCCTTTCTTTTGGGAAAATATGTTTGAAAGAGGAATCATTTTTGTCAATGATATTATCAATGAGAATGGTAAAATTATGAAGTATGATGAATTTAGAGCTATGTATGGTGATGCTTGCTCAAGCTTTTCATTTTATCAACTAACTGGAGTAATTGGGAAACGATGGAAACAAATAATTAATTATGGAACTACTAAATTATTAGTTTGTAAACCTCTAATAAGAAATTCTAGTTGGCAAAAAGGAACTAAAATAAATAGAAAAATATATAATTTTTATTTAATAAAGAAATCTTTGAAGGCTGCCTCATACAACACAAATGGAAAATGGGAGGACTTTTTTGACTACCCGTTGCCATGGGATGCCATATTCAAACTAATCTATAAAACCACTATCGATGTGCAAAATCGTTATTTTCAAATTAAAATTATTTATAACTTCTTACCCACAGGGAAAATGTTAAAATTATGGAATATGACAGAGTCAGATGATTGCCGATTTTGTTGTCAGGAGCCTGAATCCACCCTGCATTTGTTTTGGTATTGTCATATTGTGTCTTTGTTTTGGGTGGAAGTTGAAAAAATGTGTTTAAGGATTGGTTTGTTTATGAAGCTTGATGTGGTTTCTGTTATTTTAGGAGAGTTCATTGACAGTCATGATTTAGTCAATTTAATTATAGTACTCGGTAAAATGTTTATTTTTAAGGCCAAAAACAGATATTCACTTAGTATTACTTTCTTTAAAACATTTATTCAGTATTTTCTAACTTAAGAAAGTTACATGGTTGAAAACGATAATGATACCAAAAAACATTAAAAAAAAGATGAGAAGTCCTCAAAGGCTTATTTTGAAAGTATAATTATGTTTATAGATTATATGATATCTGTTGTTGTGTTCCCTAATTTGAGTGACCTGGACATAATCTGGACTGTACATAAATGCTTATTTTGAAAATGTAATTTTGTTTATAACTTATATGCAATCTGTTGTGTTCCCTAATTTTTTTCTGTGTACATGAATGAAGGTGTGTGTTGCTGAATCCAACTTGGAAATTATCTGGACTGGGCCTGGTTTAAAAAACCCTTTAAACAAATCTAATTTCATTGACAACCTGGTCTGGTGAAGATAAATGATAAATGATAAATGGGTTATACTTGTATAGCGCTTTTCTACCTTCAAGGTACTCAAAGCGCTTTGACAGTATTTCCACATTCACCCATTCACACACCCATTCACACACTGATGGCGGGAGCTGCCATGCAAGGCGCTAACCAGCAGCCATCAGGAGCAAGGGTGAAGTGTCTTGCCCAAGGACACAACGGACGTGACTAGGATGGTAGAAGGTGGGGATTGAACCCCAGTAACCAGCAACCCTCCGATTACTGGCACGGCCACTCTACCAAGATAAGGCCCTTTTTTAAAAAATAAAATAAAATAAGATAAATAAATAAAAAACATTTTCTTGGATAAAAAAGAAAGTAAAACAATATAAAAATAATTACATAAAAAATAGTAATTAATGAAAATTTTAGTGGACCAGCAGCCTATACAATCATGTGTGCTTCAGGGACTGTGTCCCCTGCAGATGTGTTGTCTATGTTGTGGGAACCAGAATATTGGTAGCAGAAAGAAATAACCCCTTTTGTGTGAGTGGGTGTGGATGAGTGTGCATGGGGGAGGTTGTTTGGGTTGATGCACTGATTGAAAGTGTATCTTGTGTTTTTTCTATGTAGATTTAATTAAAAAAAAAAAAAAAAAAATTTAATTTTTTAATTTTTTTATTTTTAGAACAGGCCCGCGGGCGACTCATCTGGTCCTTACGGGCGACCTGGTGCCCGCGGGCCCCGCGTTGGTGACCCCTGCTCTAGTTAGATTCCTGCACATCACCAATACAGGGCTATAATGGTCGCTATCAGCTGGGATTTGAGTGGCAGCTGATTTCGGCAGACCCCTGTATGACTGAGCAGCCCTATTTAGGAGCCATACTTCTCACCCCAAAGTTGGGGGAAGGCCTAGAAAATGTGGCCTACACATTGCCCACTCTTCACAGTACACAGTACCTACCGGGACATTCCACTACCGCGGTCGAAAAACAAAAAATAAACAAGTTCCCCTGAAATTGGCTACATGGAATATCAGAACCCTCCTGGACAACAACCCTGACAGGCCGCAAAGAACTGCGCTTGTCGCTGCTGAGCTCAGACGTTATGGAATTGACATCGCCGCCTTGAGTGAGACCAGACTTCTGGATGAGGGATCCCTAATGGAAGAAGGCCCGGGTTATACCTATTTCTGGAAGGGTTACCCTACAGAAGGTCCGCATCACCATGGTGTTGGTTTGGCAATACAAAACAGCCCGGTATCCAGTTTCACTGAAACACCTACCGGCATAAGTGAAAGACTCATGGCTGTACGTATCCCCCTGGCAAAACACCGCTATGTAACTCTTTTCAGTGCCTATGCGCCAACTCTACCATCCGAGAATGAGGCAAAGGACCGCTTCAACCAGGAACTAGATGAGGCCCTACAGCGCATCCCTAGCAATGACAAAATCCTCCTGATTGGTGATTTTAATGCCAGGGTGGGGAAAAACCACCTCATATGGAAAGGAGTGATTGGGAAGCATGGTATCGGGAAGGTCAACAGCAATTGCATGAGGCTACTCAGTCTCTGTGCTGAGCATGACCTGACAATCACCAACACAATCTTCCAACAGAAAAATAAACACAAGGCTTCCTGGATGCACCCACGATCCAAGCAATAGCATCTGCTGGATTACGTTATCGTGAGACGCAAGGACACCAAGGACGTGCACATCACCGTGCAATGCGAGGTGCTGACTGCTGGACTGACCACCGCATGATTATCTCCAAGTTGTGAGCGTCAGTACGCCCCCCTGTTCGTCTCCGAAAAACTGGCAAGAAGCGGTTGGATTGTGCACAGCTTGAAGCAGACGAGGCCCGGAACAGCCTTCGATCCTCCATTGCAGGGAAGCTGCAGGAAATCGACCCCTTCCTGAGCCCTGAAGGCAGTGTTGATGACAACTGGACCTGCCTTAGCTCAAAGCTCTATGAGGCCACAGCTGAGTCTATTGGCTACCGCCGTAGGAGGCATCAGGACTGGTTCGACGAAAATTCAGAATCCATCAGAACCATACTGGACACAATGCACAAGGCCCATAACGCAGTCTTGAACAACCCTACATCTGTCAGACTAAAGCAGCACTGGAGAACATCAAGGAAGGAGGTACAGTTTGTCCTACGAAAACTGAGAAATGACTGATGGACTGACAAGGCTCAAGAAATCGAACATTTTGCAGTGAAGAACGACATGCACAACTTCTATAATGCTGCGAAAACCATCCATGGCCCCAGGAACTCCTCTCCCTCATCTGTGAAGTCGGCTGATGGCTCAACCCTCATAAAGGACCAGAAACTAGTTGTGGACAGATGGGCGGAACACTTCCAGACACTTTTTAACCAACCTGCCACCCCTGATCTGGCAGTGTTGGACGAGCTGCTCAGCTACCCAACTATTGAAGAACTGGATCTTTCACCAGCCTTCTCTGAAGTCTGGGCTGTAATTAGGTCACTGAAGAACAACAAAACCCCTGGCCCGGATAGCATACCTGCAGAGATCCTTAAGCAGGGAGGCTATCTCTGTACCAGAGCAATTTTCCACTACATTGCTGATATATGGAAGCGCGGAGCAGTCCCCCAAAATTGGCGGGATGCAAATGTTGTAACCATATATAAAGGGAAGGGTGAGAAGTCTGTCTGTGGCAATAGTAGAGGAATATCCCTCCTGTCTGCTGCTGGCAAGGTTCTTGTCAAAGTGATACTGTCAAGACTCATACAGAGCATAACAGAACACCTATTGCCTGAGTCTCAATGCGGCTTCAGGAAAAATCGCAGCACTGTGCACATGATTTTCACAACACGCCAGCTAAGAGAAGAGAGAAGTGTAGGGAGCAACATCAAGATCTATACATGGCGTTTGTGGACCGATCAAAAGCCGTTGATACGGTCAACAGAGACTTGCTCTGGGCGGTGCTTCTCAGGGTTGGTTGCCCGCAGAAGTTAGTAAACATCCTACAAAGTTTCCACGAGGGGACGAGGGGATTATGGCTCAGGTAACAACAGGAGGACAGGAGTCTAGGCCTTTCAAGGTATGCACAGGTGTCAGGCAGGGCTGTGTACTTGCACCTGTACTATTCAATATTTTCCTCATGAGTGTCACCTGGCTACTGCACAAAGAAGTTGAGGGAAGCAGTGGTGTGCTGGTGGATTACAGGTTGGACGGAAGCTTATTCAACATCAGAAGGCTGCAGGCATCTACCAAGGTCAAAACTGTGAACATTGTGGAATTACAGTATGCTGATGATTGTGCCTTCGTGGCACATACATCAGAGGCTCTGCAGGCGAAGCTAATGGCTTCTGTGAAGGCCTATAGTAGACTGGGTGTCACTGTGAACACTGTGAAGACCGAAGTACTCTGCCAGTGGAACTCCCCTCCGCCAACTCGACCACCATCACCTGTCTTTAACATCGATGACAAGCCCCTAGCAGTAGTCCCAGACTTTAAATATCTTGGGAGCACCCTCTCCGAAAACTACAGCATGGACAATGATGTTCAAAATCGAATAAGGTCTGCCTCAGCCTGCTTTGGTAGACTGCATAAGAGGGTGTATGTGAACAAAGACCTCAGCATACATACCAAGGTGGCAGTCTACCAAGCCATCTGTGTCTCCACACTAATATACGGCTGTGAAGCTTGGACCCTGTATCGCCGCCACATCCAACAGCTGGAGAACTTTCACATCAACTGTCTCCAGTGGATTCTTGGGCTAACATGGCGTGATCGTGTGCCACACACGGAAGTCCTGAGTAGAACTGGTACCAAGAGCATGGAGGCCACCTTTCTCCAGTACCAACTGCGATGGGCCAGCCACAGCATCAGATTGCCAGTTGATAGACTTTCGCGACAACTCCTATATGGTCAACTACATCATGGCCAGAGATCTGCAGGAGGCCAAAAGCGGAGATATAAGGACCAACTGAAAATAACACTCAAGAGGTGTGAAATACAGCACACACAGCTGGAAAGCTCTGCCTCAGATCGCCCTCTGGAGGCAACTCTGCCATGCAGGCCTTCACCGTTTTGAAGAGGAGCGAAGCGCAGAGAGGGAAGGGAAACGCCAGAGGAGGAAGATGGGCCCTGCAGCCAAGACCACTAACTTCATATGCCCCCATTGCAATAGACCATGTGGCTCTTGTATTGGACTTTTCAGTCACCTCAAAACTTACCAATAGAAGAAGTACAAGTCATCATCGGATACGATGGACCACCATAACTTTAACTAACCTGATCTAATAATAATTTTTTTTTCTAAAATTTAGAGTGTGTGGAGCTGTAGTCCGGAAAATACAATATTTTGTATTTGAGTGTATTTTCTACAGTTTATTTGTAAAAGTTTTAGTGTTTTTTTTAATGATAATGAAATAACGTAAATTCACTTCCTGTTTTCATATTGCTTCGAGTATGGATCCATCTCTCTCTCTAAGAGAACACAGCTTGTAGGTTTAATGTAAACAATTTAATATTTTAGTTGCTCAGACTGTAATGTGTTTATAGAAGTTTAGATTGGTGAATTGTGTTTTTTAATGGAAAAATACATCAATGTCCCTTGTTTTCATGTTAGCATTTAAGCTAGCTAGCGCTTGTTTGCTTCTCCAGTGAATGAGCCGTGTCACCGGTTCGTGACTTTATCAAAGTGTCATCAATCACAGTTTTATGATCATTTTAACATAAAATGGCAATATTAACCATGGGAAGTTTTACTGCACTAAATCATTGTAGCGTTTATCGTTACATCCCTAAATGCAAGCAATGGTACATCACTGTTTTCAGATAAACACAAAGTTCTTCCTACCTGCAATAGGCCTGCAAACTTGACGACACCCCATCCGAGGCGTTTGGTTTCCGGCTCCACCAGACTCATCTGGTAGATGTCCACAGCGAGGAACCTTTGAGCCTGGCCGCCATCTTTGCTGACCACCATACACGCTATTAGGTCACTGTTATCTAAAGAAAAAAAAGGGACAAAAAAGATAAACATTGTGGCAGGATCTTGGCCAAAGTGACACTGCTGACACAAACTGAGTTTATTAGCAAAAACTTGACAACGATTGTTGTGATCCTTGACACCATATTAATTAAACAATTAATAAACAAAACCCAAAACCAGTGAATTTGGCACGATGTGTAAATGGTAAATAAAAACAGAATAAAACGATTTGCAAATCCTTTTCAACATATATTCATTTGAATAGACTGCAAAGACAAGATATTTAATGTTCGAACTTTGTTATTTTTTGCAAATATTAGCTCATTCGGAATTTGATGCCTGCAACATGTTTCAAAAAAGCTGGCACAAGTGGCAAAAAAGACTGAGAAAATTGAGGAATGCTCATCAAACACTTATTTGGAACATCCCACAGGTGAACAGGCTAATTGGGAACTGGTGGGTGCCATGATTGGGTATAAAAGCAGCTTCCGTGAAATGCTCAGTCATTCACAAACAAGGATGGGGCGAGGGTCACCACTTTGTGAACAAATGCGTGAGCAAATTGTCCAACAGTTTAAGAACAACATTTCTCAACAAGCTATTGTAAGGAATTTAGGGATTTCACCATCTAAGGTCTGTAATACTCCTCTCTGAGCTGCCACCTTATCGTGGTAGGAGTTTGCATGTCCCAATGATCCTAGGAGCTATGTTGTCCGGGGACTTCTATTCCCTCTGGTAGGGTCTCCCAAGACAAACAGGTCATTGGTAAGGGATCAGACAAAGAGTAGCTCAAAAACTTCTATGGAAATACAATAACCGAGACTCAGATTTCCCTTGCCCGGACGCAGATCACCGGGGCCCCCCTCTGGAGCCAGGCCCGCAGTTGGGGCACGATGGCGAGCCGGGCCTGTCCCCACGGGGCCCGGCCGGGCACAGCCCAAAAAGGCAACGTGGGTCCCCCCTCCAATGGGCTCACCCCTCATGGGAGGGGCCATAGAGGTCGGGTATGATGTGAGCTGGGCGGCAGCCGAATGCAGGGCACTTGGCGGTCCGATCCTTGGCTACATAAGCTAGCTCTTGGGACGTGGAATGTCACCTCGCTGGGGAGGGAGGAGCCTGAGCTAGTGCACGAGGTGGAGAAGTTCCAGCTGGATATAGTTGGACTCACTTCGACGCACAGCAAGGGCTCTGGAACCAGTTCTCTCGAGAGGGGATGGACTCTCTTCCACACTGGCGTTGTACGCAGTAAGACACAACGGCCTGGGGTAGCAATTCTTGTTGACCCCCGGCTCAAAGAGTGCTCAGAGAGTATGGTGTATCGGACTGTCTGATTGTGGCGGTCCGCTCCCTGTACGATCAGTGTCAGAGATTGGTCCGCATTGCCGGCAGTAAGTCGGACACGTTTCCAGTGAGGGTTGGACTCCGCCAAGGCTGCCCTTTGTCACCGATTCTGTTCATAACTTTTATGGACAGACTTTCTAGGCGCAGTCAAGGCATTGAGGGGATCCGGTTTTGTGGCTGCAGGATTAGGTCTCTGCTTTTTGCAGATGATGTGGTCCTGATGGCTTCATCTGGCCAGGATCTTCAGCTCTCACTGGATTGGTTCGCAGCCGAGTGTGAAGCAACTGGGATGAGAATCAGCACCTCCAAGTCCGAGTCCATGGTTCCCGCCCGGAAAAGGGTGGAGTGCCATCTCCGGGTTGGGAAGGAGACCCTGCCCCAAGGGGAGGAGTTCAAGTACCTCAGAGTCTTGTTCACGAGTTGGGGTAGAGTGGATCGTGAGATCAACAGGCGGATCGGTGCGGCATCTTCAGTAATGCGGACGCTGTATCGATCCGTTGTGGTGAAGAAGGAGCTGAGCCGGAAAGCATAGCTTTCAATTTACCGGTCGATCTACGTTCCCATCCTCACCTATGGTCATGAGCTTTGGGTTATGACCGAAAGGACAAGATCACAGGTACAAGCGGCCGAAATGAGTTTCCTCTGCCGGGTGGAAGGGCTCTCCCTTAGAGATAGGGTGAGAAGCCCTGCCATCCGGGAGGAGCTCAAAGTAAAGCCGCTGCTCCTCCACATCGAGAGAAACCAGATGCTACAAATCACTGCTTGTAACATTGAATGCCTGTGACCTTCGATCCCTCAGGCGGTACTGCATCAAAAAGCGACATCGGTGTGTAAAGGGTACCACCACATGGGCTCAGGAACACTTCAGAAAACCACTGTCAGTAACTACAGTTGGTCGCTACATCTGTAAGTGCAAGATAAAACTCTATTATGCAAAGCGAAAGCCATTCATCAACAACACCCAGAAACGCAGCCGGCTTCGCTGGGCCCGAGCTCATCTAAGATGGACTGATGCAAAGTGGAAAAGTGTTCTGTTCACATTTCAAATTGTTTTTGGAAACTGTGGATGTTGTGTCCTCCGGAACAAAGAGGGAAAGAACCATCTGGATTGTTCTAGGCGCAAAGTTCAAAAGCCAGCAACTGTGATGGTATGGGGGTGTATTAGTGCCCAAGGCATGGGTAACTTACACATCTGTGAAGGCACTATTAATGCTGAAAGGTACATACAGGTTTTGGAGCAACATATGTTGCCATCCAAGCAACGTTATCATGGACGCCCCTGTTTATTTCAGCAAGCCAATGCCAAGCCACGTGTTACAACAGTGTGGCTTCATAGTAAAAGAGTGCAGGAACTAGACTGGCCTGCCTGTATTCTAGACCTGTCTCCCATTGAAAATGTGTGGCGCATTATGAAGCCTGAAATATCACAACGGAGACCTCGGACTGTTGAACAACTTAAGCTGTACATCAAGCAAGAATGGGAAATAATTCCACCTGAACAGCTTCAACGTTTACTGAGTGTTGTTAAAAGGAAAGACCATGTAACACAGTGGTAAAAATGCCCCTGTGACAACCTTTTTGCAATGTGTTGCTGCCATTAAATTCTAAGTTAATGATTATTTGCAAAAAAAAAAAAAAAAAAGAAGTTTCTCAGTTCGAACATTAAATATCTTGTCTTTGCAGTCTATTCAATTGAATATAAGTTGAAAAGGATTTGCAAATCATTGTATTCCAGAGTTTCCCGCAGCGCCTTGTTGTTAAGGCGGCCGCCTTAACAACAAAGAGCCACCGCCTAAACTAACGTCTTAACAAGCTGCTCCGCTGCTTCCCCAGCATTGTCCAACCCACAGAACCATCTGATTGGCTGTTACCGCTTGCTCAGGGTGTAACCAATCAGCAGTGCATATTCAGAGCGCATGGCGTCAGTGCTCACGGCAGAGGCAGGCAGAGAGGAGAGACGGTGCGGGTGAGCGGATAGGTGTTTTAGCAGGTAAGCATAAGGCAGCGGACTCTCTCCAAATTATAATAAACACCTCCCAGTCCTCTACAACTCAGCTAGTAACATCACTATGAGCCCGTTGACGTTCTAGAAACATAAGCGGCAGCTCAGCTCGCTCGCAGTCCTTGAGGTGAAGGCTAATTAGCTTTTAGCGTAACGTTAGCTCACTGTGCCGTGTGTGTGCGTGCGTGCGTGTGTGTGTGTACGTGCGTATGTGTGTGTGCGCCCCACACGAAACGGACAGCAAAGCTCTGTCTGTCTGAGAGAAAGACAAGCAATATTTACCTACAGTTAACAACTAAGTTATTTCACTTTACCTTTTTCTGTGTTGATTGAGCTGTGTTGAAGCAGCAAAAAACGACATTATGTTAAATGAAGAGTTAAATGTCTCTGATAGTTGATATAATAATGTAACCGCATCATAAAGCCTCCATGAACTCCATGGTGTTCAGGGATGAATAGTCTCTCCTATTGCTATTGTACTATTTTTTTCAGCTATAGTTACATTAATCATTAGTAATGTAGCAGCCTAGTTTTGAATGGCAGGGTCCCTGCTATCACATGTTGATAAAAATATAACATTTACATAATAAAGATCGACTACAGGCTTCCCAAGTCATTATTTTGTCATTATTTTGACTTAGTAAGTAATTATTTTGTCATTAATTTGACTTAGTAAATTACTAAGTCAAAATATTGACTTACTAAGTCATACTTAGTACCTCAGGTAACTAGGACTGTTTTGTGTTTTGCTTTTACTTTACGGAAAAAATATCAAGATATATATCGTATATCGCCATTCAGCAAATGGAGCGGAAAACACAACCAAAAATTTTAGGTTTCTTCACGCGACGAAGCCGGCCTACTTCACCCTCTGCGTCGCCTCGTCCCCCCCCCAAACTCCACCACCAGCAACTCCTCCACCGCCAGATCCCCAGCTATCCTCTAAACACAGAGGCAGTGGGTGGAACCCGGAGTGGGCTAGAGACCCCAAATATGCAGGATTTACCATACCGAACACGGTGAGTAGAGCATTATTTATTTTATGTTTAATGATGAAATATAAAATGTAGACTAAGCTATATTAAGTCAGTTATTGTATTATTCCTAGGAATGTTTTGCAGACTATGTAGAATGCACCGTCAAAGGGCATCACGTGGTCCCTCTCAAAGGCCGTTCATAGATGTCCTCTGCAGTAACTACAGACGTGATGCCTTGGACTCGCACTTGAGCTCAGCTAATCACGTTTCGTGTGTGGGCATTGCAGCCCAATCAAGCCGAAGTAAGTGTTTCTGAGTGGTTCAGGAATAACAAAAAAAAAACAGGGTGATTAAATTATATTTATTAAATTTTTTAAAGTAATTTAATGTTTGTGTATTAGGTCTGCCCATCAATGAGGCATTTCAGCCTATTTTAAATTTGGAGCATGAGGCCATAATTGGAGGCTTTAAATGTCTATACTGGCTGGTAAAGCATGAGGTTGCACACCATACCAATTACCCAATGATCAGAGGACCAACTACAGGTCCCACAGGATTGTGGACGAAATGCTCCAAATCATTGATGAAGTGGTGGAGGAGCCCATTTTAGAGGCCATCAAGTCATCAAAGGCTAGTGGCCTTGAAATTGACGAGTCCACAGATATCTCGGTAACAAAACAGTTAGATACCCACGTTAGGTACAGTAGTGGTCACCTTCTTCCTTTTTGAAATGGTTCAGTGATGGCGTCTTCCTCTGTGTGTGTGTACCAAAACCAGGTAAGACAAATTTGAAATTAAAAATGTTCTTTTGTTAATACTTCAGGTACACAGACAAGGAGGGAGAGATGTTCTGTCAATTCCTGGACCTTGTACCCATTCCAGATGGCACAGCTACAACTACAGCTGAAGCTGTGAAGGAGGTCATGACACAAAAAGAGATTCACCGGGACCACATCTTTGACCTTGGAACAGATGGAGCCGCAGTGATGACCGGTAAAGTGAATTAAGGAAAAGGACGGCTAAGTTAATGTCGAAACTAATAGGTTTGTTTGTTTTTTTTAACTTTTATTTTAGGTAAACAGAATGGCACAGCAAAATTGCTGACTGACTCCTGGCCAGGATTAGTGTCGGTGCACTGTGCTGCTCATCGCCTGGCACTAGCATGTAAAGATGCAACAGATGGAGTGCCATATATGAAAATCTTCAGAAAGCACCTACAAGACCTGCACCTTTATTTTAGGAATAGTGCAAACCGCACTAGCGCTCTACAAGCAGCTGCCAGTGTGCTTGGAGTAGCAGACCTGAAAGTCACAGTAAGTGAAAACATCAGGTGTTTGAAGTGAAGTATATCACATTCCTGAGATAAATATTGAATGAACTGCCCTATCCCCCACCCCAGGAGGTTAAAGACACTAGGTGGCTGTCACAAGAGAAGGCCATTTCAAATCTCCAGAGTTATTGTCCGCCATGTATGTCGCGGACTCAACGTCTAGGTCCAGAGTATATAAAGTCAAGAAAAAGGAATGGACAATGAAGGTGAAGGCAAAAGAGTGAGGAGTGTCCTGACCAGATATCTAGATCCCGAGATTGAAGTGAAGTGAATTATATTTATATAACGCTTTTCTCTAGTGACTCAAAGCGCTTTTACATAGTGAAACCCAATATCTAAGTTACATTTAAGCCAGTGTGGGTGGCACTGGGAGCAGATGGGTAAAGTGTCTTGCCCAAGGACACAACGGCAGTGACTAGGATGGCGGAAGTGGGGATTGAACCTGGAACCCTCAAGTTGCTGGCACGGCCATTCTACCAACCGAGCTATACCGATTGATTAATGTTAAATGTTCTTTATCACATTGTTTAGGTGTCTAATAAAGATTTGATTAATTTATGATGGCTCAGGTGTGATTCACTACAATAGGGCCCCACAGCACACTGGATTCCAGTTAATTGAAATACCACTACACTGGAAATTGTTCAGATAAATTACATTTAAGAACTTGCACACAAAGCAACACTGGAGATGACTATGACGTGCGCATTTTCCGCGCATGCGTACTAGATCACATTGCGCCGGCGGACGGAGGGGGGCGGGGGTCTTAAACAGTGGCACTGTTGTGTGTGGACACGAATAAGGTTAGGTGGGATATACCCTGGATAACCTTAGTGTAAACGAGGCCTTAAAGAAGGATCCTGTGGCAGGGGGGTTGTCCACCTACTGTGCAACTTACAGATTTGTTGCAGCTATCCACCTGCAAGCAGACATCCTGCCCTACCTGGCCCAGCTTTCAAAGTTGTTCCAGAAAGAAAACATCAATTTCATGGCAATCAAGAACCATGTAAGATGTGATGTCACATTGATCTTAATTTAATGCATGTCAATTGTCCTTTGGAAATATAAAATCATGTTTAATTTGTATGTCTTTTATAGGTTCCTGTTACCATTGAGACATTGAGGAAAATTAAAGCAGCAGGTGAATGGCAACCTGAGGGCTCCTTTCTAGCTCAGGTTGAAGAGAAGGTGACAAGTCTGAACATAGATGCAGAAGAGGAGAGGACAAGACATGGGACAGCTCATTCCATCACCACCTTATGGGAACGTTTTCAGACACAAGTAAACAAGCTCAAGAATGAATAAACAATAAAAACCCGCCTGAAATATGAGCCTACATTTGAATTTTCTCTCACATGTAATGTGAATAGGTCATGGACCCCTACATTGATGCATTCAGCACCTGGAGCTGAGGTTCCAGCAGCTTGGTGCTTTTAGTTCACTGGGACCACAAGGACCACAAGCTGATGAGAGTCAAACAGTCTCTGGCCTAAAAGTACTGGCGAAGCAGTTCCCTCCCATCAGTGAGAAGGCACTTCTCCAAGAGTGGCAGAGCTACAGAGTCCTGATAACAACCGGAAAACTGAAAGTGAGTGGCAGTCATTAACACAATATTAAAGGCCTACAGAAACCCACTACTACCGACCACGCAGTCTGATAGTTTATATATCAATGATGAAATCTTAACATTGCAACACATGCCAATACGACCGGGTTAACTTATAAAGTGCAATTTTAAATTTCCCGCTAAACTTCCGGTTGAAAACGTCTTTGGATGATGACGTATGCGCGTGACGTAACCAGTGAAACAGAAGTATCGGTACCCCATTGAATACAATACAAAATAGCTCTGTTTTCATCTCATAATTCCACAGTATTCTGGAAATCTGTGTTGGTGAATCTTTTGCAATTTGTTTAATGAACAATGAAGACTGCAAAGAAGAAAGTTGTAGGTGGGATCGGTGTATTAGCGGCGGACTACAGCAACACAACCAGGAAGACTTTGACTCGGATAGCAGACGCGCTAGCCGACGCTAGCCACCGACCGCACGGATGATCGTGGTGAAGTCCTTCGTCCTTCCGTCGATCGCTGGAACGCAGGTGAGCACGGGTGTTGATGAGCAGATGAGGGCTGGCTGGCGTAGGTGGAGCGCTAATGTTTTTATCATAGCTCTGTGAGGTCCCGTTACTAAGTTAGCTTCAATGGCGTCGTTAGCAACAGCATTTTTAAGCTTCGCCAAGCTGGAAAGCATTAACCGTGTATTTACATGTTCATGGTTTAATAGTATTGTTGATTTTCTGTCTATCCTTCCAGTTAGGGGTTTATGTATTCTGCATTTGAGCCCAATACTATCACGTTAGCTCCGTAGCTAAGTTAGCTTCAATGGCGTCGTTAGCAACAGCATTTTTAAGCTTCGCCAAGCTGGAAATTATTAACCGTGTATTTACATGTCCACGGTTTAATAGTATTGTTGATCATCTGTCTATCCTTCCAGTCAGTGGTTTATTTATTTTGTTTCTATCTGCATTTGAGCCCAATGCTATCACGTTAGCTCAGTTGCTAAAGAGCTTTGCCGATGTATTGTCGTGGAGATAAAAGTCACTGTGAATGTCCATTTCACATTCTCGACTCTCATTTTCAAGAGGATATAGTATCCGAGGTGGTTTAAAATACAAATCCGTGATCCACAATAGAAAAAGGAGAGAGTGTGGAATCCAATGAGCCAGCTTGTACCTAAGTTACGGTCAGAGCGAAAAAAGATATGTCTTGCACTGCATTCTAGTCCTTCACTCTCACGTTCCTAATCCACAAATCTTTCATCCTCGCTCAAATTAATGGGGTAATCGTCGCTTTCTCGGTCCGAATCTCTCTCGCTGCTGGTGTAAACAATAGGAAAATATGAGCAGTCCTTCCTCCGGTGTCATCACGCTACTTCCGGTAGGGGCAAAGCTTTTTTTTTATCAGAGACCAAAAGTTGCAAACTTTATCGTCGTTGTTCTATACTAAATCCTTTCGGCAAAAATATGGCAATATCGCGAAATGATCAAGTATGACACATAGAATGGATCTGCTATCCCCGTTTAAATAAAAAAAAATTCATTTCAGTAGGCCTTTAAGTTATGTGAGTTCATGCATATCTGTCATTGACAAGTCCCAGCTGGAGGTGATGACAGCAATGGCATCAGGGTATGATGAGCTCCATCTACTCTACCCAAACCTGTCCCTCCTCTCTGCCATCGCCCTCAAAATACCCGTCTCCAGTGTCAATTGTGAGAGGGATTTCTCCGCAATGAACAGGGTAAGTCCATCTCTCAGTCTTAGGTTCTATCAAAATTATTACACAACAGTATCAAATACTAAACATCAGTCCATTCACTGTATAGATCAAGACGGACCTGAGAAACAGGCTACAGGGCAAAAGTCTGGCAGCCTGCATGAAGATCAGCATAAATGGTCCTCCAGTGAAAGACCCAAGCTACAACAGAGCCCTTGAGAAATTCTTCTCCACACCGAGGAGAATAGCGTGTAGCGATGCTACTTGTCGGCTCTGCCATAAGTAGAGAAGTGTCTGACTACCTTGCTGTTGCACTTGATTTGTTATTTTTTGCAGCCTTTGCTGTATGTTGTTATGGTATATTTGTGTTGTTGTACCAGAAGTGTTTTTAAAATGATAAATATTTATATTTTTTATAAGATATTGTTATTTGGTTATATTTTTTATAAATATGTGTTCAATGTAATCAGAGTCTGTAGTCTGTGCGCCCCCAGGCTGTGGTGGCAGTTTTTTGATTGATTGAAACTTTTATTAGTAGATTGCACAGTACAGTACATATTCCGTATAATTGACCACTAAATGGTAACACCCGAATACGTTTTTCAACTTGTTTAAGTCGGGGTCCACGTTAATCAATTCATGGTACAAATATATACCATCAGCATAATACAGTCATCACACAAGTTAATCATCAGAGTATATACAGTGAATTATTTACATTATTTACAATCCGGGGGGTGGGATGTGGAGGGGGTTGGGGTGGGGGTGTTAGGTTGGGTTGCTATCAGCATACTTCAGTCATCAACAATTATATCATCTGAGAAATGGACATTGTAACAGTGTAGGTCTGACTTCGTAGGATATGTACAGCGAGCGGTGAACATAGTGAGCTCAGAAAGCATAAAAACAAGTATATACATTTGATTATTTACAATCCGGGGAGGTGGGATGTGGTGAGGGGAGGGGGTAAGGCTAAGGTTGTAGCTGCCTGGAGGTGTTCTTTTAGTGCGGTTTTAAATTAGGATAGAGATGCACTTTCTTTTACACCTGGGGAGTGCATTCCATATTGATGTGGCATAGAAGGAGAATGAGTTAAGACCTTTGTTAGATCGGAATCTGGGTTTGACGTGGTTTGTGGAGCTCCACCTGGTGTTGTGGTTATGGCGGTCATTTACATTCTGGGGCGGTCATTTACTTTCTGGGTACATTCAGTGATGAGGTGGAGACGTGTTACACTGTTCCTGGGGGGAAACACTGTATTCTGTTTATTCTGTTCTGAATTACGCAACGTGCCAACTTCACTTGTTTTGGCTTTTGTACACTGAGCCCAACACCGTGTCCCAAAACCGATAACCGTAGATTTTGTGTTCCGCCCCTCATACACAAAGACCTAGTGTTTTCCTTCTGAAGGATGTTATTTCACTGGGACTCGGTGTTCAAGAGTCCAGCACAGTGACACAGGAACATTATTAACACTCACACTTCAAAAGGACACAACCTTTCCACCACAATGACAAACAAAGAGTTCCCATCATCAGTCTCACTTCCTTTTACAAAAAAAACATTACTACTACATAAACAGTCTACTGTGGGTCTACTCTGGTTTTGGTTTAGCTACCATATTCAGGATCTAAATATAAAAAGGTAACTTCAGAATGACATAAGATTTCCTGTTTAAATGCTTCCTTAAACTCGAGTCCCGTAACAACTGGAATTTTTCTGTGTGTATGTGTTGTGACAACCGGGCATTTCCCTGTAAGAGAGAGTTGTGTTTCAATAAAGGAGAAGCTATCAGGTGTTGCTACCCTGGGTCTGGATTTGTTTTTACTTCATATTTCACTTAAAGCATTCATTAGTGAATAATGCACTACTCTGTCCGACAGAGATGATACAGTATCCGCTGGTGGTTGTTCGGGCACATTGCAGCTAGTCCTGGATAAAATGAACCAACCCCACTACTTGATGCTTCGGTCACATGCAGGATTCTCACAGAAATGAGGCAAAAACTACCGTGCTACTTTTTTCCTACGCTTTGAACCCTGCGATTTATAAAAAGGTGCAGCTAATCTATAGATTTGTGTTCAATAGTTTTCATTAAATTAAGTGTTAGTGTTCGTGCTATGGTGCCATCTTTTGGATGAGTTCGCTCACTGGAGGTGTTGCGGGTTGAAAACGTACGTCCTGTTTAATGCCTTAAACCAGAAGTAAAACCGTGCGTATCGTTCCTACTCGTATGGATTCTTCATCCATCACTCCAAGCAACATTTGTACGTTTTACAATATAACTACAACAATTCTTACTTACTAAATCGTCCCACGTGTGATGTCTGTAGGAGTGTTTTCATGCATATCTGTACGTGCTATCGTAATGTAATCAAGCTAGCGTCGTTAGCATTAGCTAATATGCTAACACGTTTACGAGTGTCTGTGTTTTAGTATGATTAACATACAACGGCATTCTTTTTGTGTTGTTTCACTTTCACAAATTCCTCAGTAAATTCACCAAAACGTCACCGTGGAGTTATTGAGTCTGTTTAGCTGATTGGAGAGCTAGCTTGCGCAGCTAGTGGGTCCATGACGATGACTTCTGTTTTCTTTTGATCAGCCGTTTTACTGCCGCGTTACAGACACAGTTTGGAAACAATTAAGGTATGTAAATAAACATTTACAGAATATTTATGTGTAAATAACTCATCTGTGGCTTATAGTCAGGTGCAGTTAGGATATGGAAATATAATTTTTCCCCCCTGAAATTGTGTTGGTGCGGTTCATATACAAGTGCACTTTATAGTCCAGAAAATACGGTAATCCAGATTTTTGAACATGCTGAGCGACTAAAACGCCATTGGGCCGTGTGTGATCTAGGCCAGCGATTCTCACACTGTGGGATAGGGCTCCACCTAGTGGTATGTCAAATAAGTCTGTAAATATGTTTGTGCATTGTGTGTAAAATTAGTGACCAAAAATATGAAATATACTTGCTGAATAAAACCTCTGCATTGTTATAAATGAATTCTTAGGCCTACTAAGCTACTGTTTTTTAATGTTGGTCATTATGGTGGTAGTTGGACAGCCAAGTGTTTTCCAAGGTGCTACTTGGTGGAAAAAGTTTGAGAAGCAAAGGTTGACAATGGAGGGACTCTACCGTCTAATCACAGAAACTGCATTCCGTACAAGTGAGAATAAAACTTAACTCCACATGACTCATTATAGGAAACAAGAACTGTTAGTTCCTAAGAATCTCATTGAGGACATCTGATCCATATCATGTTGTCAGTACGGTTCAATTACAAATACGAGTTGTGCCAGTGATGCAAAATGCTCCTCCACCCCCTGGGGGAGAAACACCCTTCTTTGTAAGTCCAAAACGGTTGCTGTTTGCGTGACGAAGCGCACGTAAATGTCAGGGCGCCTCAAAATAAATTATATTCCTAGCCCCTTACTGCTCCGTCACTGGTAAGAATTTCCAATGACATTCTCATTGTCCTCCCGTGGTGCTGGTCGGGTTCAATTTGTGTCAGGAAGGTGTGTAAATATACAAAACCAGTTAAGTTGGCACATTGTGTAAATGGTAAATAAAAACAAAATAAAATTATGTGCAAATCATTTTCAACTTATATTCAATTGAATAGATTGCAAAGACAAGATATTTAATGTTTGAACTGGTAAACTTTGTTATTTTTTGCAAATATTAGCTAATTTGGAATTTGATGCCTGCAACATGTTTCAAAAAAGCTGGCACAAGTGGCAAAAAGACTGAGAAAGTTGAGGAATGCTTATCAAACACTTATTTGCAACATCCCACAGGTGAACAGGCTAATTGGGAACAGGTGGGTGCCATGATTGGGTATAAAAGCAGCTTCCATGAAATGCTCAGTCATTCACAAACAAGGATGGGGCGAGGGTCACCACTTTGTGAACAATAGCCTGAGCAAATTGTTTAAGAACAACATTTGTCAACCAGCTATTGCAAGGAAATTAAGGATTTCACCATCTACGGTCCGTAATATAATCAAAACGTTCAGAGAATCTAGAGAAATCACTGCACGTAAGCAACAAGGCTGAAAACCAACATTGTATGCCCGTGACCTTCGATCTCTCAGGCGGTACTGTATCAAAAAGCGACATCAGTGTGTAAAGGATATCACCACATGGGCTGAGGAACACTTCAGAAAACCACTGTCAGTAACTACAGTTGGTCGCTACATCTGTAAGTGCAAGTTAAAACTCTACTATGCAAAGCGAAAGCCATTTATCAACAACACCCAAAAATTCCGCTGGCTTTGCTGGGCCCAAGCTCATCTAAGATGGACTGATGCAAAGTGGAAAAGTGTTCTGTGGTCTGACGAGTCCACATTTCAAATTGTTTTTGTAAATTGTGGATGTGGTGTCCTCCGGAACAAAGAGGAAAAGAACCATCCGGATTGTTCTAGGCGCAAAGTTAAAAAGCCAGCATCTGTGATGGTATGGGGGTGTATTAGTGCCCAAGACATGGGTAACTTAAACATCTGTGAAGGCACCATTAATGCTGAAAGGTACATACAGGTTTTGGAGCAGCATATGTTGCCATCCGAGCAAGGTTATCATGGACGCCCCTGCTTATTTCAGCAAGACAATGCCAAGCCACGTGTTACAACAGTGTGGCTTCATAGTAAAAGAGTGCGCGTACTAGACTGGCGTGCCTGTAGTCCAGACCTGTCTCCCATTGAAAATGTGTGGCGCAATATGAAGCCTAAAATACCACAACGAACTGTTGAACAACTTAAGCTGTAGTTGGAAGATTAAATATCTTGTCTTTGCAGTCTATTCATTTGAGTTTTATAAGTTGAAAAGGATTTGCAAATGATTGTATTCTGCTTTTATTTACGAAATTACACAACATGCCAACTTCACTGGTTTTGGGTTTTCAGTTATTTTGCATAAAAAAATAATAATGATTGAACAATATATTTTCAATGAATTTGTTTAAGTATAAAAAATGCATTGGTTTAAAATTTATAAGAGTTGTTTCACACACAGGAAGTAAAATTAAATATGGTGATTTGGGGTGGGGGTGGGCCTCCAAATGAAGTTCTTAGCCTGATCACACACTTTCTGTGTTCTTAGCTAATGTTTCAGCAAAGCTATCATTGAACGTATCTTCTATCAGAACAACATGACTGTAAATTGTTAGTTGCTTCTCTCCCTGCGGTGAGAGACACGTCTGAACACCAGACAGATTCCTCTGGTCCACAAACAATTTTTAGTCATTGTAAAACATATAGACATTAAATATATGTATACAAAACCCAAAACCAGCGAAGTTGGCACGTTGTGTAAATGGTAAATAAAAACAGAACACAATGATTTGCAAATCCTTTTCAACCTATAATATAGGTTGAAAAGGATTCAATTCAATTCTATTCAATTGTATATCATACAATTGAATAGACTGCAAAGACAAGATATTTAATGTTCACACTGAGCAACAATTTTTTTTTGTGCAAATAATCATTAACTTAGAATTTAATGGCAGCAACACGTTGCAAAAAAGTTGTCACAGGGGCATTTTTACCACTGTGTTACATGGCCTTTCCTTTTAACAACACTCAGTAAACGTTTGGGAACTGAGGAGACCAATTTTTGAAGCTTTTCAGGTGGAATTATTTCCCATTCTTGCTTGACGTACAGCTTAAGTTGTTCAACAGTCTCCGTTGTGGTATTTTAGGCTTCATAATGCACCACACATTTTCAATTCACAGATGTGTAAGTTACCCATGCCTTGGGCACTAATACACCCCCATACCATCACAGATGCTGGCTTTTCAACTTTGCACCTAGAACAATCCGGATGGTTATTTTCCTCTTTGTTCCGGAGGACACGACATCCACATTTTTCAAAAACAATTTGAAATGTGGACTCGTCAGACCACAGAACACTTTTCCACTTTGCATCAGTCCATCTTAGATGAGCTTAGGCCCAGTGAAGCCCGCAGCGTTTCTGGGTGTTGTTGATAAATGGCTTTCGTTTTGCATAGTAGAGTTTTAACTTGCACTTACAGATGTAGCAACCAACTGTAGTTACTGACAGTGGTTTTCTGAAGTGTTCCTGAGCCCATGTGGTGATATCCTAGACCAGGGGTCGGCAACCCGCGGCTCCGGAGACGCATGCGGCTCTTTGACCACTCTGATGCGGCTCAGCTGCATACTTGCCGACCCCCCGATTTTCCCAGGAGACTTATGGATCTCAGTGCCTCTCCTAGAAAACTCCCAGGGCAAATATAATCCTATTTTCACTCTAATTACTGAATTAAGGGCGTGCCCTAATTGCACTGCAGTAATTGTCCTCTATAGCATTTACCAACAGCGTGCCAGCCCGGCCACATGTTGCAAGTAGCTTTTACTTGCACACATAGGAGACAGCAAAGCATACTTAGTCATCAGCCACACAGCTTACACTGACGGTGGCCGTATACAACAACTTTAACACTGTTACGTTACAAATATGCGCCACACTGTGAACCCACACCAAAAAAGAATGAAAAACACATTTCTGGAGAACATCCGCACCGTAACACAACATAAACACAACACAACCAATACCCAGAATCCCATGCAGCCCTAACTCTTCCGGTCTAGATTATACACCCCCGCTACCACCAAACCCCCCCACACATCAACCCTCCCCCCCTCCATGCGTCGGTTGAGCGGAAGAGTTAGGGCTGCATGGGATTCTGGGTATTTGTTGTGTTGTGTTTATGTTGTGTTACAGTGCAGATGTTCTCCAGAAATGTGTTTGTCATTCTTTTTTGGTGTGGGTTCAAAGTGTGGCGCATATTTGTAACGTAACAGTGTTAAAGTTGTTTTATACGGCTACCGTCAGTGTAAGCTGTGTGGCTGTTGAACTAGTACGCCTTGCTGTCACTTACGTGAGCAAGCTGAAGCTGCATTCTACATGTGGTCGAGCAGGTACATTGTTTGGGCAGGCTGTAGAGGGCGCTAAAAGCAGTGCCATCACGCCCTGATATTCGGGAGTCTCCCGGAAATAATGAGAGGGTTGGCAAGTATGACGCTATCAAGCGCCATTCATTCAAAATTTGCGGGCTGCACTAACATCAAATTTCCATATTAAGGTGCGTGCCGGTGCGTGTGTCTGAGACCCCTGGTTAACATAGCACAAAGCAATTTAAGCTTTCTATGCGGTGTTTTTCATTTTAAATTTAATTTTTTTTTTTGTGGCTCCCATTATTTTCTTTAATTTGTGAAACTTGCCAAAATGGCTCTTTGAGTGGTAAAGGTTGCCGACCCCTGTCCTGGACACACTGATGTCGCCTGAGGAAACGAAGGTCCGTAATATCATCGCTTAAGTGCAGTGATTTCTCCAGATTCTCTGAACTTTTTGATGATATTATGGACCGTAGATTGTGACATCCCTAAATTCCTTGCAATAGGTCGTTGAGAAATGTTGTTCTTAAACTGTTGGACAATTTGCTCACGCATTTGTTCACAAAGTGGTGACCCTCGCCCCATCCTTGTTTGTGAATGACTGAGCATTTCATGGAAGCTGCTTTTATACCCTATCATGGCACCCACCTGTTCCCAATTAGCCTGTTCACCTGTGGGATGTTCCAAATAAGTGTTTGATGAGCGTTCCTCAACTTTCTCACTCTTTTTTGCCACTTGTGCCAGCTTTTTTGAAACATGTTGCAGGCATCAAATTCCAAATAAGCTAATATTTGCAAAAAATAACAAATGTTTTAAGTATGAACATTAAGTATCTTGTCTTTGCAGTCTATTCAATTGAATATAGGTTGAAAAGGATTTTCAGATCATTGTATTTTGTTTTTATTTACCCTTTACACAATGTGCCAACTTCACTGGTTTTGGGTTTTGTAAAGATATTCATGATCAATTAAAAAAATCCAGAAAGTAGTGTCTGTAATTACAACAACTGAACTCTTTCCAGAATAATTTGCAATATCACTGTTACTGCTTAGACAGTTGGACCTGCCTTCATTTACAGTAAGTCATCAAGTGTCCTTTCACTTTCGGTGCGCCACACCCCGTGACCGCCGTGTGTCCTTACCTGCAATCCTCTGCATTTTCATGAGCCTGTTAATTACAATTCACACAACATGCCAACTTCACTGGTGTTGGGGTTTGTATGTTCTGTTATAGCAGTCATGGTTATACACTGGAACCTCAATTTACAAACCCTTTTATTTGCAAACTTTTTGTTTTGAAAACTCTTAGATTGCGACAAATATGACATGTAATTGATTGTGGCGCAACGCCACAGCCAAATATATATATATTTTTTCTTCATGAAAACACTTTTTTTGAACATTAAAACTACTTTTCACTGGTGTTACTATATCTCAGTTATAGTGCAGAAATATGGGGGAATAATTACAAAACTACTGTGTTACAGAAAAGATCAGTTATAATAATACATAATATTGGATATAGAGAACATACAAGCACTTTATTTATTGAATCAAAAATATTGAAATTCAACAAGTTGGTGCATTTGCAAACAGCTAAAATAATGTACAAAGCAAACTATAACCTGCTACCAAAGAATGTACAACAATTCTTCTCAACAAAAGAAGAGAAATATAACCTTAGAGGAAAATATAACTTAAAACATTTGTATGCACGTACCACACTTAAAACGTTTAGAATATCAGTATGTGGAATTAGATTACGGCATGGATTAATAAACAATGTACTGATCCAGTTGAAGAAACTGTTCAAACTACAAGTGTTTACAAAGTACAAAGAACAACAATTGTGATGAATGTCTTAAACTTTTTGAAAATGATGTAACTTTCCTCTCATTTAAATGGGTGAATCATAAGTGAAGTGAAGTGAATTATATTTATATAGCGCCTTTCTCTAGTGACTCAAAACTTAGCTGTTTATGAAGACAACTGTTGTGTTCAGAATTCACTGATTGTGTACAAATTGAGAAGGAGAAGTGAATATATGTGTTAGTATCCACTGTGAAGTAGAAAGGGGCTAAGAGTGAATAAGTGTTGCTTTTTTTCTACTCCTTTTCGGACATGTTGTAAGGGAAAAAAAAGAAAGTGTATATGTGATGTATCGTATGGAAACTTTATACATGTTCGAAATAAACTTAACCTAAACCAGGGGTGTCAAAGGTATGGCCTGCAAACAGGTTTAATCCGGCCCGCATAATTAGTTTGCCGAGTATAAAAATGAACTGCAATCTTTTAGTGAAAGAAACTGATGTTTTAAATGTGTTCAGTGGATGTTGCATTAGCAATTCAAGTGTAACCCACATCACACTGTTAAAGATGACGTGTCAGCTGATTTTAAGCGCCCTCTGGATGGGCTGACGCTACTCCAATCAGCACAGGTGAAAGCAATCAGCTGCTCCTGTTGTGGCTGGCGGCAGACTAATGCTGTCGTGACGCGCAAAACTTTCAACGCAACAGATAAAATGGTGAGATGCAAAGACTTAAGTCAACATGACCATCATCTTTGTAGGTAAAATTCCATGCAAGAAACTCCGCCCTGACAGCTCCGCAAACGAGGACATGTCCGGTGCAAAGAGGACATATGGTCAGTCTATTGTAGCCAGTTAGCTGCTAGCATGCTAGCAAAAGAGGACATGTCCGGTGAAACCGATCGCTGCTAGCATGCTAGCAGCTAACGGGCTACGATAGACTGACCATACGTCCTCTTTTCACCGGACATGTCCTCTTTTGCGGGGCTGTCCGGGTGGAGTTTCTTAAATGCCTCAAATGTCCGGCATTTTGAGTTATGGTTGTGTGTATTTTCAATGTACGTTCGGGGTTAAGAAGGTTAAAAACAAAACAAATTGTGTGTGCAGCAGCATTCGTGAGGGAGGGGGAGAGACAGACAGACCGAGAGAGTTGTGATAAACGCGCTTGCGTCGTCAGGCTCTGCTTTTTATCGATAGATTTATCAGATTTAATTTTTTATTATCTATAGCAGGGGTGTCAAAAGTGTGCATTTTTGTAACATTTTCCTTGTTTTATTTGGCAAGTTGAAAGAACATGGCCCCAGTATGCTGTTTTTTTTTAAATTAAATACTGGAAAGGATTGAAATGTAGTTCGTCTCTTTTATCCGATTATTAATCGATTAATCAAAGTAATAATCAACAGATTAATCGATTATCAAATTAATCGTTAGTTGCAGCAAGGGCTGGGCGATATGGCCTTTTTTTAATATCTCAATATTTTTAGGCCATATCGCGATACACGATATATACCTCGATATTTTGCTTTAGCCTTGAATGAACACTTGATACATATAATCACAGCAGTATGATGATTCTATGTGTCTACATTAAAACATTCTTGTTTATACTGCATTAATATATGCTCATTTTAAACTTTCATGCAGAGAGGGAAATCACAACTAAGTCAATTGACCAACACTGTATTTATTAAACAGTTATTAAGCAGTGGCACAAGCATTCATGTCATTTCCAAAACAGAAAGTGCAAAATTGTCAGTCATTTTAAAACAAGCTATTAGTGCATTTTTGTGCATGATGTCTCTAAGATGACAAATCAAAACAACACTAAATTAAAGTGCACTTTTTGTACAGAACACCACTACAATATTTTAAAACAAATAAAGTGCACTTTCGTACATGATGTCACACAAGATATTTCAATAAGTGTCAAATAAAAATTAGCTGCTTAATAGGAAATCAAATTGTGTACGTCCTTCGCTATGTGGTAGGTTCCTGCGGACGTTATCTCTTTTGTTGTGTCTTGCCCAAGGACACAACGGACGTGACTAGGATGGTAGAAGGTGGGGATTGAACCCCAGTAACCAGCAACCCTCCGATTGCTGGCACGGCCACTCTACTAACTTCGCCACCGTTCATTGTGTTCTTCATGGTGTTTTGGAAACTGCACCATTTTTAAAGTGTTTTGCCAAGAAGATTATTTGTGTACATTTTCAGAATGCGCTTGTTCTATTTTTGGCCAAAGTAAGACAAAGAAAACCATTTTGAAGTCGTCATTATTTTTGAATGATCATTTTACCAGTCTGGCCCGCGTGGGAATAGATTTTCCTCCATGTGGCCCCTGAGCTAAAATGAGTTTGACACCCCTGACCTAAACTAACCTAAAACAAATGTAAGTGGTATATCGCCTCAATTGATATCTGTATATGGTCTATTAAATCTTTTGACATTACTACCGACAATAACATCTGACTTTACTCCATGTGTGTCTTCCAATCTCTGATTGCACGTCTCTGGTGTGTGGGTTTCCTCCCACATTGCAAAAACACGTATATTAGCTTCATTGGAGACCGTAAATTGTCCATAGATATGAATGTGAGTGTGAAGGATTGTCTAAATGTGCCCTGCCATTGGCTGTGCTAATTTGACTTAGCTTGTCTATGAGCTAGTCCATTGTACGTTAGCATTAAGCTAACGGCATTAGAGCTAAACCTCCATCCTGCATCATTGTATTGCTTTTATTCAGTTTATTCCAAGCTATATTATTATTTAACATAATTCTCACAGGTCTGTGCACTTATTGTGTTTATATATAATCTACTTTCTTTAGTGTGCTTAGTCTGACAGCGACTTCACTGTGAAGAATAGCGACAAAACACAAAGTTATGTTTTTCATATCTAATTCAAAAGACTGTTTACATATTTAGCAAAATGAATTCCAATGTTTAGGAGAGCAGAATAAAGGGTAGATGTGTTACATTTTACAGTAAGCAGCAATAATTAAAACTGCAATTAACAAAGACAGGACAGTCTATCAAGTCAAATTCCTTGTGTTAAACTTACTGATGACGGTGATTTATATGATATACGAACAAATATGTTATTACTAATATTATTAATGAGAGTGACAAGCGGTAGAAAATGGATGGATGCTATTAATAATAACTTATATCATTAATATTTGTTTTTAAATACATTTGTTTCGCCTTTTCAAAATATATATGCATCATTGCAAATCATGCCTCTGTGTACGAACGCTTCAGTCATTCATGTTGTGTACCGCCGGCAGCCATTTTGTGTCTGCTCCTACTGAAGAGATTGAAGAAGCTGGCTTTCTAATGCAGCAAGTTTTTCATTGTGATGAGAACATACTTTTCTGGAAAAATATGCCAAAGCAGACTTATTACACAGCGGCGGAGAAGACTCCCTCTTGTGATGTAGATTTGACATTTCAAAATGTTTATTGTTGTAGCGATAAGGTTGTTAAAGTGAAAGATTTTTGTCAATTCTGATAATTTGTGAGGGCACCAAAGGGACTTCAGTGTGTGTGTGTTTAAAGAGCAGCGCATACAGCACAGATCAGCTTGTCGTCGCTGTTTTGGCTTGTTAAAAAAGAGAACGTTGATCCATCTCCATCTTGTTATGTTTGTTTGATATACAGTACTATATATATTAGGGTTGTCCCGATACCAATATTTTAGTACTGGTACCAAAATGTATTTTGATACTTTTCGGTACTTTTCTAAATAAAGGGCACCACAAAAAATGGCATTGCTGGCTTTAATTTAACAAAAAAATCTTAGAGTACATTAAACATATGTTTCTTAATGCAATTACAGGTATGTCCTTAAATAAAATAGTAAACACACTAGACAACTTGTCTTTCAGTAGTAAGTAAACAAACAAAGGCTCCTAATTAGTCGGCTGACGTATGCAGTAACATATTGTGTCATTTATCATTCTATTATTTTGTCAATATTATAAAGGACAAGCTATAAAAAAATATAATTAATCTACTCGTTCATTTACTGTTAATATCTGCTCATTTTCTGTTTGAACATGTTCTATCTACACTTGTGTTAAAATGTAATAATCACTTATTCTTCTGTTGTTTGATACTTTACATTAGTTTTGGATGATACCACACATTTAGGTATCGGTCCGATACCAAGTAGTTACAGGATCATACATTGGTCATATTCGAAGTCCTCATGTATGTCCTGAGTTTATAAAAATATGAATTTTTAAAAAAGGGAAAAAGATTCTGTGACGATAAAAAATATCAATGTAATCATAGTAATATCGACTAGATACGCTCCTGTACTTGGTATCATTACAGTGGATGTCAGGTGTAGATCCACCCATTGCATTTGTTTACATTGTGACACCGGTGAGATATTGTATCCTCCTACGGTGTGTAGTGAAGCATGTTTAGCTATTCCTCGTCCTCCAGTGATGATGTTACTTGAAAGAAACATACTTTATTTGTCACCATGGAGACGAGGATTAGTGATTTAGAAGTAGCTAAAACACTGCTGACTGCGGATGGATGTTAGCTGCTAGCTTGATAGCCATGTCTTAAAGCACCTCTTCCTGAGGGTATTTCAGTGTTATAACTTCACCTTTAACTTTAGTTTTTAGGCCAAAATGTGTCCATTCTCCCTTTTCTGTCTACAAACTGTGTCTGCTTGTAAATACTCTGTGATTGTGCGCTGCCGAACATGCTCCTGTGCTCATTAACCAGCAATGTCATGACGTGACGACGCGCCGTCATGGCCGTTAAAAAAAAAGAACCGGTATACCGTACAACCTTAATATATATACATATATACTGTGTTCGATGTGTACAAACTTAAAAAATATTGCAGATTCTGGAACCCATTATTCACTATACAAACATTTCAAAGTACGAACCGTGTTCAAGAACTAATTAAGTTCATAAATGGAGGTTCCACTGTATTTATATGATAGTTACATTTTCTTCAAGCAAGTTGCACAGAAATACAGCATTTGTGAGGGGTTACTGCAGTTCAAACATGTCCCACCTTGCTATTTTTAGAGGCAGACGCCATTTAATATACCTGGTCTATGTTGACCTGACAACAAATAGCGGGCCGATTTATTTCTGTATTTTTAAGATGTGGATGCCATTTAATATACTGCGTCTATGTTGACCTGACAACAAATAATTATAGCTGATTCAGCAACATTTGTGGTTTCACGGAAAGTGTGACAGAGTTCTGTCTTTGCAAAGAAACGACGGCGTTGAAAAAGGTCAGGCATGTGATGTTGTGCCACAGTGCTGGGAGTGTGCCGTCTTACTGAGATCTAAGACGTCATCGGTCTTGATGAGGTCTTCGGGTCTGGTCAGAGGCAGCTGTGTCTCCGGTTCTCCTCGGAGCTGCAGTGACAGCGACCGCAGCATGAAGAACACTCGTATGGCCTGTAGGGGACAAACAAGCACCATTGAAGTCGACACACACTGTACATTAGACATCCGGTATTTGGACGTACAGTACAGGCCAAAAGTTTGGACACACCTTTTCATTCAATGTATTTACATGACTATTTGCATTGTAGATTGTCACTGAAGGCATCAAAACTATGAAGGAACACGCGTGGAGTTATGTACTTAACAAAAAAGGTGAAATAACTGAAAACATGTTTTATATTCTAGTTTCTTCAAAGTCACCCTTTGCTCTGATTACTGCTTTGCACACTCTTGGCATTCTCTCGATAAGCTTCAAGAGGTAGTCAACTGAAATGATTTTCACTTTACAGGCGTCATAGGTTTGATGTCTTCAGTGACAATCTACAATGTAAATAGTCATGAAAATAGAGAAAACGCATTGAAATGAGAAGGTGTGTCCAAGCTTTTGGATACACTACTGTTTATCGGTATTGGCCTTTTTCTTGATAATTTTACCAACTAAAAGAGCTCTACATCAGCAGATTCAGAATATACACATATGACACCAATATATAGTATTTAAAAATCAATAATTGGTAAAGTGTTCAAGCACAAGCCTGCTTGGCCTGCATGAAAAAACATCCCTTTCCGCCGGAGCTCAATTTTCTATCTATTTTTTAAATTTAAGAATACAAATTACTCTTATTGTCAATAATTATCCCCAAATATGCTATTTTTTGCGAGGAAATCCAGTGTTTGTTCTTCTTTTCTGGTCCGTTTGGCTTGTTTTCCATCGACAAGCCTCCATCCGCATCACTTATTGAAATTCCGTGATTCAGTCAAATAATGTGACAGAGATGGAGGGACGTAAAAACGACAGAAAAAGATACCGCTCGAAAAATGCAAACGTGTAAATATCTTGACGAATAGGTGATTGATATATAATTACAGAAGATTAGGTAGTAGCTCACACTTTCTCATACTTTCCTTAACATCCAGGAAGAAATGACGTCAGCCAGCTGGAAAAATGTCTCAAGTATACTGTAAATTCCGGACTGTAAGCCGCTGCTTTTTTCCTACGCTTTGAACCCTACGGCTTATAAAATGGTGCGGCTAATTTATGGATTTTTCTTCGACGGCAATAATGTTCTGTGGTCAATACTTTTCATCAAACACAAGCAGAGACACTGAAAAGGTGTGTTATTGTTGGTGCTATGGCGCCATCTTTTGGATGTGTTTGCTCACTGCAGGTGTTGTGGGTCGACAATGCACTTCATATTTTAATGCCTTAAACCGGAAGTAAAACCGTCCGTAGCGTTTCTACTCGTATGGATTCTTCATTTGTCATTCCAAGCAACGTTTGTAAGTTTTACAATATAACTACAACAATTATTACTTACTAAAGCGTCCCATGTGTGATGTCTGTAGGTGTGTTTTCATGCATATTTGTACGCGCTACCGTAATGTAATCAAGCGAGCGTTGTTAGCATTAGCTAATGTGCTAACACGTTTACGAGTGTCGGTGTTCGAATTATTAACTTACAATGGCATTCTTTTTGTGTTGTTTCAGTTTCACAAACTCCTCACTAAATTCACCTAAACATCACCGTGGAGTTATTAAGTCTGTTTAGCTGATTGGAGAGCTAGCTTGCGCAGCGAGTGGGTCCAAGACCATGACTGATGTTTTTGTTTGATCAGCCGTTTTACTGCCGTGTTACAGACACCGTTTAGAAACAATTAAGGTATGTAAATAAACATTTACAAAATATTTCTGTGTAAATAACTCATTCCACAACGTATATAACTGTGACTATTAATCCGGTGCGGCTAATATATGGAAAACTATTTTTTTCTTCTAAAATTTAGTGGGTGTGGCTTATAATATAGTCCGGAAAATACGATACACTACATAGAGAGTTCACAATATTTCACAAGGAAACCTTAGAATGTACTCAATCAATAAACTGTTACAAAATTGAGCAAAGATGATGAATTATTGTTATGTAGAAAAATGCCATATTTAATTTTTTTTTTAAAACAATTTCCACAAGATTTTATATATTTTGAAATGCAAATGTTGATGCTCCTCTTAGAAACACATCAAAAAAAGGTGATGTTTGCTGCTAAATTAAACACAACATCAAACATTATGGTCCCACATTTCCTAAGAAACAATGTTAAAAAACAACTTAATGCCTTGCCCAGCTGTTTACTGACATATAATATTCATGTTGAAGTAACTTTTACTCCAAATATCGCTTATCGTCCTCCTTGGCCCGTATGGGTCCATCTCTCCTTTAGCACCTACCCTGCGTGTCTTCTCCACATCTCCACAAGGCAGCCGCTTGACAAAGTCGATGCCTGTCAGAGGCGTGCCGGTGGGTGGCAGCAGTATGGAGGCGTCCATCATCAAATACTCCACGTTCAGCGGTTTACTCTGAAACGATCGGCACTTTTTAACACCTGGAAGAGTTTCAAACATCCTTTTGTCTTTGAAGGAAAAGGCCGACTTACGGTCATGCTCCTGTATTCGTCTTCAAACATGTCGAGAAAGATCTCCTCGCCCTGCAGGACAAAGTGATGCATAGAGAGAACGTTACTGGATTGTTTTAAGGCTAGTGGACATTCTTTGAAAAATTTGATATTGATACTCCTTTTCCCTTTGTGGTCATTTTATATTTAGGTTTGTGTCTGGTTGTTGATATCAAGCTTTGCTAAACGGGTGTCACACTCGTTTTCATAGGGCTGCAATTATTTAATAATGACATGTATTCATTACGTACACTGTAAACAAAATCTGTGAATTTTACAGTAAAAAAACCAAAATTTTGGTGTTTTTTATAAATATAAATGGCAAAAAGGTACCAAATCTGTTTTTAGACTGAGCTACCAGTTTTTACCTTAAAAAAAGATTTTACAGTGTACAATTTGCTAAAGTAGTTTCTGTATTTTCCGGACTATAAGCCGCTACTTTTTTCTTTCGCTTTGAAACCTACAGCTTATAAAAACGGTGCGGCTAATTTATGATTTTTTTCTTCGCTAACGACCATAATGTTTTGTATTCCACATATAGCTTTGACATAACACTGACCGAGACACTGAAAAGGTGTGTCATTGTTTGTGCTAATGCGCCATCTTTTGGACAGGTTTACTCACTGCAAGTGTTGCTGGTTGAAAATGGACTTCCTCTTTCGTGCCTTGAACCGGAAGTATAAGTTGTGTTTCGTCTACTGTTCGTCCATAGCGTTTCTACTTGTATCAATTCTTCATTCATCACTCCAAGCAACGATTGTAAGTGTAACTAAAACAATTCTTACTTACTAAAGCGTCCCATGTGTGATGTCTGTAGGAGTGTTTTCATGCATATTTGTACGTGCTATCATAATGTAATCAAGCTAACGTCGTTAGCATTAGCGAATATGCTAAAACGTTTGTTAATAATACTAATTATTAACTTACAATGGCATTCTTTTTGTATTGTTTCACTTTTGTAAATTCACCAAAACGTCACTGTGAAGTTATTGAGTCTGTTTAGCGGATTGGAGAGCTAGCTTGCGCAGCTAGTGGGTCAATGACGATGACTTCTGTTTGGTTTGATCAGCCGTTTTACTGCCGTTACAGACACCGTTTGGAAACAAGAAACATTTACAAAATATTTCGTACCAGTATATATCTGCAACTTATAGTCTGGTGCGGCTTATATAAGTAAAAATATTTATGTTCTAAAATCTGGTGGGTGCGGCTTGAATACTGGAAGATATGCTAATTTGATTTAGACAAAAAAAAGAATTCTGGAATGCATGACAACATTATATTTGTTGCAATATTAGACCAAGTTCAAAAGATATGAAAAAGCTTTCAGTATGTTTACTTTTTCTGTAAAAATGGAAAGTTAAATGCTTCAAGTAAGAAAAAACACATTATTCCAGGCCAATAAAATGATGTGGCGGGCCAGATAGGGCCTTGAGTTTGACACCTGCGCTTTAAAATACCAATTGTGTACTTATTTCTCCACTGCTATTTTTTTTTATGCAGATGTATTTTTTTAACAGGTCCCAGTTAAAGAAAACAAATAAATCCACTCTTAAAGTTGAACATGATCAATATTTGTTATCCTTATTTTGCGCCTACGTTATCATATCACCTTACTAAAAACAAAACCTGCAAGATAGACAACTAAATTACTGCTAAGATAAGTGTTCTTTGATCTGGATTTATTACAGCTCTCCCAACCTCAACAAAGATTTGGATTCATATGCGTTTAAAAATCATTTCAAACATTTTTGTTCAGTCGGTGTTTGAGGAAAAAGAAAGAGAAATCCTAAAAGTTTCTAAATTTAGTAGATATTTTTCTTTTTTTTCTTCAGACAGTGTTGATTTATGACACCGAAAACAACTGCTGTTACTGATACTGCAACTGAGGTCAAAGACAAACAGAAAGCAAGCCCAGAAGCGAAATTAAAGTCAGAGAGCGTGTGGATTTGGTTTTGTTTACTTTAAAGAAACTGAAATCCACACTAATAAACATTATTCATCTGCTGTTTAAACTCGCACGCTTTCTTTGAATGCTTTGTGAACGTCCACTATTATAGAGTACGTACAAACCTCAAAACCAGTGAAGTTGGCATATTGTGTAAATGGTAAATAAGACAGTAACAATAACAGAATACAATGATTTGCATATCCTTTTCGACCTATATTTAATTTAATACACAGCAAAGACAAAACACTTAATGTTCGAACTGGAAGACTTTGTTCTTTTTGCAAATATTAGCTCATTTGGAATTTGATGCCTGCCACGTGTTTCAAAAAAGCTGGCACAAGTGGCAAAAAAGACTGAGAAAGTTGAGGAATGCTCATCAAACACTTATTTGGAACATCCCACAGGTAATCGGCAAGGTCTTGACCTTTGATCCCTCAGGCGGTACTGTATCAAAAAGCGACATCAGTGTGTAAAGGATATCACCACACAGGCTCAGGAACACTTCAGAAAACCACTGTCAGTAACTACAGTTGGTTGCTACATCTGTAAGTGCAAGTTAAAATTCTACTATGCAAAGCGAAAGCCATTTATCAACAACACCCAGAAACGTCGCCGGCTTCGCTGGGCCCTAGCTCGTCTAAGATGGACTGATGCAAAGTGGAAAAGTGTTCTGTGGTCTGACGAGTCCACATCTCAATTTGTTTTTGGAAACTGTGGACGTCGTGTCCTCCGGACCAAAGAGGAAAAGAACCATCCAGACTTTTATAAGTACAAAGTTGAAAAGCCAGCATCTGTGATGGTATGGGGGTGTATTAGTGCCCAAGGCATGGGTAACTTACACATCTGTGAAGGCACCATTAATGCTGAAAGGTACATACAGGTTTTGGAGCAAGAGATGTTGCCATCCAAGCAACGTTATTATGGACGCCTCTGCTTATTTCAGCAAGACAATGCCAAGCCACGTGTTATAACAGCATGGCTTCATAATAAAAGAGTGCGGGTACTAGACTGGCCTGCCTGTAGTCCAGACCTGTCTCCCATTGAAAATGTGTGGCGCAATATGAAGCCTAAAATACCACAACGGAGACCCCGGACTGTTGAACAACTTAAGCTGTACATCAAGCAAGAATGGGAAAGAATTCCACCTGAAAAGCTTCAAAAATGTGTCTCCTCAGTTCCCAAACGTTCACTGAGTGTTGTTAAAAGGAAAGGCCATGTAACACAGTGGTAAAAATGCCCCTGTGGCAACTTTTTTGCAATGTGTTGCTGCCATTAAATTCTAAGTTAATGATTATTTGCAAAAAAAAAAAAAATTCTCAGTTGGAACATTACATATCTTGTCTTTGCAGTCTATTCAATATAAGTTGAAAAGGATTTGCAAATCATTGTATTCTGATTTTATTTACCATTTACACAGCATGCCAACTTCACTGGTTTTGGGTTTTGTAATCTATATATGTATGTACCTTGTAGAATCGACGCAGCAGGTGCAGACTTTCTTCTCTCGCTCCCTGTGACACAGAGAAAATGTGGTTCAAAGAAAAGCAGGCGTTTGTCAGGACCCACCCACTTTTAATCTTGTAAATCGTTGGGCTTATAGGAAGGATTTTGTTGTGCTGCTACGCCCTTCCCAGGCGGACCACATGCGACACACTTTGAATAAAAACTGGGGTGAGTCGTGTTCAAACACGTCCCGTACAACACAAAGGGCACTCGGAGGCGTAGGGCGTACAATTGTTAGTCAACCGTCAGGCGCCAATAAACGACCTCCATGGAATAAATAACGCAAAACCAAGATGTGACGTTAGCGAACGAATCGGGTCTTTTGAACGCCTCTTTAAGGTGAACGAGGAGAACCAATTCCCAGTTGTGAGTCGTTCTATTTTTTTTTTTTTCACGTGCAAGTTTAGCGTCGGCAATTGACTCTGCACGTGCGTGCCACCCGGCTGGCAACTGGACTAGAAAAAGTCAGAGTTAAAGGACATTTTGCAGCATTTGGATAAACTTTTTTTTTTCTTTAATAAAATAAAACCAAAATATTTTCATAAAAAATACGGAAATAGATATATTTTTTATTTTATGTTGTTTTTTTTAGGATTCACAAAGGGTATATCATTTTTCCATGGAGTCTGCTGAAAATGATGGAAAGCGCCACTCTACATAGCAACTGAAACTGTGGTCTAAGTTGGAATTGCCACAAAACACATTTCAAGATATTTAATACTCTATTGCCATCTGGTGGCTAAAGTAGATAGTGCACACCCCTAATTTGTCACGTTTCATGTGTCAGGTAAACACATCACTTTTTTCTGTTGTTAATTTCTGTCCTAATTTTTATTGTTTTATTTATACTTTTTATATCCATCAATGCATTTTATTCTGACTTATTGTGTATTTTCTTCTATATTGTTAAAACGCTAGACTTTTTTTTTAGGTGAGGTGGGAAAATTCTAAGCTGGGAAATATGGCACCGCCTTATGGAGTGTTTAGAATAAAAACACAACAAAAATCCAGTTATAGCTAATATTTCAGAGTAAATTTCAAAAATAGAGTAATATTTGTGTACATTTCATTATATGTGATGACTGTATTATGACGATAGTATATATGATAGTATATATCTGTATCATGAATCAATTTAAGTGGACCCCGACTTAAACAAGTTGAAAAACTTATTCGGGTGTTACCATTTAGTGGTCAATTGTACGGAATATGTACTTCACTGTGCAACCTACTAATAAAAGTCTCAATCAATCAATCAATCAATATATATATATATATATATATCTATATATATATATCTATATACATAGATATATATATATATACATATATATATATATCTATATATATATATATATATATATATATATATATATATATATATATATATATATAGATATATATATATTTATATTTATATATATACATAATAATTAAAATAAGGAGCCAGTCTTTTGAACGGCTCTTTGAAATGAACAACTCTTCAGGAAGCAGCCATTAATCCATCTCTATTGCAAAAGCACAACTCTGATCTGTTGAGATTTGACAGTTGGATTATGTTTTTATTGCTGAAAACAATTGTGAAACCAAAAGATCGTTAACGACAGGTGGTTGAGCATAAATGAGTGTAATTGGCTATTCATTAACCAATTAAAAAGATGGCGGCAGCAGGGCTGCACCTGATTCCTGTAAACCCGAGCAGAGAAAAGAAAGAAGGTGGGGCGACTATCTTCATTACTGACTCGGGAGTGAAGGATTCTGGTACCAATCCAGCTTCCGCCCTCTGTCCTTGGATCAGACACTCCACCTTTTTTTGTTCTTTATAATATTTGTTTTCTTTTCTGTCCTTTAGAAGAGGCGATTGATAAGGAATGTTCTTCTTCTAGGACTGGGGAATGATGACCAGCATGCATCTTGGTCATCGTTGCTGGACAGTCTTGGGAACATGAAGTTTGATCCATGACATTCTTTATCTGGGACATGAAATGTCACAAGAAGTGGTGTGTGTGTGTACGTGTGTGTGTGTGTGCGTGTGTGTGTGTGTGTATGTTGCTTTGCAAAATGGACCATTTTCTGAAGATTCTACTTCATATTGTTTATTACCAAAGTAATAGTTTTAACAAACATAAGTTCACAAAACTTCTGCAAATTGATTGGAAAATGTTGCAACAATTTTTTAGAAGTTGGATCAAAGTAAAATTGTTTAACATATATGTATTGTATTTAGCTGTGGTGTACTTACTTTGCTGTCTTCTTTCATTTTTGCACATTTTTGGGGGAAAATTGTTCTTAATTTTGTTGCATCTTCAACTTATCACCAAGTTAAATATACCAATTTATACCAACCTTTAAAATACATTTAATTAGGTGCGGTGTAATTAATTTGCTACATTTTTTCATGTTTATTAAACCTAATTTTGTTGCATCTTCAACTTATCACCAACTTAATTATACCAAACATTACCAAATTAAAAAACACAAAGTTCTCAAAACTAGTAAGCATTGATTGGAAAATGTTTCAACATTTTTTTTTTTTACTTGCATCAAAGTAAAAATGTTGAACTTTTATAAATTTTATTTAGGTGTAGTGTACTTAATTTGCTGTCTTGTTTCATTTTGGCAAATTTTTTGTGAAAAATGTTACTTAATTTTGTTGCATCTTCAATTTATCACCAAGTTAATGATACCAAGTTTTACCAACCTATAAAATACATTTAATTAGGTCCGGTGTAATTAATTTGCTGTCATTTTTCATGTTAATTAAACCTAATTTTGTTGCATCTTTAACTTATCACCAAGTTAATTATACCAAGTTTTACCAACCTATAAAATACATTTAATTAGGTCCGGTGTAATTAATTAGCTGCCTTTTTTCATGTTTATTAAACCTAATTTTGTTGTATCTTCAACTTATCACCAAGTTAATTATACCAAGTTTTACCAACCTATAAAATAAATTTAATTAGGTCCCGTGTAATTAATTTGCTGCCTTTTTTCATGTTTATTAAACCTAAATTTGTTGCATCTTCAACTTATCACCAACTTAATTATACAAAGTTTTACCCAATTAAAAAACAGAAAGTTCTCAAAACTTGTAAAAATTGATTGGAAAATGTTGCAACTTGTAAAAAGGGATTGAAAAAAGTTGCAACATTTTTTTAAAGTTGCATCAAAGTAAAACATGTTAACTTATATATATATATTATGTAGGTTTGGTGTACTTCATTTGCTGTTTTCTTTAATTTTTCTCCAACTTAATTTATGCAATTTTTTTTAAAATTTTACTTAATTTTGTTGCATCTTCAACTCATCACCAAGTTAATAATACCAAGTTTTACCAACCTAGAAAATACATTTAATTAGGGGCGGTGTAATTAATTTGCATCCTTTTTTCATGTTTATTAAACCTAATTTTATCGCATCTTCAACCTATCACCAACTTAATTATACAAAGTTTTACCAAATTAAAAAACTACGTTTTCAAAACTTGGAAAAATTACTTGGAAAAAGTTGCAACATTATTTTGAAGTTGCATCAAAGTAAAATGTTTTACCTTATATATTTTATTTAGTTGTGGTGTACTTAATTTGCTGTCTTATTTCATTTTTGCACATTTTTTGGAGGGAAAATGTTACTTAATTTTGGTGAATCTTCAACTTATCACCAACTTAATTATACCAAGTTTTACCAAATTAAAAAACAAAAAGTTCTCAAAACTTGGAAAAAAGTATTGGAAAATGTTGCAACATTTTTTTTAAGTTGCAAGAAAGACATTTTTTTCAACTTATGTATATTTTATTTAGGTGTGGTGTACTTCATTTGCTGTCTTCTTTCATTTTTGCACATTTTTTTGGGGAAAATTGTATTTAATTTTGTTGCATCTTCAACTTATCACCAAGTTAATTATACCAATTTTTTTTAGTATATATATACTGTGTGTGTATATATACATACACACACACACACACACACACACACACACACACACACACACACACACACACACACACACACACACACACACACACACATACACACATACACACACACACCCACACACACACACACACACACACACACACACACACACACACACACACACACACACACACACACACACACACACACACACACACAATCTACAGATAGATCTGAAGTTGATCGAGAGATTTAAGCGTTGAAAGTAAAAAAAATAATTAACACTTTTTTGAGTGGGACCTTTTTGGATCCCTGATCATTTTTGTGGGATTTTTCTTCATACAACCTGTCATTTCACAAAAAATAATAATGAATCAAAATCAATGTTGTAAATAATTATTGACCTATTTTCAAACACTTCAGTTGAAATATTCTACTTTGACATTTTTTGAGGGGAAATAATTGCATATTTTGCGTGTTTTCCAGAATTTTTTTTTTTTTTTTTTTTTTACAAAATGGGCATAAAACAGTAAAAAAACCATCAATAAAACTTTATATAGACCGATCTAAAGTTGATCTAGAGATTTAAGCTTTGAAAACAAACATTTTTCAAAATTTATTTAATACTGAGAACCTTCCAGGTCCCTGGGACCAAACCTGAGGGGAGCCCTAAAGTACTCAGTACTACCGACAAAATTAAGTTTTACCTACAGTATAAAAGTATGTAATTTGGTACCCATCCCTAATTGTCCAGGCAGATGGGAGTCCTGGTTCTGTTTCAGGTTTTTCCCCTTGTTTGTTGGAAGTGAGTGAGTCGTACCTCCAGGCAGGCCAGGTGAACGTCTTTGATGATGCACTGACTTCCAGACAAGACGGACTGTTTCAGTAGAAGGCAGCTGAGCTCCAGGGTGGCAAGGCGCACTCTACCATCTGAACACAGGACCAAGACAGCAATAAGCCACACTTGCACAGTTCTGGGAGGGACGCTTTGGAGATTGCAAATGACCTGGCTGTGCTGCCAGACTCATGACTCGAATCAGCCTCTCTGCAAGAACCAAACTGTAGGAACTTCTCTCCTTGTCGGGGACTGGCAGCTGCAACCTCTCCAGGAGATCACCGTTGATGCCTGAGGAAAGAGGTGCCAGACATTTTGGTCAGGTGTATGCTTTGTGCTCCAAAACTAATCAAACTTTACCTAAATTTAAATGTAGCTCCAGGTCACGTCCAGTCTTCTAACATAGATTGTATCTTATGTTAACTACATGATTACAGTCGTCCCTCGCCACATCGCACTTCCAATATTGGGGCCTCACTACGTCAAGATTTTTGTCTATAACGGTACATAAATACAGTGTTCCCTCATTTAACGCTGGGGTTACGTTCCAAAAAATACCCGCTTTAGTAAAATCCGTGTAGTTGAAGTTGATTCCCCCGCCCCCGTTTTTTATGTTTTCGTTCATTATATATTTTTTTCATACACTATGTTTTTTCATTTACCGAATATTTTTTTTCCATTTACTGTGCATGTTTTTTCATTTACACGTTTTTTAAAAATTTATTATGGTTATTTCCTTTACATGTTTTTTTTTTATTTATTATGTTTTTTTCGTTTACACGTTTTTTGAAAAATGTATTGTTTTGTTGTTTACATTTTTTTATTTGTTTTTTTCGTTTATAAATTTTTTTATTATGTTTTTTTCGTTTACAGGTTTGTTTTATTTATTATGCTTTTTTTATTATATTTTTTTCGTTTACATGTTTTTTTAAAATGTATTATGTTTTTTTCGTTTACACATTTTTTAAATTTGTTATGTTTTTTTCGTTTACAAGTTTTTATTTATTTATGTTTTTTTACTTTACACGTTTTTTTTGTTTTTTTTTGTTTACACGTTTTTTTATTATGTTTTTTTTCATTTACAGATTTTTTTTTTTATTTGGTTTTTTTTCGTTTACAGATTTTTTTATTTATTATGTTTTTTTTCGTTTACACATTTTTTATTTATTAAGTTTTTTTCGTTAACACGTTTTTTTATTTTATTTATTGTGTTTTTTTCGTTTACAATACTGCACAGTATATGTATGCTCGCATCAAAGAATTTTGTAAATTAGGCAAGCTGAACACATTCTGTAGTGTACAGGACACATGGCATGAAGAAGATTGATTGACAATGGTCTACAGTCCCTTGGCCAATCAGGACGCAGAACACAATGCGCATTTATACGCTGTAAAAAAAGTAAAAATCTGTGAACCGTGTTGTAGCGAGGTAACACTATATATATATATATATATATATATATATATATATATATATATATATATATATATATATATATATATATATATATATATATTTATATATATATATATATATATATTCTACATATTTATGGTGGAAATAAAGTTTTTTACTGTGCAGTATTTTTCTCTTGTTTGGTTTAAATGTATTTCGAACACGTATGCAATGGCAAGAGATATACATATTTATATTTCTCTTCACAACATGTTTAAAAAGGAGTAGGAAGAAGCCTCATCCTGCCCCTTTTCCAATTGATAGCAATTTAGTAGCACATTGACACTTCCTGTCCTCGTTTTGAATGAATGCAACAGATCTCGTAGTAATAGTTGAGTCACTTATGGTTCGCATATGAGGTGAATAATATCTCATTTTCCATAAATGTTCATCAAAAGTATTATTTTTTGTACTTTGTAAACACTTTTAGTTTGCATAGCCTCTTCAAGTGGATCGATCATATTAGTACATTGTTTGTTAAACCATGCCATCATTTAATTCCACATACTTATATACTAAATGTCTTAAGTGTTGTGCGTGCATACAAATGTTTGAAATTTCATGTTTCTCTAAGGTTATATTTCTCCTCTTTAGTTAAGAAGTATTGTTGGGTAGCAAATGCATAAAATAATTGAATTTCAATCATTTCTGATCTTTTTTGTAACATAGTTAGTGAATGAAGTGTACTTTTGTAGTTATTTCCCCATATTTCTGCACAATCACTCAGGTATGGTAACACTAGCGAGCAGTAGAGAATATAAAGTGATTTTTGGTCAAGTGCATATTTTGCTTTACCTTATGTCGTATATTTTTATATGAGATTTCCAGTTCATTTTATCATCTATTATTACGCCCAAAAATGTTGTTTCTTTTACTCTGTCAATGTCTACTCCGTCTATTTTCTATAATTACGGTTTGTTGTGGCAAAAGATAAACATATTCAGCGAAACGTCCGTTTCCGGGTTAAAAGTGACAACGCCAACAACACGACGACTAATCTTGGTGCTATCTTCACAACTTTTTGATGCACCTCATCTTCAACTCCTGCTTCATCAATAACACATCTTTGGTGGGACTTTGCATCAGGGTCACTTAGTACATTGTCTATTAATCCATGCCATCATTTAATTCCACATACTGATATACTAAAGGTTTTAAGTGCTGTACATGCATTCAAATGTTTGAAATTAGATCACTAAAAGGGGTTATATTATGATTTATTTTCTATATGTAAACTCTTCCCTGTGGTCTACATAACATGTAATGGTGGTTCTTTGGTAAAAATGTTGCATCGATGATGTTTTACAGACCAACTTCAAGCCTCTTTCAGCCATGTTTTAGTGTTTAGCACTTCCGCAGCGAGTCTACTGACAGGTATAAGTTTGAACTATACACTATTTTATATTAGAAATAGCAACATCGTAGAATGCATGTGCATGTACGAGCCAGTCTGCCCCTCAACAAGAGGGAAGAGGGGAAAAAAAGGAACTTATTGACTACAACTCCCGCAGAGCACTTTGGGTAAATTTATACCATATGTGGATAATCCGCTGTTGTCAATATTGGTGAAATTGTCACAAATTGGGCAATTTACGAACAAGTTGTTAAAAAATATATTTCCGCCGTTCCTCAATTGTTTGATTTTTAACTTTTTCCGGACTTATGCACATCCAAGATATACAAAAACAGGTACCAATATGTAAGAAAAGTTGCTTTGCATTATAGGTTCCCGATGAAGTATTTCCACAAAGTGGTTCTGTTGTAGTGGCCGGGTGACTGCCATAGCAATGACGCTACTAGTGAGTACTGTATTCTACAGTAGAACACACTCAAGGCTACTATATTGGGTAAAAACCAGCATAATTTCATGTTTGGAGGGCTCTAATTATGTTATAAACATATTTAAAAACTATTGTTTATGTTTAAACTATGAAATGACAACACAATGCTAACAACACGGCTAATGGACGAAGCTGCGACTGCCAAGTTGACCGACTTTTGACAGAACAACTTACGTCCATGGAAGCCCAGGTCTAACTTAGGAAGAATTACCCAGGATGCGATTAAGGATTTCCACGTTGTGGTTTTGTTGTAGTGGCCGGGTGACTGCCATAGCAATGACGCTACTAGTGAGTACTGTAATCTACAATAGAACACACTCAAGGCTACTATATTGGGTGAAACCAGCGTAATTTCATGTTTGGATGGCTCTAATTATGTTATAAACATATTTAGAAAATATTGTTTAAGCTCCAACTATAAAAATACGTTTATTACAGTCAGGCCTGGAACCAACTAGCCGTGATCAACGATGGATGACTGCAATGCATTCAGGTAAATATTCTGATGGCTGAAAAGCCACTGTAACAAAACAAAACAACTTTACATGAAATAAAAGAAGCAACCTTTGCTGTGTGAGACGGCATAAAGCAGGCAGAGGACAAACAGTGCATGGTAGTCATCGTCAGTGCAGTCCAGGGCGCTGTACACCATGTCCAAGAAGGGCCTGCGGCACGGGAGAAGAGGAAATCAGACATTTCTTGACAAACCCCGGCGTGCGGCACGTCAGCGTGCACCTGCTTCTCTGGGTGTGTGAGCGCGTGGCAGCTTCCGTCTTCTCTTCGTCTGTGATGTTCTGCTCGGTCAGCTCCGTCACTTTACAGGTGTCCATCACCACCATCTCAATCTCTGGACGTGCAAAAACACACATGCGGTCATAACGTGCACGTGTGAGAGCCTTTTTTTACACAAGAATGGTCACTAAGCAGTTTCCCTTTCACTTTCACTCATAACTATCAGTACATTGACAAATGTATTTATTTATTGGTTAAAATATATATATTTATAGCTCATCAAGGATGTGAATCTTACAACTCCTGATTATTGGGTTGACATTTTGATTCATAATTAATTATCGATTCAACAAGATTCTCCATTTAAACCAATTATTGCAATATATTATTTGGTATATACCAGGGGTGTCCAAAGTGCGGCACGGGGGCCATCACATAGGTGAAATGTAAAGAGAAAAGTTAAAAAAAAACTGTCATTGCTAAAAAATAATAATAATAATAATAATAATGAATCAAAATCAATGTTATTCAAGGGTCCAATTACTTCACATGAAATATTCCACTTTGTCATATTTTGGAGGAAAATGTTGTATATCTTACCATAAAAAAGTGATTTTTTTAACACAAAAAAGACATCAAACATAAAATAAATAAATAAATAAAACTATATATCGCCATGTAGATCTGAAGTTGATATAGAGCAGGAGTGTCCAAAGTGGGGCCCGTTTGCAGCCCGCAGCTATTTTTTAACGGGCCTCGGCACATTCTAAAAAAAACTAGTAAAAAAAAAAAAACAACATAAAAAAATAAAATAAAAGAGCACATAGGTGAAATGTAAAGAGAAAAGTTTTTTTTTTTAAATGTCATTGCTAAAAAAAATTTATCAAAATCAATGATGTCATGAATTATTGACCTATTCAGGGGTCCAACTACTTTACATCAAAAATGCCACTTTGACATCCTCAATAGGAGATATTTAAAGTGAAATTGCACTTTTAAAAAAATATATATATTTTGTCTATCATTCACAATACTTACGTGAGCCAAGAACACATTCGCTTTTCTTTTATTCGTGCATTCTAAATAGTAAATAAACGCTAGCAAAAGCCAGCTAACAATGGAGGTGAGAGAAATCGCACTTTTCTGCCTATAACGCACTCTAAAAACATCAAAAAACTGCCCTCAACGTTTTATATACACTTATATTTTTTATCCTGAATTGAAGATCTACAAGTTTTAGAAGCTGTGTGCTAAACAGATGCAGCTTTAATGCAACATTAAGCATCATGTAGCAGTATTGCTAAGTGCTAAACAAGATATACAAACATAATAAAACAATCACTTACTGTACAATGTCTGCTCTCACTAGGATAAAGACTGATGGAATGTTTACATCTTCCCTTTTAGGTAGGTTTTTAAAAAACAGGTGCCGCAAACGAGCGTCTCTTCGTGTCTTTCTCGCCGTCTCCCGGTCTAAGTTGGATGTCAAAGTTGACCAACTTGTGGGTTTATGTCCACAACCTTCTACTATCCAGGTGAGAGACATGATTTATCATCTAGAATTAACTTTCACCAACTGGAAGGTAATGCAGCAGCTCAATATGTCAATATAGCAGCATAAGCTAGTTAGCCCTCTGTGATCACGACACTGCTGAAAAGTAGTTCCTCAACCTTAGCGCTTATAATAACAATATCGCTAATACTTGTTAATATTCAGGTCACGACATGTAAATGGATGAAATAATGTACTCCCATTAGCTGCATTGTTAGCGACCTCGTATTTGCCATATTTTACGACTTAGAATGCATAAAAAAAGAAAAACGTGTTGCCTCCTTTCACGTTCCCTCCGACCCATCAATGTCGTCTGTGGGCCTGTTTGGGGACGTCTTGGATCCGTCCCTTGAGGGGGGTGCTATGAGTAGCTGTGCAGCTGGGGAGGCACAGCTATTTCTAACTCCAGTGGATCTGCTGCAGGCGCCGGCATCCACCCCGGTGGACCTACAGATGCCGTCATCCACCCCGGTGGACGTACAGATGCCGTCATCCACCCCGGTGGACCTACAGACGCCGTCATCCACCCCGGTGGACCTACATACGCCGCCATTACCCCGGTGGGCCTACAGATGCCGCCATCCACCCCGGTGAACCTACAGACGCCGCCATCCACCCCGGTGGGCCCTCCCAGGCCGGCAGACGAGCTGCCTGCTCCTCTGGCTCCGCCCAGGCTGACGACATCGTCTTCCTCGTTTCTGGCTCCGCCCAGGTTGACGACATTGTCTTCCTCGTCTCTGGCTCCGCCCAGGCCGACGACATCGTCTTCCTCGTCCCTGGCTCTGCCCAGGCCGACGACATCGGCTTTCTCGTCTCCGGCCGGCCGTCCCACGGCGTCGCCAGCTTCCTCGTCTGTGGCCGGCCGTCCCACGGCGTCGCCATCTTTCTCGTCTCTGGGCCAGCCGTCTCAAGGCGTCGCCAGCTTCCTCGTCTGTGGCCTGCCATCCCACGGCGTCGCCAGCTTTCTCGTCTCTGGGCCAGCCGTCCCACGGCGTCGCCAGCTTTCTCGTCTCTGGCCAGCCGTCCCAAGGCGTCGCCAGCTTCCTCGTCTCTGGCCGGCCGTCCCACGGCGTCGCCAGCTTCCTCGTCTCTGGCCGGCCGTCCCAAGGCATCGCCAGCTTCCTCGTCTCCGGCGGGCCGTCCCATGGCGTCGCCAGCGTCTCCAGCATAGTCGCCTCCGCGACCTCCAGCTGGGCTGACGCCTGGGCGGCCATCTCGTCGGATATGGCTGTTCCGTGGGCGACCGCCTCGCCAGTTGCGGCGGCAAGTTGCCACCTGACTCTTCCCCGCTGGTTGCGGGGACACTTGGCCTGGCGGCCCACCGCCTTGTCCTCCCTCTGCCCTCCCCGTGACTTTGGACTTTTTAGTTTTTCTACAAACGTCTGGTATCCGTTATGGGAAGGGGAGCTACTGTCAGGCTTGTCACTGACAGGTTGTTTTAGTTTTCCCTCTTTTTGTGCTTTATTTCCTGTCAGCGCAGTCAGCAGACTACTATTCATACCTGCCTCGCCCTCCATTCAGTGCTGGAGTATTGTTAGCTGGTTACTGTTTGCTGTTTCCAGTTTGCCTGTTTCCTGGTTCCTGTTTTCCTGCATTTTATTTTTGACATTAAAAGTCATGTTTTCCGGCATCAAGCCTGCCATCTCTGCATCTTAGGGTTCATCACCAACACCTCCTGACACTACTGGTTCTTTGAAGGCTACAGTAGCACTAAAAAAGTCATTATTTTGTCAATCCATTATTGTGTTTTTTAGAGTGTTTCATGGGCGGATTAGTGTACTCCCTTTAGCCACCTCCTACTTGCCATATTTTACGACTTAGAATGCATTAAAAAGGAAAACGTGTTCTTGTCTTGCATAACGATTGTGAATGATAAACATTACAAAAAAAGTACATTTCCCATTCAAAATAAGAGAATAATATACAATTATGAATGTTTATTTTAAGTTTATTTTACTTATTTTTCATTGTGTTAAGAATAGTAAACTTTAAAAATAGCCTTTACTGTTAATACAAGTTCTTTGAAGGCTAAAGTAGCACTAAAAAAAGTAATTATTTTCTCAATCCATTATTGTTTTTTTGTTTTATTTTAGAGTATTTTATGGGCGGATCAATGTACTCCTTTTAGCCACCTCGTACTTGCCATATTTTACGACTTAGAATGCATCAAAAAAGAAAAACGTGTTGTCTTGCCTCAGGATTGTGAATGATAGACAACATTACAAAAAAGTACAAAATAAGAGAATAATATACAATAATGAATGTTTATTTTAAGTATATTTGACTTATTTTTCCCTTTTCATCAAGTTAAGAATGGTAAACTTTAAAAATAGCCTCTACTGTTCTTTGAAGGCTACAGTAGGACAAAAAAAAGAAGTAATTATACTGTCACTCAGTTATTGTTTTGAAATCCAAACAAGTCAAAGGTTGAATTCTGAATGAATGATGCACACAGAGCCAGAGGAAGAAGACAGGCGGACAGGTGAGGCGCACAGGATGGATGACGTCATTGTGGAAATGGACAATTTACGAGCAATGGCGTATGGTGAGTGGTCGCCATGGGAACCAAATGAAAGCAAGGGAGGCAGGAGGGCCTCGTCTCAAAACTAGGCTAAGAGAATGTTTGATTGTTTTGGTGCTACAAAGTGGAAGAGTTAGGTAACTATGGAGTACTTTCTTGTTTCTCTTCCTGGTTTGGAGAGGAGGGCTGCTGCCAAGGTGGCGTGGTGATAATTAACGGGGATGAAGGAGGACGAAAGCGTGGCTGTCTCACACTCACCTTCCGCTGCTTCCCCACTCGCTCTGCTCGCCTTAGAACTCCCACCTGCTCCCACAAGCTCTGTACCTTTTCCCTTCTCCCTCTCTCCTCCTCTGCCGCCATCTTCCCAGCCCTCCTCGCCCGCTTCTCGGCTGCTGCCGCCTCCAGCGCCCCCATCGTCCTCCTCCTCTCCCAGGTTCTTGTAGTTTGGCCTCTTCTGGGTCCTTTTGCGACCACGGTGGCGGGAAAGCTCCAGCGAGCGCTCCAAAGACTCTGGCGGCTTGGTGAAGCGGCGCACCGCTGCTGAGCTGGCCTGCAAAAGACATCGGAGTTGGTATTTTATTCTGAAAATAATGACTATGCTTTCATGTGAATCAGAACCCAAAACCAGTGAAGTTGCCACGTTGTGTAAATGGTAGATAAAAACAGAATACAAAGATTTGCAAATCCTTTTCAACTTATATTCAATTGAATAGACTGCAAAGACAAGATATTTAATGTTCAAGCTGAGAAACTTTGTTATTTTTTGCAAACATTAGCTGATTTGGAATTTGATGCCTGCAACATGTTTCAAAAAAGCTGGCAAAGTGGCAAACAAGACTGACAAAGTTGATTAATGCTCATCAAACACTTATTTGGAACATCCCACAGGTGAACAGGCTAATTGGGAACAGGTGAGTGCCATGATTGGGTATAAAAGCAGCTTCCATTTATAAACAAGGATGGGGCGAGGGTCAACACTTTCTGAACAAATGCATGAGTAAATTGTCTAACAGTTTAAGAACAACATTTATCAACAAGCCATTGCAAGGAATTTAGGGATTTCACCATCTACGGTCCATAATATCATCAAAAGGTTCAGAGAATCTGGAGAAATCCCTGCACGTAAGCGGCTAAGCCTGTGACCTTCGATCCCTCAGGCGGTACTGCATCAAAAAGCGACATTAGATTAAGATTAAAGGTGTGTAAAGGATATCATTACATGGGCTCAGGAACACTTCAGAAAACCACTGTCAGTAACTACAGTTGGTCGCTACATCTGTAAGTGCAAGTTAAAACTCTACTATACAAAGCCAAAGCCATTTATCAACAACACCCAGAAACACCGCCGGCTTGGCTGGGCCCGAGCTCATCTAAGATGGACTGATGCAAAGTGGAAAAGTGTTCTGTGGTCTGACGAGTCCACATTTCAAATTGTTTTTGGAAACTGTGGACGTCATGTCCTCCAGAACAAAGAGGAAAAGAACCATCTGGACTGTTCTAGGCGCAAAGTTGAAAAGCCAGCATCTGTGATGGTATGGGGGTGTATTAGTGCCCAAGGCATGGGTAACTTACACATCTGTGAAGGCACCATTAATGCTGAAAGGTACATACAGGTTTTGGAGCAACATATGTTGCCATCCAAGCAACGTTATATTTCAGCAAGACAATGCCAAGACATGTGTTACAACAGCGTGGCTTCACAGTAAAAGAGTGCGGGTACTAGACTGGCCTGCCTGTAGTCCAGACCTGTCTCCCATTAAAAATGTGTGACGCATTGTGAAGCCTAAAATACCACAAAGGAGACCCCCGACTGTTAAACAACTTTAGCTGTACATTTAAGCAAGAATGGGAAATAATTCCAACTGAAAAGCTTCAAAAATCAGTCTCCTCAGTTCCCAAACGTTTACTGAGTGTTGTTAAAAGGAAAGGCCATGTAACACAGTGGTAAAAATGCCCCTGTGACAACTTTTTTGCAACGTGTTGCTGCCATTAAATTCTAAGTTAATGATTATTTGCAAAAAAGAGTTAAGTTTCTCAGTGTGAACATTAAATATCTTGCAGTCTATTCAATTGAATATAAGTTGAAAAGTATTTGCAAATTATTGTATTCTGTTTTTATTTACCATGTACACAATGTGCCAACTTCACTGGTTTTGGGTTTTGTAGAAGTCAAATGTTTGACTCAAATAAATTGCTTGATGGGTTATATGCATCCAAGAGGTCATATTATCCAAAACTTGTATTGCTTGTTGAAACCTCTTTCTGTGTGTTTGGTTATCAAATTATATCAAAATCTCATGGTAAAATATCGTCACGGTTTTAAAGATGGACTGCACTTTTTTTTTTTAATTTTGTCTATCATTCACCATCCTTATACAAGACAAGAACACATGTTCTTCTTTTTTGATGCCTTATAAGTCGTAAAATATGGCAAGTATGAGATGGCTAAAGGGAGTACACTAATCCACCAATGAAACACTCTAAAAAAACAATAATGGATTGACAAAATAATTACTTTTTTTAGTGCTACTTTAGCCTTCAAATAACTTGTATTAACAGTAGAGACTATTTTTAAAGTTTACCATTCTTAACACAATGAAAAGGTAACAATAAGTCAAATAAACTTATAATAAACATTCATTATTGTATCTTATTCTCTTATTTTGAAGGGGAACTGTACTTTTTTTGTAACGTTGTCTATCATTCACAATCCTTATGCAAGACAAGAACACGTTTTTCTTTTTAATGCATTCTAAATCGTAAAATATGGCAAATACGAGGTAGCTAACAATGCAGCTATTGGGAGTACATTATTCCGTCTAAAAAAACATCCACAAAGCGCCAATAATACTCCATTCACATGTCGTGATCTGAATATTAACAAGTATGAGCCATATTGTTATTATAAGCGCTAACTCAGACAAACTGTTTTTTAGGGCTAACTAGCTTATGCTGCCATATTGACATGTTGAGCTGCTGCATCTCCTCTGAGTTGGTGAAAGCTAATTCTAGATGATAAATCATGCCTCTCACCTGGATAGTAGAAGGTTGTGGACATGAACCCACAAGTTGGTCAACTCTGACATTCAACACGAAAAGACGCTCAATTGTGGTACTTTTTTTTTTAACCCTTCGTGAGGATTAACGTTAATTCTTCATGTAAAGGGGCAGATATAAACATCCCATCAGTCTTTATCCCAGTGAGAGCAGACATTATACAGTAAGTGATTGTTTTATTATGTTTGTATATCTTCTTTAGCACTTAGGAATACTGCTACATGATACTTAGTGTTTCACTAAAGCTGCATCTGTTTAGCACACAGCTTCTAAAACTTGTAGATCATCCTCCTTATATTCAGGCTCAAAAATAGAAGTTTCTGGATCATCATTAATTCCAAAGTAGTCTTTGTTGTCTCTCATCAAGTCTGCCATGATTAGTAAGTAGTCTTGTTGTTGTTGAAGGAAAAAGTGAACATTGTGATGCGTCTGTGAAATGAATACGCCGCCGTATGCTTAAAATGACCAAAATACATAAACAGTACATGTTATTATGAATGTTAATACATTACATATATACTTACAGCGTGTAAATAAAATGGGAGGTTTTTTAGAGCGCTTTACAGGCGGAATAGAGCAAATCCGATTGCCTCCATCATTAGCTGACTCTTGCCAGCATTTTTTTATTTACAATGCATAAAAAAACCAACATATGTGTTCTTGTCTTACATAAGGATTGTGAGTAATAGGCGAAATTCCAAAAAAAAAGTGCAGTTCCCCTTTAAGGCCATGGTACGATATTACTGTGGTACTGTCAAAAAAATAAAAAATAAAAATAAAAGGCTTGGTAAAAATGCCATAATGCGTAAAACGAAGGTCAAGGATAAACGCACTTACAGTGAATGAACACAAATATAATGCTCAAATGTTCCAATCATATTTATCACCACAAACAAGTACTTTGATGTGCAAATAAAGTGCAGGAAGTCAAAGTGTCGCAAGGTACTTTGTAAACCTCCAGTCTAACAAAAAAATAAAATAATAATTCCCTTTTTTTGTCTTTCAACTTCCTGAGAAGCATGATTTAACTTTTAATAACTTGCAGGGTTTCTCCCCCGATTGCCAACATACCTGTGGCGATGGGGGCGTGGTCAACACCAAATTTGCATAATCGGCAATGATGCATATCTTTTCCTTAAAAAGGCTCAATCAAATCTATACATACATTTAAAATCAAACATGTATTATTATTAATTAGTATTAACATATACTTTTTCTAATATTTTCCAATTGCTGCTGCTTACTGCACAATGTACTTTGCTGAGAATTGTTCAAGTTTCGAGAGGCTTCTCCATTCCTTTTATTGACTTTTTCTTTGTCAAAAACAAATCTAGCATCTTTTTCTGGTGTTATTGGGGACTGTACTCGTGTTTAGAGACTATTTACTTCTGTCGCTGCATGTCCGCCACTAACAGAGAAAGCTCCAGCTTGCTTGGTGCTGCTGTAACAACGGCACTTTCTCTCCTTCAAAGTTAAAGTTAAAGTACCAATGATTGTCACACACACACTAGGTGTGGTGAAATTTGTCCTCTGCATTTGACCCATCCTCTTGTTCACTCCCTGGGAGGTGAAGGGAGCAGTGGGCTGCAGCGGTGGCCGCGCCCGGGAATCATTTTTGGTGATTTAACCCCCAATTCCAACCCTTGATGCGGAGTGCCAAGCAGGGAGGTAATGGGTCCCATTTTTATAGTCTTTGGTATGACTCGGCCGGGGTTTGAACTCACAACAATCATTGGAGTCAAGTGCTAGCGGTGACCGCCAATGGAGACGACATAGGCGGTGCGAGCGGAAGCAGAAGCGGGGATGCCGAGCTGGGCTAACAACAAAGAGAAAAGCTAACCAAAGAAGCGTGGAGTCTCCGGGTAAGAAGCTCTCATCATTGCCTGCGAGAGGCAGCAGGGACTAACGTTTATTGATAACTGGCCCTCTTTCTGGGGCAAACCAGGCTTGCTGATGAGAGACGGCCTTCACCCTAACCAGGAAGGCGCCATCATCCTGTCTAGAAACATAGACTACTATTTAAGTCTCACTTGACTGACTACACTAGAGCAAGCCCGGTCACAGGCAATTACAATGTCTGTTAGTCCGGGTGAGGAGTCAGTTAAGCTAGAACTAGCCAGCGCCAGGCTGGATAATCCATGTACGCATAGCAATTCTCTTAGAATAATACACAATTCACATAATGTTTTTTCTGTTGTGTCTGTGTCAGAGGTGGACATGCATTCTACTGAGGTGGCAAATTATGATATGTCCAGTCTATTGCAGCACCAAGCAAACAATCGGAAAATTCCCGTCATATCAATTCCTAGATATGGTCGAAACTATTTAAAGTGCACTACGCATAATAAACGCAACATTGTTAATATTGCCACTACGGATAATCTTAACAAAAACTCGTCAAAACAGCCCAATACCTATAATATGGGCTTTTTAAACATAAGATCATTGTCTCCCAAGGCGTTATTGGTTAATGAGGTCATTAGAGACAACAATCTTAACGTCATTGGTCTTAGCGAAACCTGGCTCAAACCGGACAAATTTTTTGCGCTCAATGAGGCATCTCCTCCTAACTATACGAATGCGCATGTTGCCCGTCCTCTTAAAAGGGGAGGGGGTGTCGCACTAATATACAATGAAAATTTCAACCTTACCCCTAACCTAAATAATAAATATAAATCGTTTGAGGTGCTCACTTTGAGGTCTGTCACACCGCTACCTCTCGACCTGGCTGTTATCTACCGCCCCCCTGGGCCCTATTCGGACTTTATAAGTGAATTCTCAGAGTTCGTTGCTGATCTAGTGACGCACGCCGACAATATAATCATAATGGGGGACTTTAATATCCATATGAATACCCCATCGGACCCTCAGTGCGTGGCGCTCCAAACCATAATTGATAGCTGTGGTCTTACACAAATAATACATGAACCCACGCATCGCAACGGTAATACAATAGATCTAGTGCTTGTCAGGGGTGTCACCACCTCCAAAGTTATGATACTTCCATATACTAAAGTAATGTCCGATCATTACCTTATAAAATTTGAAGTTTTGACTCTTTGTCAACAAGCTAATAATAATAATAACTGCTATAGCGGCCGCAACATTAATGCTGCCACAACGATGACTCTTGCTGACCTACTGCCTTCGGTAATGGCACCATTCCCAAATTATGTGGGCTCTATTGATAACCTCACTAACAACTTTGACGATGCCTTGCGCGAAATTATTGATAGTATAGCACCGCTAAAGCAAAAAAGGGCCCCTAAAAGGCGCACCCCATGGTTTACAGAAGAAATTAGAGCTCATAAATTATCATGTAGAAAACTGGAACGCAAATGGCACGCGACTAAACTTGAGGTTTTCCATCAAGCATGGAGTGATAGTTTAATAACTTATAAACGCATGCTTACCTTAGCTAAAGCTAAATACTACTCAAATCTCATCCGCCTCAACAAAAACGATCCTAAATTTCTGTTTAGTACAGTAGCATCGCTAACCCAACAAGGGACTCCTCCCAGTAGCTCCACCCACTCGGCAGATGACTTTATGAATTTCTTTAATAAGAAAATTGAACTCATTAGAAAGGAGATTAAAGACAACGCATCCCAGCTACAACTGGGTTCTATTAACACAAATACGACTGTATATACGACGGACACTGCCCTCCAAAATAGTCTCTCTATTTTTGATGAAATAACATTAGAGGAATTATTACAGCGTGTAAGTGGGATAAAACAAACAACATGTTTACTTGACCCACTTCCTGGGAAACTTATCAAGGAACTGTTTGTATTATTAGGTCCATCAGTGTTAAATATTATAAACTTATCACTTTCCTCCGGCACTGTTCCCCTAGCATTCAAAAAAGCGGTTATTCATCCTCTGCTCAAAAGACCTAACCTCGATCCCGACCTCATGGTAAACTACCGACCGGTCTCCCACCTTCCGTTTATTTCCAAAATTCTCGAAAAAATTGTTGCACAGCAGCTAAATGAACACTTAGTGACTAACAATCTCTGTGAACCTTTTCAATCCGGTTTCAGGGCAAATCACTCTATGGAGACAGCCCTCGCAAAAATGACTAATGATCTATTGCTAACGATGGATTCTGATGCGTCATCTATGTTGCTGCTTCTTGATCTTAGCGCCGCTTTCGATACCGTCGATCATAATATTTTATTAGAGCGTATCAAAACACGTATTGGTATGTCAGACTTAGCCTTGTCTTGGTTTAACTCTTATCTTACTGACAGGATGCAGTGCGTCTCCCATAACAATGTGACCTCGGACTATGTCAAGGTAACGTGCGGAGTTCCCCAAGGTTCGGTTCTTGGCCCTGCACTCTTTAGTATTTACATGCTGCCGCTGGGTGACATCATACGCAAGTACGGTGTTAGCTTTCACTGTTATGCTGATGACACTCAACTCTACATGCCCCTAAAGCTGACCAACACGCCGGACTGTAGTCAGCTGGAGGCGTGTCTTAATGAAATTAAACAATGGATGTCCGCTAACTTTTTGCAACTCAACGCTAAGAAAACGGAAATGCTGATTATCGGTCCTGCTAGACACCAACATCTATTTAACAATACCACCTTAACATTTGACAACCAAACAATTAAACAAGGAGACTCGGTAAAGAATCTGGGTATTATCTTCGACCCAACTCTCTCGTTTGAGTCACACATTAAGAGTGTTACTAAAACGGCCTTCTTTCATCTCCGTAATATCGCTAAAATTCGTTCCATCTTGTCCACTAGCGACGCTGAGATCATTATTCATGCGTTCGTTACGTCTCGTCTCGATTACTGTAACGTATTATTTTCGGGCCTCCCTATGTCTAGCATTAAAAGATTACAGTTGGTACAAAATGCGGCTGCAAGGCTTTTGACAAAAACAAGAAAGTTTGATCATATTACGCCTATACTGGCTCACTTGCACTGGCTTCCTGTGCACTTAAGATGCGACTTTAAGGTTTTACTACTTACGTATAAAATACTACACGGTTTAGCTCCAGCCTATCTCGCCGATTGTATTGTACCATATGTCCCGACAAGAAATCTGCGTTCAAAGAACTCCGGCTTATTAGTGATTCCCAGAGCCAAAAAAAAGTCTGCGGGCTATAGAGCGTTTTCTATTCGGGCTCCAGTACTCTGGAATGCCCTCCCGGTAACAGTTAGAGATGCTACCTCAGTAGAAGCATTTAAGTCCCATCTTAAAACTGATTTGTATAATCTAGCCTTTAAATAGACCCCCCCTTTTTAGACCAGTTGATCTGCCGTTTCTTTTCTTCTCTCCTCTTCTCCCCTGTCCCTTGCGAGGGGGAGTTGCATAGGTCCGGTGGCCATGGATGAAGTGCTGGCTGTCCAGAGCCGGGACCCCGGGTGGACCACTAGCCTGTGCATCGGTTGGGGACATCTCTGCGCTGCTGACCCGTCTCCGCTCGGGATGGTTTCCTGTTGGCCCCGCTGTGGACTGGACTCCCGCTGATGTGTTGGATCCACTGTGGACTGGACTTTCACAATGTTATGTCAGACCCACTCGACATCCGTTGCTTTCGGTCTCCCCTAGAGGGGGGGGGTTACCCACATATGCGGTCCTCTCCAAGGTTTCTCATAGTCATTCACCGACGTCCTACTGGGGTGAGTTTTTCCTTGCCCGTATGTGGGCTCTGTACCGAGGATGTTGTTGTGGCTTGTACAGCCCTTTGAGACACTTGTGATTTAGGGCTATATAAATAAACATTGATTGATTGAAGCCATTTAAACTAGAACTAGCCGGTGTCAGGCTGGATAATCCCTGCACACATAGCAATTCTCTTAGAATAAAACACAACTCACATAATGTTTTTTCTTTTGTGACCATGTCAGAGGCAGACATACATTGTACTGAGGTAGCTAACTATGATGCGTTCAGTTTATCGCAACATCAAGCAAACAATCTGAATATCCCCGTCGTATCAATTCCTAGATATGGTCGAAACTATTTAAAGTGCAATACGCATAATAAACGCAACATTATTAATATTGCTACTTCGGATAATTTCAACAAACAATCCTCAAAACACCACACTACCTATAATATGGGATTTTTAAACATAAGATCATTATCTTCCAAAACGCTATTAGTTAATGAAGTCATTAGAGACAACAAACTTGACGTCGTTGGTCTCGCCGAGACCTGGCTCAAACCAGACGATTTTTTTGCGCTAAATGAAGCATCTCCTCCTGGCTATATCAATACATATTTTGCCCGACCTCTTAAAAGGGGAGGGGGTGTCGCACTAATATACAATGAAAACTATAATCTTACACCTAACCTAAATAATAAATATAACTCGTTTGAGGTGCTCACTTTGAGGTTTGTCACACCGCTGCCTCTCCACCTGGCTGTTATCTACCGCCCCCCTGGGCCCTATTCGGACTTCATCAGTGAATTCTCAGAGTTTGTTGCTGATCTAGTGACGTACGCCGACAATATAATCATAATGGGGGACTTTAATATCCATATGAATACCCCATCGGACCCTCCATGCGTGGCGCTCCAGACTATAATTGATAGCTGTGGTCTTACACAAATAATAAATGAACCCACGCATCGCAACGGTAATACGATAGATCTAGTGCTTGTCAGGGGTGTCACCACCTCTAAAGTTACGATACTCCCGTACACTAAAGTAATGTCCGATCATTACCTTATAAAATTCGAAGTTCTGACTCATTGTCAACAAACTAATAATAATAATAATAACTACTATAGCAGCCGCAACATTAATGCTGCCACAACGACGACTCTTACTGACCTACTGCCTTCGGTAATGGCACCATTCCCAAATTATGTGGGCTCTATTGATAACCTCACTAACAACTTTAATGACGTCCTGCGCGACACCATAGATATTGTAGCACCGCTAAAGCTAAAAAGGGCCCCTAAAAGGCGTACCCCATGGTTTACAGAAGAAACTAAAGCCCAGAAATTATCATGTAAAAAGCTGGAACGCAAATGGCGTGCGACTAAACTTGAGGTTTTCCATCAAGCATGGTGTGATAGTTTAATAACTTATAAACGCATGCTTACCTCAGCTAAAGCTAAATATTACTCAAATCTCATCCACCTCAACAAAAATGATCCTAAATTTCTGTTTAGTACAGTAGCATCGCTAACCCAACAAGGGACTTCTCCCAGTAGCTCCACCCACTCAGCAGATGACTTTATGAATTTCTTTAATAAGAAAATTGAAGTCATTAGAAAAGAGATTAAAGACAATGCATCTCAGCTACAACTGGGTTCTATTAACACAAATACGACTGTATATACGACGGATACCGCCCTCCAAAATAGTTTCTCTCTCTTTGATGAAATAACATTGGAGGAATTGTCAAAATGTGTAAATGGGACAAAACAAACAACATGTTTACTTGACCCAATTCCTGGGAAACTTATCAAGGAGCTTTTTGTATTACTAGGTCCATCAGTGTTAAATATTATAAACTTATCACTTTCCTCTGGCACTGTTCCCCTAGCATTCAAAAAAGCGGTTATTCATCCTCTACTCAAAAGACCTAACCTCGATCCTGATCTCCTGGTAAACTACCGGCCGGTGTCCCACCTTCCGTTTATCTCGAAAATCCTCGAAAAAATTGTAGCACAGCAGCTAAATGAACACTTAGCGTCTAACAATCTCTGTGAACCTTTTCAATCCGGTTTCAGGGCAAATCACTCTACGGAGACAGCCCTCGCAAAAATTACTAATGATCTATTGCTAACGATGGATTCTGATGCTTCATCTATGTTGCTGCTTCTTGATCTTAGCGCCGCTTTCGATACTGTTGATCATAATATTTTATTAGAGCGTATCAAAACGCGTATTGGGATGACAGACTTAGCCTTGTCTTGGTTTAACTCTTATCTTACTGACAGGATGCAGTGTGTCTCCCATAACAATGTGACCTCGGACTATGTTAAGGTAACGTGCGGAGTTCCCCAGGGTTCGGTTCTTGGCCCTGCACTCTTTAGTATTTACATGCTGCCGCTAGGTGACATCATACGCAAATACGGTGTTAGCTTTCACTGTTATGCTGATGACACCCAACTCTACATGCCCCTAAAGCTGACCAACACACCGGATTGTAGTCAGCTGGAGGCGTGTCTTAATGAAATCAAACAATGGATGTCCGCTAACTTTTTGCAACTCAACGCTAAGAAAACGGAAATGCTGATTATCGGTCCTGCTCAACACCGACATCTATTTAAAAATACCACCTTAACATTTGACAACCAAACAATTAAACAAGGTGACTCTGTAAAGAATCTGGGTATTATCTTCGACCCAACTCTCTCGTTTGAATCGCACATTAAGAGTGTTACTAAAACGGCCTTCTTTCATCTCCGTAATATCGCTAAAATTCGTCCCATTTTGTCCACAAGCGATGCTGAGATCATTATCCATGCGTTTGTTACATCTCGTCTCGATTACTGTAACGTTTTATTTTCGGGCCTCCCTATGTCTAGCATTAAAAGATTACAGATGGTACAAAATGCGGCTGCTAGACTTTTGACAAAAACAAGAAAGTTTGATCATATTACGCCTATACTGGCTCACTTGCACTGGCTTCCTGTGCACCTAAGATGCGACTTTAAGGTTTTACTACTTACGTATAAAATACTACACGGTCAAGCTCCTGCCTATCTTGCCGATTGTATTGTACCATATGTCCCGGCAAGAAATCTGCGTTCAAAGAACTCCGGCTTATTAGTGATTCCCAGAGCCCAAAAAAAGTCTGCGGGCTATAGAGCGTTTTCTATTCGGGCTCCAATACTATGGAATGCCCTCCCGGTAAAAGTTAGAGATGCTACCTCAGTAGAAGCATTTAAGTCTCATCTTAAAACTCATTTGTATACTCTAGCCTTTAAATAGACTCCCTTTTTAGACCAGTTGATCTGCCGTTTCTTTTCTTTTCTTTTCTACTCTGCTCCAAACCCGGGGTGGACCGCTAGCCTGTTCATCAGATGGGGACATCTCTACGCTGCTGACTCGTCTCCACTCGGGATGGTTCCTGCTGGCCCCACTATGGACTGGACTCTCGCTGATGTGTTGGACTTTCACAATATTATGTCAGACCCACTCGACATCCATTGCTTTCGGTCTCCCCTAGAGGGGGGGGGGTTACCCACATATGCGGTCCTCTCCAAGGTTTCTCATAGTCATTCACATTGACGTCCCACTGGGGTGAGTTTTCCTTGCCTGTATGTGGGCTCTGTACCGAGGATGTCGTTGTGGCTTGTACAGCCCTTTGAGACACTTGTGATTTAGGGCTATATAAATAAACATTGATTGATTGATTGATTGAACCTACCGATCTCAGGCCGGACACTCTAACCACTAGGCCACTGAGTAGGTGGCCTAGTGGAAGCCGCCATTGTCCTCTTAATATTTGCACAGTTTGTAGACATATCTGGGATATATTAAAGACCTACTGAAACCCACTACTACCGACCACGCAGTCTGATAGTTTATACATCAATGATGAAATCTTAACATTGCAACACATGCCAATACGGCCGGGTTAACTTATAAAGTGCAATTTTAAATTTCCCGCTAAACTTCCGGTTGAAAACGTCTATGTATGATGACGTATGCGCGTGACGTCAATAGTTAAACGGAAGTATTCGGACACCATTGAATCCAATACAAAAAAGCTCTGTTTTCATCTCAAAATTCCACAGTATTCTGGACATCTGTGTTGGTAAATCTTTTGCAATTTGTTTAATGAACAATGAAGACTGCAAAGAAGAAAGTTGTAGGTGGGATCGGTGTATTAGCGGCTGGCTGTAGCAACACAACCAGGAGGACTTTGACTTGGACAGCAGACGCGCTATCCGACGCTAGCTGCCGACCGCACGGATGATCGGGTGAAGTCCTTCGTCCTTCCGTCGATCCCTGGAACGCAGGTGAGCACGGGTGTTGATGAGCAGATGAGGGCTGGCTGGCGTAGGTGGAGCGCTAATGTTTTTTTCATAGCTCTGTGAGGTCCTGTTGCTAAGTTAGCTTCAATGGCGTCGTTAGCAACAGCATTGTTAAGCTCCGCCAAGCTGGAAAGCATTAACCTTGTATTTACAGGTCTATGGTTTAATAGAATTGTTGATTTTCTGTCAATCCTTCCAGTCAGGGGTTTTTATTTCTTTTGTTTCTATCTGCATTTATGCACGATGCTATCACGTTAGCTCCGTAGCTAAAGTGCTTCGCCGATGTATTGTCGTGGAGATAAAAGTCACTGTGAATGTCCATTTCGCGTTCTCGACTCTCATTTTCAAGAGGATATAGTATCCGAGGTGGTTTAAAATACTAATCCATGATCCACAATAGAAAAAGGAGAGAGTGTGGAATCCAATGAGCTAGCTTGTACCTAAGTTACGGTCAGAGCGAATAAAGATACGTCCTGCACTGCACTCTAGTCCTTCACTCTCACGTTCCTCATCCACGAATCTTTCATCCTGGCTCAAATTAATGGGGTAATCGTCGCTTTCTCTGTCCGAATCGCTCTCGCTGCTGGTGTAAACAATGGGGAAATGTGAGGAGCCTTTCAACTTGTGACGTCACGCTACTTCCGGTACAGGCAAGGCTTTTTTTTATCAGCGACCAAAAGTTGCAAACTTTATCGTCGATGTTCTCTACTAAATCCTTTCAGCAAAAATATGGCAATATCGCGAAATGATCAAGTATGACACATAGAATGGATCTGATATCCCCAATTAAATAAAAAAATGTCATTTCAGTAGACCTTTAAAGTACACATCGCAGACATGCTGTCTGTGTTCCAGACAATCCCGTTCCTATTGCTTACGACGGAACAACATCCGGTTTCGGCAGCGCTGTTTAGGTGATTGAAGTCTTTTTTCGTCAGCCAAACTTTCATGGCATCACTAGTCAACAGTGCACAAATAATAGGCTATGCATATCCTAATTTGTTTTCATGTAAAAAAAAAACTAATTTCTAAGGTGTGGTGGCTTTTATTTTGCCGTGGCGGACTGCCACGATTAATTACATGTTATTTTTTTATTTATTTAGCCTTTATTTAACCAGGTAATATCCCATTGAGATCAAAGATCTCTTTTCCAAGGGAGACCTGGCCAGGAGGGCAGCAGCAAGGTTACATTAAAAAACAGTAAACACATAAAACATCACATTTACAACATTAAAACTTGCTCACATGACATGTGCATACAGACAAGGTAGACTGCGATCTTTTCACAGAAGCTTTAAACTCATTCAATGTAACAAGGATTTGAAGTTTAATATTCGATTGTAGGTTATTCCAAGCCTTCGGTGCTGAAAACCTAAATGCTTTCTTGCCCAGTTCAGTTCTTCCTTTGGGACGACAAATTGCAGAACATTCATTGAACGAAGATTGTGACTTCCTTGTTTCTTTGTTAAAAGACAAGACAGATAAGATGGAGTGATACCCAGAATGGTTTTGTAGATGAAAACATACCAATGATTGAGGCGTCGAGCACATAAAGATGTCCAGTTAACCATTGAGTATAATACGCAATGGTGAGTAAGGGGAGCGCAGTTGGTGATGAATCTCAGTGCCCCGTGGTACACACTATCCAGCTTGTGGAGACAACCAGCAGTAGCATTCATGTACAACACATCTCCATAATCAATAACAGGTAAAAAGGTTGTTTCCACCAATTTCTGTTTCACAGTAAAAGAAAAGCAAGACTTGTTTCTATAATAAAATCCCAGTAAAAGTTTCAGTTTTTTTACAACATACTGAATGTGCTCCTTAAAACTCAAGTGGTCATCAATTAATAATCCTAAATATTTAAAAATGTCACATGTAAATAGCTCACTAATTGATGTTTGGCTTCCTGGTTTCACATCAAGGATATTTTCATCAGGTGGCCTAATATTTAAATTCCTTGTTGTAGATGTCGCGGTGTGCAGTTGTTTTCTTTTTTGCATGCCTGGCTCAGGACTTTGCCTAAGTCCGAGGGTAAACATACAGAAGGATTTACACAAAACTACATTCAATGGCAGAGACAATTCCTACAATTTATGGCAACAGTGGAGACAAAAAACAGCAAGTCCAATAACAATAGACTGACAAATGTAATGATACGTTAGCATGTAGCATTGTTAGCTTACCCAGACTAAATTAATTAAATGAACAAGCTGCGTATAATGCCATATTCTTGCATCTGACTACAGAACTTTCCTCCAGAAGGTCTTATCTTTGTCCATGTGATGTCAGATGACACAAACATTTAGAAGTTTGGCCACAATACCCAGCAATATGTTTAGAGGATCAAAGATGAGGCCTTTAATCCCAGGAACACCATCCTACCGTCAAGCATGGTGGTGGTAGTATTATTAGTATTATGCCGTCAAGCATGGTGGTGGTAGTATTATTAGTATTATGCTCTGGGCGTGTTTTGCTGCCAATGGACCTGATGCTTTACAGAGAGTAAATGGGACAATGAAAAAGGAGGATTACTTCCAAATTCTTCAGGACAACCTAAAATCATCAGCCCGGAGGTTGGGTCTTGGGCGCAGTTGGGTGTTCCAACAGGACAGTGACCCCAAACAATGTCAAAAGTGGTAAAGGAATGGCTAAATCAGGCTACAATTAAGGTTTTAAAATGGCCTTCCTAAAGTCCTGACTTGTGGCGACCAACTGTAGTTACTGACGTGTGGACAATGCTGAAGAAACAAGTCCATGTCAGAAAACCAAAAAACTTAGCTGAACTGCACCAATTTTGTCCACAGGAGTGGTCAAAAATTCAAGCAGAAGCTTGCCAGAAGCTTGTGGATGGTTACCAAAAGCGCCTTATTGCAGTGAAACATGCCAAGGGACATGTAACCAAATATTAACATTGCTGTATGTATACTTTTGACCCAGCAGATTTGCTCACATTTTCAGTAGACCCATAATAAATTCATAAAAGAACCAAACTTCATGAATGTTTTTTTTGTGACCAACAAGTATGTGCTCCAATCACTCTATTACAAAAAAATAAGAGTTGTAGAAATTATTGGAAACTCAAGACAGCCATGACATTATGTTCTTTACAAGTGTATGTAAACTTTTGACCACGACTGTATATATGTATGTGTATGTATATATGTGTGTATATATATATATATTAAATTGGCCCTAGTGTGTGAATGTGAGTGTGAATGTTGTCTGTCTACCTGTGTTGGCCCTGTGATGAGGTGGCGACTTGTCCAGGGTGTACCCCGCCTTCCGCCCGAATGCAGCTGAGATAGGCTTCAGCACACCCCGCGACTCCAAAAGGGACAAGCAGTAGAAAATGGATATAGATATATATATATATATATATATATAATATATATATATATATATATATATATATATATATATATATATATATATATATATATATATATATATATATATATATATATATATACAAAACCCAAAACCAGTGAAGTTGGCACATTGTGTAAATGGTAAATAAAAACAGAATACAATGACTTGCAAATCCTTTTCAACTTATATTCAATTGAATAGACTGCTAAGACAAGATATTTAATGTCCAACTGGAAAATTTTATTTTTTGCTAATATTAGCTTATTTGGAATTTGATGCCTGCAACATGTTTCAAAAAAGCCTGATAAAGTTGAGGAATGCTCATCAAACACTTATTTGGAACATCCCACAGGTGAACAGGCTAATTGGGAATAGGTGGGTGCCATGATTGGATATAAAAGCAGCTTCCATGAAATGCTCAGTCATTCACAAACAAGGATGGGGCGAGGGTCACCACTTTGTGAACAAATGCGTGAGCAAATTGTCCAACAATTTAAAAACAACATTTCTCAACGAGCTATTGCAAGGAATATAGGGATTTCACCATCTACGATTCGTAATATCATCAAAAGGTTCAGAGAATCTGGAGAAATCACTGCACATAAGCGATGATATTACGGACCTTCGATCCCTCAGGCGGTACTGCATCAAAAAGCGACATCAGTGTGTAAAGGATATCACCACACGGGCTCAGCAACACTTCAGAAAACCACTGTCAGTAACTACAGTTGGTCACTACATCTGTAAGTGAAAGTTAAAACTCTACTATGCAAAGCCAAAGCCATTTATCAACAACACCCAGAAACTCCACCGACTTCGCTGGGCCTGAGCTCATCTAAGATGGACTGATGCAAAGTGGAAAAGTGTTCTGTGGTGTGACGAGTCCACATTTCAAATTGTTTTTGGAAACTGTGGACGTCGTGTCTTCTGGAACAAAGAAGAAAAGAACCATCGTGATTGTTATAGGCGCAAAGTTGAAAAGCCAGCATCTGTAATGGTATGGGGGTGTATTAGTGCCCAAGACATGGGTAACTTACACATCTGGGAAGGCACCATTAATGCTGAAAGGTACATACAGGTTTTGGAGCAACATATGTTGCCATCCAAGCAACGTTATCTTGGACACCCCTGCTTCTTTCAACAAGACAATGCCAAGCCACGTGTTATAACAGCTTGGCTTCAAAGTAAAAGAGCGCGGGTACTAGACTGGCCTGCCTGTAGTCCAGACCTGTGTTAGGTTATGATATATATATATATACAGTATATACATACGTACATACATACATATATGTATATATATACATATATATGTATATATATATATATATATACATATATGTATATATATACATATATATGTATATATATACATATATATGTATATATATATTATATATATATATATATATATATATATATATATATATATATGTATGTATGTATGTATGTATGTATGTATGTATGTATATATATATATATATATATATATATATATATATATATATATATATATATATACATGTATATATATATATATATTATATATATATATATATATATATATATATATATATATATATATATATATATATATATATATATGTATTACGCTCTACCACGGTATAGAGCACAATTTTTTGGGATAATCTAATTAAGACATATATATATATATATAATCTAATTAAGACATATATATATATATATATATATATATATATATATATATATATATATATATATATATATATATATATATATATATATATATATATATATATATGTCTTAATTAGATTATATATATATATATATATGTCTTAATTAGATTATCCCAAAAAATTGTGCTCTATACCGTGGTAGAGCGTAATACACATATATATATATATATATATATATATATATATATATATATATATATATATATATATATATATATATATATATATATATATATATATATGTCTTAATTAGATTATCCAAAAAAATTGTGCTCGATACTGAAAAAACAATGTGTAAACAACACTAAATACATTATACATTGTTTTTTCAGTAGGTATCGATAGTTTAGACACCTGGATCTATTACTTCTACTTTACGATGAAGCTTTAGCGGTTAGCTTCGTGTGTGGTCCTTCTTGGTGTGTGTGTGTGTGTGTGTGTGTGTGTGTGTGTGTGTGTGTGTGTGTGTGTGTGTGTGTGTGTGTGTGTGTGTGTGTGTGTGTGTGTGTGTGTGTGTGTGTGTGTGTGTGTGTGTGTATGTGTGAAGCATGCTTGGCCTTCCTTATCCTCTAAACCTCCAATGAAAATGATACATGGAAAAAAATGCACCATGGTGGTGAGGATTAGTATGTTTAAAATGTGGCGACCCACAGTGTATAGACAACGCGTTCGTTGCAGCTTGCTCTCAAATTGGAGCCGGTTTTCTAGCAGGACATGCCCCTTCCTGGAATCCATGCAACTGCTGCATGTGTGTACAAAGGAATATGGAAATGTAAATGTGATGATGGATAATTAGTACTAGTGAAAAATATGGACATTTAAAAAAATATGCGTTCTGTTTCACCACTAATGGTAACATAAGCGAGTCATTGGTGTTCTTGTTAAATGCTTTGGTTTAAAAAAAAAAAAAGTTTCAAAAAGCCCCTTTAAATGCTGCTTATATATCTAAAGAAGGTGCACATAAAGTCCAGAGATGCCTTTCAGAAAGCAATATACAACCCAGCCTCTACCGGATAAACATCTACCAAGATAAGAGCAATGCAAGACCGCACAGACACACGCTGGCTGACTCTTTCTTACAGTAAATAGCTGCTGATGTGTCAGCTTGATGACGCCAAAGCGTTTGCGCTTCATCACTGCAGCACAGATAGTGACCGACAAACACAGGAATCAACCGCACGCGTGCACACCAACAGGAAACAGCTGGTGGTCTAGAAAATAATTTGGCAAGAGGACATGAACAGTGTCTTACAGTAAAGTGGAGTCATGATAATAATTAGGGCTGTGAATCTTTGGGCACCACATGATTCGATTCGATTCTTGGGGGTAATGATTCGATTCAGAATTGATTCAAAATCAATACTTTTTTAGTAACATTGGGTGCCAGTTCTATGAATAAATACATTCTTCCATAAAATAGATACTCAGCCCTGATAAATGTATAAATTACTTAAAATAAAAAACTGGTTTTATCGAATAATATTCTACCCAAACATTTAATAAAGTCAAATACAAATAAGGCAGCAAGAGAAGTATATTTTCTAAAGTAAATGTGTACAGCAGATATAGATCATCTACATCAACTATATGATTTGTCTGAGAGGATGGACAGGACAGATTGAAAAAAAAAAAAAGGAAAATAGATGTTTGATGTTTTTTAATCGATTAAGAATCGTTACAAGTAAGAATCACGATTGATCTGAAAAAACTTTTTTTTTTAAAACCTCCAATAATAATCATTATTGATTTATTTACCCTACGTACTCAGTAGGGGTGTAAAAGAAAAAAAGATGTAAGATTGAATCGCGATTCTTACTTGTCACGATTCTTAATCATTTAAAAAAAAAATCTAAAATTGGTTAAAAAAATAATAATAATTATATATATATACAGTATATATTTTAATATGTCCTGTCCATCCACTCAGACGTATTATATTGTTGATGTAGATGATCTATATCTGCTCTACACATTTACTTTAGAAAATATACTTCTCTTGTTGCCTTATTTGTATTTGACTTTATTAAATATTTGAGTAGAATTTTACTCAACAAAACCAGTTTTCTTTTAAGTAATGTAAACATTTATCACAGTAGTTTATTTATGTTATGGATGAATGTAGTTAATCATCGAACTGGCAGCCAATGTTATTAAAAAAAATATTAATTTTGAATCTAGAAACGATTCTGAATCGAATCGAATCGTGTGGTTCCCAAACATTTCCAGCCTTACTCAGTATTCTTGTAATAAAGTTCTGGAAGAAGCAATGGTGATTCACCATTTCACCAAATGACCGAATGCTACATAAATAATACCAAATGTAAATAAAACCAAATGTGACATAAAGAAGAACAAATGTAACATAAATAAGACCAAATGTGACATAAATAAGACCAAATGTGACATAAATAAGACCAAATGTAAATAAAACCAAATGTAACATACTCCAACAGGCTCCTTCAGCTTCGTTCCCACAGTGTTGGATCCAAGAACTCCTTCATTCCGCACTCCATCCAGCTGTATGATCACTGGCCATACAGCAATAGATGATATCTGTCTATTACCTGACACCTTCTATGTTAGCTACCTCTCTTTGTTTATAATGTATATTTTCTGCTGGATCTACTCTCTATTTTATGCTGGAGCTGTTACATATACTGTAATATTGTACATGGTAATTGTTATATATTGTATATATGATATAAACATATAATATAACAGAGGTGTGGACTCGAGTCACATGACTTGGACTCGAGTCAGACTCGAGTCATGAATTTGATGACTTTAGACTCGACTTGACAAAATGTAAAGAGACTTGCAACTCGACTTGGACTTTAACATCAATGACTTGTGACTTCACTTGGACTTGAGCCTTTTGACTTGACATGACTTGCTACTTTCCCCAAAACCCAACGATTAAAAAGTTATTCAGGAGTGCTCCGTATCTTCCATTGTGTACGTGTGTCTGCTGCCTGTCAGTACAACAGCCAATCAAATTAGATCCCCATTTTTTTCATCCCACAGCATTCATCCAATCAAATTGCAGAACAACCAACGAAGAATAGCTCTCAAACAACGCGCCAGTGAGGAAAAATGACGCCAAATATAGTTTCATTCGGGTATTAAAACTACGACTTGGTCAACAAAAAACGAATTGCAACAACTTCCAACTTCGTTCGACATTTGAAGTTGCACACAGAACGGTAAGTTTTGAATGTAAGCTAACGTTTATTGGCTAAGTAACGTAACTTTTATTTGCTGTGTAGTTAAATCAGTGAGGCTTTAAACTCACTGCTAACATTATAACCATAGACATCTTATAAGGGTACGCAGCATAGAGCGCTACTGCCTACTGGCGAGAGACGGGGCCGCCATTTTGGAGTGGTGATCCGCTCCACTCAGTGCAATTCATTTGGCAGGAGCAATGAACTGTCAGCGCATTTGATTCATCTTACCTCACTGAATACCACTGATTTTCACGCGTTTTGTCATACGTGTAGCTATGATAAAGGACACATGTTTTGGCGTGTTATATTATTTATAGTTTGCTTAACAGTAATAGAATATTCTTATATGCTATAAGTGACCAGACGTCCGAGATCAAAACTGGGAATGTAATCCCAGAGAAGGGGGAAAAAGAATATCAGCTATTTTTAAGTTCTAGAAGCAATATGATTAGGTTATACCAGACCTGGGCATTCTGCGGCCCGCAGGCCACATCCGACCCTTTGTGTGTCCCTGTTGGGCCCGCGTGAGGCAAATCATAAATTACAAAATAAATTTTAAAAAGTATCTATGTCGAGTGTGCAATACAACGGTGCTGCTTTTGTTTTGAAAAGCGTTATTTGTATTACTTCCGTGTGGACGTATGCGCGTGTGTGATTGTGAGTGAATGTGAACAGCGGCAATCACAAATTACAAAATCAAGTTTAAAAAACATCTATGTCGTGCGTGCAATACAACTGTGCTGCTTTTATTTTGAAAAGTGTTATTTATGGGCGTATGTCCGGGTGTAACCTGTGAGTGAAGGTACACAGCGACAAGTGATGAGACGCTAAAAAGAGAAAAGTTGATGACGAATGCAGTGTTTCCAACAAGACATGGACTGCCAATTATTTCTTAACAGAAATTAAAGGTAAAGCCGTGTGCTTAATTTGTGGTACACAGGTTGCTGTGTTTAAAGAATATAATTTGAATCGCCACTACACGACGAAGCACGAGGAAAAATACCATAATGTGTCTGATGAAGAGCGCGCAAGGGAGGCTGATGCGTTGATGGTAAAACTGCAAACCCAACAAGGACTTTTTGCCAAATTTCACACCCCCAGAGCTGCAGCTGTCAGGACAAGTTTCGTCATTTCTCACAAAATCGCCAGAAAAAGTAAGGCGTTTTCTGATGGAGAGTTTATTAAGGAGTGCTTATTGGACTCTGTTGCGCTGATATGCCCAGAACAGAGATTTTTACTGTTTTTCGCTAGCTTTGGATGAGAGCTGCGATGTATGTGACACCGCCCAACTGTTCATCTTCTTACGTGGGATAACTACAGACTTTCAAATCACGAAGGAGCTGGCAGCCATGTAGTCAATTAAAGAGACAACCACAGGTAATGACTTGTTCACATAGGTAAATGCGTGTTTGGACATGTTAGGACTGAAATGGGACAAGCTGGCAGGTGTGACAATCCAATCCAATCCAATCCACTTTATGTATATAGCACATTTAAACAACAAAATGTTTCCAAAGTGCTGCACAACAATATTAAAAACAATATTCAAATATTATCCTTAGCTCCACCAATGACTGAATAAAAACAAAAAATAATTACATATAAAACAAATATAAAAAACAATATAAAATAAATATGATTAAAAACAATTTTTAACAACAGATGGTTGTCCAAATCTGATGGGGAAAAATGTTGGATAATGCAGGATAAAGTGACAGAAATTAACCCTGTGCAGAAATGGAAATTTTTGCATTGCATTATACATCAGGAAGTGTTGTGTAAGCCAGTGTTAAAAATAAAACCATCAAAACAATCCGCTTTTGTATAAAGTTAAGTTAGGTTAAATGAAATTATTATTATTTATCTTACGGTACATCAAAAATAATATTGAGCAAAATGTAATTAAAATATTGTCGGTGTGGCCCTCCAGCAGTGCTCGGGTTGCTTATACGGCCCCCGGTAAAAATTAATTGCCCACCCCTGGGTTTTAAAAACATGCGTATATTCTACATAAACAATGTATGAATACATTAGATATCTATATATCTTAGGGACCTATAGACTGTATATCTGTTGCTGCAGCAGCAGAGAGTTTATTCTGTCTTGACACTTTGTATTGATATTTTGTATTACATTCTTCCCTTAAATGATCATGTTTACAGTGATTGTTTTATATGTATATTTTATGTATGTCGCTTTGGATAAAAGTGTCTGCCAAATACTTAAACATAAACATATATAAACACCTGAAAGTCATTATATCAGCTAAAACCACCAATTTGATTCACTGGATTCAGAATAAAACCAAATTCTGTCTTACCCAACAATGTTAGTATTTGAATATTGTTACTTGAAGACTTATTCCTGGTTACAATTATACTGTTAAGAAAGTATTGTCTTATACTTTGCCTAAAATGAAAACACATCATAATCAGTGGCGGCTGGTGAATTTTGTTTTAGGTGGGGCGGAAAGTTTGTAAACCAAACCCCTGTAGGAGGGTCATCCTCCCCCAGAAGATTACTTTGTGATTTTCACATACAAATATTGAAGATCTTTGCTCTTTCTCAACTCTGTGGTAATATTCTTTTCACAAAATACAACCAATAGTACGTTAATGTTAAATCTTACTTGTGAAAAGTAATCCCCCGATTCCTATTTTCAACAGTCCGCTCATTTGAGCAGAAAAACGCTGAACACCAGCTCGGCATCTTTGTTTTCTACCTGTCAACTGTCAGTTTAGGCTGCTCGCCGGCTCCTCATCACCACTTCAAGATGGCCGCCAAATTTCTCGAGTCACAGCAGCCAATGCTGCATCTACTTATAAGATGTCTATGGTTATAACGTCATTGCAAACACGGCAATCTGTTGCGTTCGCTGCAATTCGCTACCTTATTCATACTTTTTGTCAAGTGATTTTTTTTAAGCAGGGTTGCATGAGGTACCTACACAACGTTACGTTAGTCAATGTATCACACACAGTAACGTAACGTTAGACGGCGGTCAGCAGCACCGCGTATTTTAGCCACCTACAAAAAGACAAACAGTCAAATAAAGGTCAGTTAAAATGTATACTATATTAAGAATATGTGTACATATTGTAAAGGGCCCTGACATCTAAAAAGTACAACTCTGTTCATTGTTATGTTCATGTATTTGTTATGTTTTTCATGTGTACGCACACATAAACACACATACAGTATGAGATGAGATCAATGAGATAAGGTAAGAACAGGATAGAAACTGCTGTGGAACTAGTTACAATGCAATATGCCATGGAAATACAATGTTAACTCTTTTGTGCAAATAAGTACAGTTGCACTTGTTTTTTCAAATGTGTTTATTCTGTAAAGGAATGAGTTAAATTATTTAAAATGACTGGTTAATAGTGCTATTATGAAGTGCAATGTCAGCACTATTTTTTTTTCCTGCAATTTCAAATGCACTTGTTTTAACAAATAAATACAGTGTTTTAAAAGCATACACAATCTGTGTAAATATATTAGTCTGTGGTTAAAAGGACTTGAAACTCAAAATGCAGGACTTGGGACTTGACTTGAGACTTTCCAGTCTTGACTTTGGACTTGACTCGGGACTTGACTCGAGACTTGAGGGCAAAGACTTGAGACTTACTTGTGACTTGCAAAACAATGACTTGGTCCCACCTCTGTAATATAATATACTATATCAGTATATACCATATACTGTACATATATTATGTACATATTACATATATGTTATATTTTATATTGCTACTACAGTACATTTTTTGTCCATTTTGTACCTGCATTGTCCTTTCCAACCTTACACTTTCCATCCTTTGTAACTGAGCTACTGTGTGGAACAATTTTCCTTGTGGATCATTAAAGTTTGTCTAAGTCTAAGTCTAATAAAACCAAATGTCACACAAATGAAACCAAATGTCACACAAATGAAACCAAATGTCACACAAATAAGACAAAATGTAACATAAATAAGACCAAATGTAACATAAATAAGACCGAATGTAACATAAATAAGACCGAATGTAACATAAATAAGACCGAATGTGACATAAATAAGACCGAATGTGACATAAATAAGACCGAATGTGACATAAATAAGACCGAATGTAACATAAGACCGAATGTAACATAAACAAGACAGAATGTAACATAAATAAGACAGAATGTCACACAAATAAGAACAACTGTCACATAAACAAGACTGGCGAAGTTGGTAGAGTGGCCGTGCCAGCAATCAGAGGGTTGCTGGTTACTGGGGTTCAATCCCCACCTTCTACCATCCTAGTCACGTCCGTTGTGTCCTTGGGCAAGACACTTCACCCTTGCTCCTGGTGGCTGCTGGTTAGCGCCTTGCATGGCAGCTCCCGCCATCAGTGTGTGAATGTGTGTGTGAATGGGTGAATGTGGAAATACTGTCAAAGCGCTTTGAGTACCTTGAAGGTAGAAAATCGCTATACACGTATAACCCATTTATCATTATTTATTTATTAAATGTGACATAAATAAGACCAAATGTAACATAAACAAGACTAAATGTGACATAAATAAGACCAAATGTAACATAAATAAGACCGAATGTAACATAAATAAGACCAAATGTCACACTAATAAGACCAACTGTCACACTAATAAGACCAACTGTCACATAAACAAGAGTAAATGTGACATAAATAAGACCAAATGTAACATAAATAAGACCGAATGTGACATACATAATACTAAATGTAAATAAAACCAAATGTGACATAAATAAGACCAAATGTAACATAAATAAGGCCAAATGTAACATAAATAAGACCGAATGTGACATACATAATACCAAATGTAAATAAAACCAAATGTGACATACATAAGACCATATGTAACATAAATAAGACCAAATGTCACACAAATAAGACCAAATGTGACAAACAAGACCAAACGTGACATAATTAAGACCAAATGTAACATTAATAAGACTAAATGTGACATAAATAAGACCAAATGTAACATAAACAAGACTAAATGTGACATAAATAAGACCAAATGTAACATAAACAAGACTAAATGTGACATAAATAAGACCAAATGTAACATAAACAAGAGTAAATGTGACATAAATAAGACCAAATGTAACATAAATAATAATGGATTACATTTATATAGCACTCAAAGACACTCAAAACATTTTACAGAGAAGTGAGAACCCATCATTGATTCACACCTGGTGGTGGTAAGCTACTTTCATAGCCACAGCTGCCCTGGGGTAGACTGACGGAAGCGTGGTTGACAGTTTGCGCCTACGGCCCCTCCGACCACCACCTATCATTCATTATTGATGGGGACGGTGTGGCGAAGTTGGGAGAGTGGCCGTGCCAGCTATCTGAGGGTTACTGGTTCAATCCCCACGTTCTACCATCCTAGTCACGGCCGTTGTGTCCTTGAGCAAGACACTTCACCCTTGCTCCTGATGGGTCTGGTTAGCACCGTGCATGGCAGCTCCCGCCATCAGTGTGTGAATGTGTGTGTGTGAATGGGTGAATGTGGAAAATAGTGTCAAAGCGCTTTGAGTTCCTTAAGAAGGTAGAAAAGCGCTATACAAGTACGACCCATTTACCATTTACCATTATTCATTCACCAGTGTGAGCGGCACTGGGGGCAAGGGTGAAGTATCCTGCCCAAGGACACAACGGAAGCGATTAGGATGTCAAGAGGCGGGGAGTGAACCTGCAACCCTCAGGTTTCTGTGACATAAATAAGACCGAATGTGACATAAAAAATACCAAATGTAAAAAATACCAAATGTAAATAAAACCAAATGTGACATAAATAAGACCAAATGATCATAAATAATACCGAATGTAACATAAATAAGACCAAATGTCACACAAATAAGACCAACTGTCACATAAACAAGACTAAATGTGACATAAATAAGACCGAATGTAACATAAATAAGATTGAATGTGACATAAAAAATACCAAATGTAAATAAAATCAAATGTGTCATAAATAAGACCAAATGTGACATAAACAAGACTAAATGTGACATAAATAAGACCAAATGTGACATAACCAAGACTAAATGTGACATACATAAGACCAAATGTCAAGCAAACAAGACTAAATGTGACATAAATAAGACCAAATGTCACACAAATAAGACCAACTATCACATAAACAAGACTAAATGTGACATAAATAAGACCAAATGTAACATAAATAAGATTGAATGTGACATAAAAAATACCAAAGGTAAATAAAACCAAATGTGACATAAATAAGACCAAATGTGACATAAACAAGACTAAATGTGACATAAATAAGACCAAATGTCACGCAAATAAGACCAACTGTCACATAAACAAGACTAAATGTGACATAAATAAGACCAAACGTAACATAAATAAGATTGAATGTGACATAAAAAATACCAAATATAAATAAAACCAAATGTGACATAAATAAGACCAAATGTCAGACAAATAAGACCAACTGTCACATAAACAAGACTAAATGTGACATAAATAAGACCAAAAGTGACACAAACAAGACTAAATGTGACATAAATGAGACCAAATGTCACACAAATAAGATCAACTGTCACATAAACAAGACTAAATGTGACATAAATAAGACCGAATGTAACATAAATAAGATTGAATGTGACATAAAAAATACCAAATGTAAATAAAATCAAATGTGACATAAATAAGACCAAATGTGACATAAACAAGACTAAATGTGACATAAATAAGACCAAATGTGACATAAACAAGACTAAATGTGACATAAATAAGACCAAATGTCACACAAATAAGACCAACTGTCACATAAACAAGACTAAATGTGACATAAATAAGACCAAATGTAACATAAATAAGATTGAATGTGACATAAAAAATACCAAAGGTAAATACAACCAAATGTGACATAAATAAGACCAAATGTGACATAAACAAGACTAAATGTGACATATATAAGACCAAATGTCACGCAAATAAGACCAACTGTCACATAAACAAGACTAAATGTGACATAAATAAGACCAAATGTAACATAAATAACATTGAATGTGACATAAAAAATACCAAATGTAAATTAAACCAAATGTGACATAAACAAGACCAAATGTCAGACAAATAAGACCAACTGTCACATAAACAAGACTAAATGTGACATAAATAAGACCAAAAGTGACACAAACAAGACTAAATGTGACATAAATAAGACCAAAGGTCACACAAATAAGATCAACTGTCACATAAACAAGACTAAATGTGACATAAACATGTGACATTGACAAGACTAAATGTGACATAAATAAGACCAAATGTGACATAAATAAGACCAAAGGTCACAAATAAGACTACCTCTCACATAAACAAGACTAAACGTAACATAAATAAGACTAAATGTAACATAAATAAGACTAAATGTAACATAAACAAGACCAAACGTAACATAAATAAGACCAAACGTAACAAAAATAAGACCACTCGTCTGCAGAAGGAACATGCTCATCAATAAATGAGCGAGAACAACTTCAAAGTAAATGTCCTCGCACGCAAAGAAAGCAAAAGAAGCATGTCACTACCGAGGACGTTATCAAACAATGACGGTAAAATATGTCTCTAATCTTCACCATCTCAGTAGTGACAGTGTCTCCTCTGTACATTGTGTTTTATACAGAGTGGACTTACTCAAAGTGAAACTTACATGCCCTAATTCATGCTCACTCTGTAACAAACCACCAAGCACACACACACAAAGACATGCATGTCAAGCGTGTGTGTGTGTGTGTGTGTGTGTGTGTGTGTGTGTGTGTGTGTGTGTGTGTGTGTGTGTGTGTGTGTGTGTGTGTGTGTGTGTGTGTGTGTGTGTGTGTGTCCACCCCCTCATTTGAATGTGTGTCAAGAACAAACTCATTTACACTTTCTCAGCACACACGTGACGGAAGTCGTCGTTTCCCGAATGTATTCAAAGACAAGGTGAATGTATTCATGTTTATGTGGCCCGTGAAAGCCTGGCAATGATTTAATGAATTAATTAAATAATAAAGTACTTCACCTTTCTTACTAAATGTATTCCTTCATTCAATTTAGACAGCAACATCGCATGTGCCGCATACAACTGCATGTCCTGTAAACTTGAGAACGAGCTGACCATGCAAAGAAAAACATTATATTAGGACAGAGGTGCTCTGGTTTTGTTGGCCCGCAGCGTGTTCTTGGTTAAAAAAATAACAGTAAAAATATTTTAAAAATATATAAAAATTGTGATGTCATTTTTTTTTAAAAGCTAAAAAGTTGAGACTAAAATCTCAGGCGTGTCCAAACTTCTTCCACCAAGGATCACATACTTAAAAGTCAAAAGTATGCGGTGGCCATTTTGATTTTTCATAAAGAAAAAAAAAAAGAAGATTAAAAAAAAGGGTCAGAAAAAACTTCGGGTCAGCTATGTGTTGTAAGTGACAGTGTTTTATTAGTCTAAAAATGTCATATTTTTCTCATTACATTACCTTGTATTTTTGTTTTTTACATGTTCTTTTTGTTGACTTATGTAGTATTGTAGTTTTCATTAAACACATACAAAGTCACTTAAATGTTGTGTTATTGTTTTTGCTATGGCGCCATCTTTTGGAGGGGTTTGCTCACTACAAGTGCTGCAACACCCTTGTGTTTAGAGTTTTGTTTGGTTTGGTCACATTTTCAGTAGACCCATAATAAATTCATAAAAGAACCAAACTTCATGAATGTTTTTTGTGACCAATAAGTATGTGCTCCAATCACTCTATCACAAAAAAATAAGAGTTGTAGAAATTATTGGAAACTGAAGACAGCCATGACATTATGTTCTTTACAAGTGTATGTAAACTTTTTTTTTTTTATGACCTGTCCAGCTTCTCAGGCAAATCATATAGTAGATGTAGATGCCCATATCGGCTGTTCAGATTTACTTTACAAAAGAGAAGTGTAGGATACTTCTCTTGTTGCCTTATTTGTATTTGACTTTATTAAATGTATTTATATTATCATTTGGTGCAGCCGGGCCGGAGCAGGAGGGGATGGAAAGAGGAAAAAAAGGAAGACAGAGGGGGGAATTGTGGGGACAAGAGGGGGATTAGACAGAGAGACAAAAACAACAACAGCAAACACAACAACAACAACTACAGAGCAACATCAGCAAATACGACATGTACAAATATGATGGTAAAAGTAATAGCAAATAAGCAGTTAGCGAAAATAAAAATTAATACATAAATGACAATGAGCATTATTACACTAAAAATGGAGCAATACGAATACCAATAGAAATAGCGCTATTGATAATGAACAATACCAATACTTTACCTTTATTATCAACAATACAGTTGTTCAAATGCAACAATACATATACGTAATGATAACTTGAGATACGAAAGAATGCAGAAAAATGGAGGGGAAGAAAGAGAAGCAACCTATATTAACCTTGTAGATTGTTATAGTAACAATAGGTTAAGCTTTGTCAGTGTGCCATGTGTTATACCCAGTTCACCCTGGGACAACAACATTAATATATGTTTGATGAAACGTGATTATGTGCATGAGTGTATGTGTGCATATGTACTTGTATATGTACAGTATGTGTATATGTGTGTTTGTACAGTGAATGTATATGTACAGTATGTGAATATGTGTGTTTGTACAGTGAATGTATATGTACAGTATATGTATGTGTGTGTTTGTACAGTGAATGTATATGTACAGTATGTGTATGTGTATGTTTGTATAATGAATGTGCGTGTGGATGTACAAACTTTGAGTGTGTAAATATGTACTGTATTTGTATATGTATGTGGGAGCGTAGGTACCTATGTATGTATGTATGTGAGTATATGTGAATTTGTATGTACAATACATTTTACTCCCAGTTTGTGCGGGAGCCAGAGTACGGCCCCAGCCTCCCCGAGAGCCCAACCCACAAACAGTAGGTGTGGTGCCCAGGGAACCAGGGACCACCGCATGTAAACGCCTAGTTTCGGTGTTAGCACGCGTTCAGGGAACAATGACACAGCAAGTCTTTTTTGAAAGCAAGGTCCATGGAGTGTAAAAGTGAAGTAGGTAAAGGCTCTGATTGCTTCCGAAAGCAAGTGAAAGGAAACTGCGAACCCTGTGGGATTGCACTGTAGTGGTTGCAACGTGCGCAAAAACCACAAACCAGTATCTCCACGGGGGGGGCGGGGGCTACACCTGTCAGATGACTATGTTCTGGTAAACCGCTCACGCTCTCGTCTCCATGCTGAGAACTTCATGGAGGTCACGGTGCATTAAAGCCACACACACACACACACTCACTCACTCACTCACACACACTCCGCTTCCTGGTGCACACTACTTAAACACGCCACAGACATTATTTCACGTGCATGTTGACTGACAGCGTGTGGTCAATAGCGCACAATACATTTCCAAGAAACGTGCACCAATAATTTCATCATGTGATCTATTTTCTTCACGCATCACAGAAAGTGCACTTTGACCACCTGGACTGAAGCAGATCCCACAAGTCTGAAGGACAAATACCTTTAATTTAGTTTGAGTATATAAATTTTTTCATTATTTTCAGAAAAAAAAAAGAAGATAGAAACACATATTCAATCTGAACTTTTATCAAAATGTAACGTTGTTTCCCCTCGGTCTATACATCAAGGTATTGTGTTGTTTTTGTGTAATTGTGCGTATTAGCACAACTGTTTTGAGGTGGCTAAAGACAATTAGTTTTAGGGACGGCGTGGCGAAGTTGGGAGAGTGGCCGTGCCAGCAATCTGAGGGTTACTGGTTCAATCCCCACCTTCTACCATCCTAGTCACGTCCGTTGTGTCCTTGAGCAAGACACTTCACCCTTGCTCCTGATGGGCCTGGTTAGCGCCGTGCATGGCAGCTCCCGCCATCAGTGTGTGAATGTGTGAATGTGTGTGTGTGAATGGGTGAATGTGGAAAATAGTGTCAAAGCGCTTTGAGTTCCTTAAAAAAGGTAGATAAGCGCTATACAAGTACAACCCAATTACCATATATTAAAAAACTCAAAACCAGTGAAGTTGGCAAATTGTGTAATTGGTAAATAAAAACAGAATACAATGATTTGCAAATCCTTTTCAACTTATAATCAATTGAATAGACAGCAAAGACAAGATACTTAATGTAATACTGAGAATTTTTTTTTTTGTAAATAATCATTAACTTAGAATTTAATGGCACATTGCAAAAAAAGTTGTCACAGGGGCATTTTTACCACTGTGTTACATGGCCTTTCCTTTTAACAACACTCAGTAAATGTTTGGGAACTGAAGAGACCAATTTTTGAAGCTTTTCAGGTGGAATTCTTTCCCATTCTTGCTTGATGTACAGCTTAAGTTGTTCAACAGTCTCCGTTGTGGTATTTTAGGCTTCATAATGCGCCACACATTTTCAATGGGAGACAGGTCTGGACTACAGGCAGGTCAGTCTAGTACCCGCACTCTTTTACTATGAAGCCACGTTGATGTAACACGTGGCTTGGCATTGTCTTGCTGAAATAAGCAGGGACGTCCATGATAACGTTGCTTGGATGGCAACATATGTTGCTCCAAAACCTGTATGTACCTTTCAGCATTAATGGTGCCTTCACATATGTGTAAGTTACCCATGCATTGGTCACTAATACACCCCCATACCATCACAGATGCTGGCTTTCCAACTTAGCGCCTAGAACAATTCAAATGGTTATTTTTTTCTTCAATTTGAAATGTGGACTCGTCAGACAGCAGAACACTTTCACACTTTGCATCAGTCCATCTTAGATGAGCTTGGGCCCAGCGAAGCCGGCGGCGTTTTTGGGTGTTGTTAATAAATGGCTTTCGCTTTGCATAGTAGAGTTTTAACTTGCACTTACAGGTGTAGCGACCAACTGTAGTTACTGACAGTGGTTTTCTGAAGTGTTCCTGAGCCCATGTGGTGATATCCTTTACACATTGATGTCACGTTTTGATGCATTACCGCCTGAGGGATCGAAGGTCACGGGCATTCAATGTTGGTTTTCTGCCTTGCTGCTTACGTGCAGTGATTTCTCCAGATTCTCTGAACCTTTTGATGATATTACGGACGGACCTTAGATGGTGAAATCTCTAAATTCCTTTCTATAGCTGGTTGAGAAATGTTGTTCCTAAACAATTTGCTTACACATTTGTTCACAAAGTGGTGACCCTCGCCCCATCCTTATTTGTGAATGACTGAGCATTTCATGGAAGCTGCTTTTATACCCAATCATGGCACCCACCTGTTCCCAATTAGCCTGTTCACCTGTGGAATGTTCCAAATAAGTGTTTGATGAGCATTCTTCAACTTTCTCAGTCTTTTTTGCCACTTGTGCCAGCTTTTTTGAAACATGTTGCAGGCATCAAATTCCAAATGAGCTAATATTTGCAAAAAAATAACAAAGTTTACCAGTTCGAATATTAAATATCTTGTCTTAGCAGTCTATTCAATTGAATATAAGTTGAAAAGTATTTGCAAATAATTGTATTCTGTTTTTAGTTACGATTTACACAACATGCCAACTTCACTGGTGTTGGGTTTTGTACATGTAGCAAAAGTATACAGTAGACATACAATTAAATGCATAATAATCTTAAAAATCACTAAAAATAAATACAAATCAATGTAACTTCTGACTGTTAAAGTCCTAACACTTTTAAAGGGGTCATATTATGAAAAACCATGGTTACATAACATGAAGTAATGATTCCTTGGTCAAAATGTTGCATAGATTATGTTTCACAGACCTTCTTTAGGACCATCTTATTTACGTGCCTCCACTTCGACAACATCTTCTCAACTGTCAGCCATGTTATAGATTTTAGCGCTTCCATATGAAGTCTACTAGGGGTGTCAAAAAAAAATTGATTTTCGAATCAATCCCATTCTTAATCAATTCCAAAAAATGTATTAAAAAATACATTATATGTATATATATATATATATATATATATATATATATATATATATATATATATATATATATATATATATATATATATATATATATATATATATATATATATATATATATATATATATATTATACATATTTATTTATCTATTTCTTAATCTGTGCTGTCCAACCACTCAGACAAATCATATAGTTAATGTAGATGATCAATATCTTTTAGATTTAGAAAAGAGAAGTGTTGGATACTTCTCCTGTTGCCTTATTTGTATTTGACTTTATTAAATGTTTGGGTATAATTTTATTAAACAAAACCAGTTTTGTTTTAAGTAATATAGAAATGTACTAGTAGTGTTCATCTATTTTATGGAGAATGTAGTTAATCATAGAACTGGCACCCAATGTTATTAAAAAGTATTGATTTTGAATCGAGAATCGATTCTGAATCAAATCATTAGCCCCAAGAATCAAATCGAATCATGTAGTGCTCAAAGATTCACAGCCCTAGAGTCTGACAGATATAAGTGTGAAGTACAAACCCCGTTTCCATATGAGTTGGGAAATTGTGTTAGATGTAAATATAAACGGAATACAATGATTTGCAAATCATTTTCAACCCATATTCAGTTGAATATGCTACAAAGACAACATATTTGATGTTCAAACTGATAAACATTTGTTTTTTTGCAAATAATCATTAACTTGAGAATTTGATGCCAGCAACAGGTGACAAAGAAGTTGGAAAAGGTGGCAATAAATACTGATAAAGTTGAGGAATGCTCATCAAACACTTATTTGGAACATCCCACAGGTGATCAGGAAAATTGGGAACAGGTGGGTGCCATGATTGGGTATAAAAGTAAATTCTATGAAATGCTCAGTCATTCACAAACAAGGATGGGGCGAGGGTCACCACTTTGTCAACAAATGCGTGAGCAAATTGTTGAACAGTTTAAGAAAAACCTTTCTCAACCAGCTATTGCAAGGAATTTAGGGATTTCACCATCTACGGTCCGTAATATAATCAAAGGGTTCAGAGAATCTGGAGAAATCACTGCACGTAAGCAGCTACGCCCGTGACCTTCTATCCCTCAGGCTGTACTGCATCAACAAGCGACATCAGTGTGTAAAGGATATCACCACATGGGCTCAGGAACACTTTAGAAACCCACTGTCAGTAACTACAGTTGGTCGCTACATCTGTAAGTGCAATTTAAAACTCTCCTATGCAAGGCGAAAACCGTTTATCAACAACACCCAGAAACGCTGTTGGCTTCGCTGGGCCTGAGCTCATCTAAGATGGACTGATACAAAGTAGAAAAGTGTTCTGTGGTCTGACGAGTCCACATTTCAAATTGTTTTTGGAAACTGTGGACGTCGTGTCCTCCGGACCAAAGAGGAAAAGAACCATCCGGATTGTTATAGGCGCAAAGTTGAAAAGCCAGCATCTGTGATGATATGGGGGTGGATTAGTGCCCAAGACATGGGTAACTTACACATCTGTGAAGGCGCCATTAATGCTGAAAGGTCCATACAGGTTTTGGAGCAACATATGTTGCCATCCAAGCAACGTTACCATGGACGCCCCTGCTTATTTCAGCAAGACAATGCCAAGCCACGTGTTACATCAACGTGGCTTCATAGTAAAAGAGTGCGGGTACTAGACTAGCCTGCCTGTAGTCCAGACCTGTCTCCCATTGAAAATGTGTGGCGCATTATGAAGCCTAAAATACCACAACGGAGACCCCCGGACTGTTGAACAACTTAAGCTGTACATCAAGCAAGAAAGGGAAAGAATTCCACCTGAGAAGATTAAAAAATGTGTCTCCTCAGTTCCCAAACGTTTATTGAGTGTTGTTAAAAGGAAAGGCCATGTAACACAGTGGTGAACATGCTCTTTCCCAACTACTTTGGCACGTGTTGCAGCCATGAAATTCTAAGTTAATTATTTTTTGCAAAAAAAAAATAAAGTTTATGAGTTTGAACATCAAATATCTTGTCTTTGTAGTGCATTCAATTGAATATGGGTTGAAAAAGATTTGCAAATCATTGTATTCCGTTTATATTTACATCTAACACAATTTCCCAACTCATATGGAAACGGGGTTTGTATATAAAGCGCACCGGTATATAATCCACACCCACTAAATTTTTGAAGAAAAAATATTTTCCATATTTTAGTCGCACCGCCACAGATATATACGGTGTGTAATGAGTTATTTACACAGAAATACTTTGTAAATATTTATTTACATACCTTAATTGTTTCTAAACTGTGTCTGTTACACGGCAGTAAAATGGCAGATCAAACAAAACAGAAAAGTCTTTGATGTCTTTATTCACCATTTGAGATGAATGAGATGTTCTCCATTTTTAGTAAGGTTCAAGTTGTTTATTTGGATTCTTGCTTCCTCCCTGTACTTTGTAAACACTTTGAGTTTGAACAGTTAAGGCGGACCATTTTGGTATATTGTTTGATTTATTATTTTGATTTTGCTCAATGCATTCCATAATTTAGCAAAAGCGAAGGAAAACCCATAGATTAGCCGCACCTTTGTATAAGCCGCAGGGCTCACAGGGTGGAAAAAAATAGGGTAGAAATGGTAACAGTGGAGGATGCATGTGCATGTACAAGTCAGTCTGCCCCACAACAAGAGGACAGAGGAAAAAGAAGGAACTTATTGACTTGGGTCGGCCCTAAATGGCAGACTTCAGGTAAATTCCTACCATATATGGAGTTACCTGCTGACGTCAAATCTTGGAAAAACCTCACAAATTGTGCAATTATGGTTTGTTTGGAGGAAGTATGAAGGAAGGCAAGGTAGTTTTATAAATATCTCTGCCATTTTAGGACTTAGACAGATCCCAAATACACAAAAACAGGTTAGAAATGTTGGTTTTGCATTATTGGTGGCCTTTAAAGTCTGTTGGTGCTGAACTGACAGTGTCTGTTGTGGTGGTCTCGACCAGTGGCGTTAAAACACCTCACGCCTCGCATTCACCGAAAAGGAAGGCTGCTTCTGAAACAGCAGCGCTCGCAGACGCAGGCGGCGCACACAACGACCACAAAGGTTCTCAGAAATGCTCCCCACTGACACCCACCCTACTACAAAAACAGAAGGTTAAACACCAAGAATAGGAGAGCAGAGGGCTAAATGTGACAAGGATGGAAGAGGAAGAGTCAGGAAAGGTTAGCGGGTGGCACAAAGGAAGTAACGAGGCGGGACCTAAGAATAGCTACTTGATTTGCATATTTCTGCATTGCTTATGGATTATGAACGAGGGAGAAAACAGCAACTACAATCTTATAATCATCTTCACTCATAATGGAAGTCTGTGTGTGTGTATGTATGTGGGTGTGTGTGTGTGTGTGTGTGTGTGTGTGTGTGTGTGTGTGTGTGTGTGTGTGTGTGTGTGTGTGTGTGTGTGTGTGTGTGTGTGTGTGTGTGTGTGCGTGTGTGCGTGTTGCATATTAGTGGTTTATACCGCTGCCCACAACAGAGGAGCATTTCACATGGTTTGTAGGTCAGGAGGAAAGCATGAGTTATGGCCAACTACAGGACATGTGTTGTGTTACACGTGTTAAAGTGGAACTGCACTTTTTGGGGAATTTTGTTCACAATCATTAAGAGAGACAAGAAGACAAAAGTTGTTCTTTTTTTTTTGCATTCTAACATATAACATTTGTCTCGTTCTTAGTGGCTAGCAATGCAGCTAATGTTAGCAATCAGTTCTACCTCTAAATCACTTTAAAAATGCATTCAAAAAGCGTAAAAGATAAGGTTGTGAATCCTCATTTGTCCAAAAATAGTCGTCTTTGTTTGTTACCTAATCTGCCATGATTAAAAAAACACTCGTGTTTGTTTCCGGAAGTAGGAACACACATTTGTTGCCAGGAGTCGGATGTGCGCTGCTATGGAAACAGAAATAAATGTGTAGAGGAATTAGTTCCAGCAAGGATTACAATTATCAAAATATGGTACATTTTGTACATATTACATAGTTATGAATGTATCTGTTCCTACATTATATATACACTTGCAGTGTGTATATTATACATATTACATATTGTTATGAAGGTGTATGTTACTACATTACATATATACTTGCAGTGTGTATATTGTACATATTACGGTACATATTGTTACTACATTATATATATACTTGCAGTGTGTACGGTATATAAAACGTTGATGGAGAGTTTTGAAGTTTTTTTAGAGACTTTGAAGGCGTTTTTCATCATCTTTAACATAATCTAAAAGAAAGACATGTGTTCTTGTCTCTTATAATGATTGTGAACGATAGGCAACATTCCAAAAAAGTGCAATTCCCCTTTAAGGTCTCCAACCTAAATAATGCTCTTATTAATCAAATATTTCTACATTAATTCCAGTTCCTTCTAGAGATGGGGTTATGACTCTTTGAAGGGAGCCAGATCTTTAGGAGCTGTTCCTTTGAAAGAGCCGTTGAAAAAACTGTCTCGTTATTATAGTTCTTTTTAACAAAGAAACAATCAAAGGTAGCATAAGATAAGATGTGGATCAAAACATTTTCAATTTAGACAAATATTATACTATTGGTGGGAGTTACTGTAATCTGAAATATTGTTTTTTTTATGTTAAACGTTCCTTAGGGTTGTGCCAGGTATATATATTACTATTTGTAATTTTCCGTCACATAAAAGAAATTGTAACACAAAAGCATTTTAACAATAGAAAATATACGCAAAAATGTATTAAAAATAACATGTACGGATGGATATAAAAAGAATAAATACAATGGGAATAAAAAGTAGGACATAATAAAAATGATAGTACACAATTGTACGTGTGTACGCTAAAACTACTTTACATAGCAGAAAAATTAACCAGAAAAATGAATCAAAAAAAATAAAATCAAAATAAATTAATATTATAATTATATATTCATTAAAAACAAATTCATGATAAAAACTAGTAAATGCTGCTAAGTTTCCTTTGAATTACCGTAAATTCCAGACCATAAGCCCCTACTTTTTTCCTTCTCTATTAACTCAGCAAATTAATAAACGGCGCGACTATTATATGGATTTTTCTTCGCCGACTATAATGCAAATATTACAACAACAACAACAAAAAGAAACCAGTTAAATAGTGTATTATTGTTTGTGCTATGCCACCATCTTTTGGACGAGTTCGCTCACTGCAGGTGCTGGTTCGATCTTAAAACCAGAAGTACAAGTGCCATTCTGTCTTCTAGTCGTCCATGGGGTTTCTACTCGTATGGATTCTTCATTCATCACTCCATTTAACGTTTGTAAGTTTTACAATATACAAACCCCGTTTCCATAAGAGTTGGGAAATTGTGCTAGATGTAAATATAAACGGGATACAATGATTTGCAAATAATTTTCAACCCATATTCAGTTGAATATGCTACAAAGACAACATATTTGATGTTCAAACTGATAAACATTTTTTTTTTTTGCAAATAGTCATTAACTTTAGAAATTGATGCCAGCAACACGTGACAAAGAAGTTGGGAAAGGTGGCAATAAATACTGATAAAGTTGAGGAATGCTCATCAAACACTTATTTGGAACATCCCACAGGTGTGCAGGCTAATTGGGAACAGGTGGGTGCCATGATTGGGTATAAAAAGAGCTTCCCAAAAAATGCTCAGTCATTCACAAACAAGGATGGGGCGAGGGTCACCACTTTGTCCACAACTGCGCGAGAAAATAGTCAAACAGATTAAGAACAACGTTTCTCAAAGAGCAATTGCAAGAAATTTAGGGATTTCAACATCTACGGTCCATAATATCATCAAAAGGTTCAGAGAATCTGGAGAAATCACTCCACGTAAGCGGCATGGCCGGAAACCAACATTGAATGACCGTGACCTTCGATCCCTCAGACGGCACTGTATCAAAAACCGACATCAATCTCTAAAGGATATCACCAAATGGGCTCAGGAACACTTCAGAAAACCACTGTCACTAAATACAGTTTGTCGCTACATCTGTAAGTGCAAGTTAAAGCTCTACTATGCAAAGCGAAAGCCATTTATCAACAACATTCAGAAACGCCGCCAGCTTCTCTGGGCCCGAGATCATCTAAGATGGACTCAGGCAAAGTGGAAAAGTGTTCTGTGGTCTGACGAGTCCACATTTCAAATTTTTTTTGGAAATATTCGACATCGTGTCATCTGGACCAAAGGGGAAGCGAACCATCCAGACTGTTATCGACGCAAAGTTGAAAAGCCAGCATCTGTGATGGTATGGGGTGCATTAGTGCCCAAGGCATGGGTAACTTACACCTCTGTGAAGGCACCATTAATGCTGAAAGGTACATAGAGGTTTTGGAACAACATATGCTGCCATCTAAGCGCCGTCTTTTTCATGGACGCCCCTGCTTATTTCAGCAAGACAATGCCAAGCCACATTCAGCACGTGTTACAACAGCGTGGCTTCGTAAAAAAGGAGTGCGGGTACTTTCCTGGTCCGCCTGCAGTCCAGAACTGTCTCCCATCGAAAATGTGTGGCGCATTATGAAGCGTAAAATACGACAACGGAGACCCCGGACTGTTGAACGACTGAAGCTCTACATAAAACAAGAATGGGAAAGAATTCCACCTGAGAAGCTTAAAAAATGTGTCTCCTCAGTTCCCAAACGTTTACTGAGTGTTGTTAAAAGGAAAGGCCATGTAACACAGTGGTGAACATGCTCTTTCCCAACTACTTTGGCACGTGTTGCAGCCATGAAATTCTAAGTTAATTATTTGCAAAAAAAAAATAAAGTTTATGAGTTTGAACATCAAATATCTTGTCTTTGTAGTGCATTCAATTGAATAAGGGTTGAAAAGGATTTGCAAATCACTGTATTCCGTTTATAATTACATCTAACAATTTCCAAACTTATATGGAAACAGGGTTTGTAACTAAATCAATTATTACCTACTAAACCTTCCCATGTGTGATGTCTGTCGGAGTGTTGTCATGCATATTTGTCCGTGCTATCGTAAGGTAATCACGCTAGCGTCGTTAGCCTTAGCTAGTATGCTAACACGTTTACGGGTGTCAGTGTTATTATTAACTTACAATGGCATTCTTTTTGTATTGTTTCGGTTTTGTAAATTCCCCAAAACGTTACTGTGGAGTTATTGAGTCTGTTTAGCTGATTGGAGAGCTAGCTTGCGCAGGTAGTGGGTTCATGACGATAACTTCTGTTTTGTTTGATCAGCCGTTTTACAGCCGTGTTACAGACACCGTTTGGAAATATGTAACTAAACATTTACAGAATCGTTGTGTGTAAATAACTCATTTCACAACGTAGATATCTGCGGTTTATAGACCGTACGGCTCCAAATAAATGGCTCACAAATTTGAATCGTTCTCATTGTTGATTTAAAGGAGCCGTTCAAAAGACTTGATACGTTGGCGAATGTCACATCTTTAGTTACTTCTTTGTTTAAGACTTAGCTGCGTGTATCCATGACTTCAAAAAAATGCGTAAAACTTACTGTGTTCTTGTGTGTGCTGTGATTGTCCATCTGTGGGATGAAGACAGACAGGTCTCCGTTCAGAATTACATCAGCCAGGGCGTTGACGAGGGGATGGTAGTGGATGATGAGAAACACCTGGAACATGCGGAGAAAACAAATTACAACAAGGACAACATCAGAGTGTAAATAATGTATTAGTTCACCTGCCAACATTATTGCATGGATATTTATAACATTGAAATATACTTTATTTTGTCTGTTTATTTGCCAGAATTCCATTGGTCGATACCTATGGACTTCCAGGATTCTCAATACTTAATTGATACCACGATAAAAAAAATAAACTACAAACTTTTAAATTCGCTCCTTTATTGAAGTGTTTCAAAATGTCAAGTATTTAAGATCAGTGTGCGACAACTGAATTTACACATCAGTATCAGCTGCCAAGGGGCAACAATACATTGAAAAAAGCAGTGTTCCATAACCTCCCACTACTTCAAAACAATGTGCTCATAAAAAACAACACTAACTGTTTTACATTCTAAAAAGAACAGCAGTGGTGTGTAGCCTTTAAGAATATAAAAAATAAACAGTATTGTTATTAATATTATTTTAATATGGTGGTAGCGTGACATCATCATGTCATTTGTAATTCAAAAGGCTAATAATAAGGATAAACAGACACATTTTTGTTATTAGTATCAACATTTCAGCCTTTTCTCATTACGTTGTATCTTTTTGCTGTATTTTTGCATTGTTGCTGTTTTTTGTTTTTTTATGTGCCATAAAAAAGAGGTGTGTTCAGCAAATGTCTCCCAGGCCACACTTTGCCTTCCTAGTGAAAGAAGTAAAGTGTTCAAAGTAGTATTGTCCCGAAACCAATATCTTGGTACCGGTACCAAAATGTATTTCGATACTTTTCGGTAATTTTCTAAATAATGAGGACCACAAAAAATTGCATGATTAGCTATATCCATCCATCCATTTTCTACCGCTTATTCCCTTTGGGGTCGCCACCTCATCGCAGGGCCAACACAGATAGACAGACAACATTCACACTCACATTTACACACTAGGGCCAATTTAGTGTTGCCAGTAAACCTATCCCCAGGTGCAGTCTTTGGAAGTGGGAGGAAGCCTGAGTACCCGGAGGGAACCCACGCAGTCACGGCGAGAACATGCAAACTCCACACAGAAAGATCCAGAGCCCGGGATTGAACCCAAGACTACTCAGGACCTTCGTATTGTGAGGCAGACACACTAACCCCTCTGCCACCGTGCTGCCCTGATTAGCTATAGCTATATTTTAACAAGAAATCTTACGGTACACTAAACTTATGTTTATTATTGCAAGTTTTTCCTTAAATAAAATAGTGAACATACTAGACAACTTGTCTTTTAGTAGTAAGTAGTGTTGTCCCGATACCAAAATTATTTAGATACTGGTACCGGTACCAAAATTAATTAGATACTGGTACCAAAATTATTTTGATACTTTTCGGTACTTTTCTAAATAAAGACCACAAAAAATTACATTATTGGCTTTATTTTAACAAAAAATCTTAGGGTACATTAAACATATGTTACTTATTGCAAGTTTGTTCTTAAATAAAATAGTGAACATACTAGACAACTTGTCTTTTGTTAGTAGGTAAGCAAACAAAGGCTCCTAAATAGTCTGCTGATGTATGCAGTAACATATTGTGTCGTTTATCATTCTATTATTTTGTCAACATTATTAAGGACAAGTGGTAGAAAATGAATTATTAATCTACTTGTTCATTCACTGTTAAGATCTGCTTATTTTCTCTTTTAACATGTTTTTTCTACACTTCTGTTAAAATGTAATAATCACTTATTCTTCTGTTGTTTGATACATTACATTAGTTTTGAATGATACCACAAATTTGGGTATCAATCCGATACCAAGTAGTTACAGGATCATACATTGGTCATATTCAAAGTCCTCATGTGTCCAGGGACATATTTCTTGAGTTTATAAACATAATAGGAATTTTAAAAAACCCGAAAGAAGATGTTGTGATGCCAAAAAATATCGATGTAATCATAGTAGTATCGACTAGATACGCTACTGTACTTGGTATCATTACAGTGGATGTTAGGTGTCGATCCACCACTGGCGTTTGTTTACATTTTGACACTGGTGAGCTACGGTGTGTAGTGAAGCAGGTTTAGCTATTCTCGTCCTGCAGGAATGATACTTGTAAGAAACTTACGTTATTTGTCGCCATGGAGACGAGGATTAGTGATTTAGAAGTAGCTAAAACATTGCCGACTGGAGATGGATGTTAGCTGCTAGCTAGCTAGCCATGTCTATTTTGAGGGTGTTTCAGTGTTATAACTTCACCTTTATGTTTACTTTTTAAGCCAAAATGCGTCCGTTCTCCCCTTTCTGTCTACACACTGTGTCTGCTTGTAAGTACTCCGTGTGTGTGTGCTGCCCAACATGCTCCTCTGCTCGTAAAACCAACAATGACACGACGTGACGACAACGGGGGGGGCGTGGGGGTGGTGGACCGGTACTTTTCAGAGGCGGTATAGTACAGAATATGATTCATTAGTATCGCGGTACTAAACTTGTACCGGTATACCGTACAACCCTTGTTCAAAGTGTTGCCAAACCACAGAAGAGTGTCTCTAAGCTGTGTTTTCTTAGGATTTATGGAAGCGACAAAGGTTGGTTTGCAGGCTTTTCTGTACGCTGTACTAATACCACACACTCCCTGGGCTTGTGGTGGCGGATCTACGCTTTCATGACCGTTGCATTTGATTATTGAATAAGTGCACGACGGTATACACCTCCCTTTCACTTTTATTATGTAGCTCTACTCGCTAAATATAGCGACAAAGTGGATCGTTTCTGTTACGTCTTATTCTCTGGCAGAGCAGGCGAGTATGAGGCATGTGGTGAAGCGGAGTTAAGCCCCACACAAACACTTGCATCATCATTTGTTTATGAACGAGGTATTCAGTACGGACAATATGATCTGTTAAAAGCGGCCTCAGAAACCTTGGTGTTGTGTTGGATCAGTCCAAGTCTTTGGAGGGTCACTCTCGTCAACTGACTAAAAACGTTTTTCATCACCTCAGAAATATTTCTAAAGTAAGACATTTGCTGTCAAAATTGGATCTGGAAATGATCATTCACACGTTCATTTCGTCTCGTATTGACTATTGCAATTCTCTCTTCACTCTTTTCAACAAGTCAACGCTGAAGAGACTTCAGACGGTACATAAGGCAGCTACCAGACTTCTGACCGGTGCACCCAGAACAGTCCATATCACCCCCGTTTGATGGGATGGTGGGAACCCTCAGTACATCACTGACTTGTTATGCCCCTACTCCTCCGGTCTTCAGGCCAGGGTCTTCTAAAAATCCCAAAAACTCATTTTAAAACCTGTGGAGACCTGGCATTCCAGGCTATAGCTCCCAGACTCTGGACCAATCTGCACCAGTCCCTCCGTGATCTTGACTGTGTTGACACTTTTAAGAAACATTTGAAAACTTCTCGTTTTAGTAAAGCTTTTAGTTAATGCACCTTTTCATTTATCATTTTTAATCCACTTTTTATCCTTTTTATGATGTTGCTCCTGTTGTTTTCATTGAATTGTTGTTTTACAAACCCCAAAACCAGTGAAGTTGGCACGTTGTGTAAATTATAAATAAAAACAGAATACAATGGTTTGCAAATCCTTTTCAACTTATATTCAATTGAATAGACTGCAAAGACAAGATATTTAATGTTCGAACTGAGAGACTTTATTTTTTGCAAATATTAGCTCATTTGGAATTTGATGCCTGCAACATGTTTCAAAAAAGCTGGCTAAGTGGCAAAAAAAGACTGAGAAAATTGAGGAATGCTCATCCAAACATTTATTTGGAACATCCCACAGGTGTAACGGGCTATTTGGGAACAGGTGGGTGCCATGATTGGGTATAAAAGCAGCTTCCATGAAATGCTCAGTCATTCACAAACAAGGATGGGGCGAGGGTCACCACTTTGTGAACAAATGCTTGAGCAAATTGTCGAACAGTTTAAGAATATCATTTCTCAACAAGCTATTGCAAGGAATTTAGGGATTTCACCATCTACGGTCCGTAATATCATCAAAAGGTTCAGAGAATCTGGAGAAATCACTGCACGTAAGCAGCAAGGACGAAAACCAATGTGACCTTCGATCCCTCAGGCAGTACTGCATAAAAAAGCGACATCAGTGTGTAAAGGATATCACCACATGGGCTCAGAAATATTTCAGAGAACCACTGTCAGTAACTACAGTTGGTCACTACATCTGTAAGTGCAAGTTAAAACTCTACTATGCAAAGCCAAAGCCATTTATCAACAACACCCAGAAACGCCGCCGGCTTCGCTGGGCCCGAGCTCATCAAAGATGGACTGATGCAAAGTGGAAACGTGTTCTGTGGTCTGACGAGTCCACATTTCAAATTGTTTCTGGAAACTGGACGTTGTGTCCTCCGGACGAAAGAAGAAAAGAACCATCCGGGCTGTTTTAAGCGCAAAGTTGAAAAGCCAGCATCTGTGATGGTATGGGGTTGTATTAGTGCCCAAGTCATGGGTAACTTACACATCTGTGAAGGCACCATTAATGCTGAAAGGTACATACAGGTTTTGGAGCAATATATGTTGCCATCCAAACAACATCTTTTTCATGGACGATTTCAGCAAGACAATGCCAAGCCACATTCTGCACATGTTACAATAGCGTGGCTTTGTAGTAAAAGAGTGCGGGTACAAAACTGGCCTGCCTGTAGTCCAGACCTGTCTCCATTGAAAATGTGTGGCGCATTATGAAACCTAAAATACCACAACGGAGACCCCGGACTGTTGAACAACTTAAGCTGTACATCAAGCAAGAATGGGAAAGAATTCCACCTGAAAAGCTTCAAAAATTAGTCTTTTCAGTTCCCAAACGTTTACTGAGTGTTGTTAAAAGGAAATGCCATGTAACACAGTGGTAAAAATGCCCCTGTGACAACTTTTTTGCAATGTGTTGCTGCCATTAAATTCTAAGTTAATGTTTATTTGCAAAAAAAAGTAAGTTTCTCAGTTGGAACATTAAATATCTTGTCTTTTTAGTCCACTCAATTGAATATAAGTTGAAAAGGATTTGCAAATCATTGTATTCTGTTTTTATTTACCATTTACACAACGTGCCAACTTCACTGCCTTTTGGTTTTGTACATTCTATCAGCATTTTAACTTTAGCATTGGAGCATTCACACACAATTCCTTAAGGAATAGCCTCTTCTACTTCACATTTAAATTAGATTTTTATGGAGAAATCTGCTTCACGATATGGACTTTTCGATTTGTGAAGCCTGTTCAAGAACCAATGAAGTTCGTAAATGGAGGTTCCACTGTACATGTAAGTCTTGAATGACTTTTAAACACAACCCATAGATGGCGGTGCATATGTATTATGTCTTTTAGTCATGAAATGTGTGCACACTTGTGTTGCCTACTTGAGACAGCAGGTACAGGGAAACTTGAGGGTTGATCTTTCGCTCTTCAGGCTGCAAAAAAGAAGAAAAAGGACAGAGTTGGGGTAACAGTGTCATCGAAGACTCAGTTTGAACTACTTGTCCAGAATAGCAGCTTACCGTTTCATGGCTAACCAAAGAGTAGACATAGAGCGGTAAGAAAAGGCGGTTTAGGAGGTGGTCCGTCAGAACATCATTGAGGAATTCACAGTTGATGATGAAGATGTCGTTCAGATAGTGAAGGTGGTCAAGGTGCTCTGCTACCAAGTCGCTTAACTTGCCTCGGTTTTTGTGCCTGGGAAATAGCAGGCAACAAATTCAAGTTCTTCTAGATATAACGGGTTAGCCTGACCCCTGCAGGCCATAAGTAGAACATCTGAGAAAATGGATGAAGAAAAGCTTACTCTTCGTCCGTCTGCACGCATTTGTCCAGTTCGATGACATGGCTGCCGATGAACCAGACCAAGTTGCTGAAATATGGCACCGCCGTCTTATCTCGGATGTAGTGCAGCATGTGCTGGTTGTCCACTACACAAATGAGGCGGTCACAAAGACTGATTCTTGTTTTTAACCACTTTTACATTCACACACAACGCTTGATGAGGGGGGAAAGGAACAAAGAGAGACAGATACGTGAAGAAATACAAAAAATAATCATATAAATCTATGGGAGCCTGTTTCCCGCCACAAAAAATCCTAATGGTAAGTCATAGTTATGATATAAAAGGTTGAAAATATAAGATAAGAAAGTCGAAATTATGAGATTCAGTCAAAATTATTGAATAAAAAGTTGTAATTATGGGATAAACAAGTCACAATTATAAGATAAATCAAAATTATGAGATAAAGTCATTGTTAGAGAAAAAATGGAAATTATGGGATGACAAGTCGCAATTATGAGATAAAAAGTCATTATTGTGAGATAAAAAGTCTGAATTATGAAATAAAAAGTCGGAATTATGAAAAGTTATAATTATGAGATAAAAAGTCAAAATTATGAGATAAGAGTTATAATTATGAGATAAGAAGTCATATTTGTGAGATAAAAAGTCAGAATTATGACATAAGAGTTATAATTATGAGATAAAAAGTCAGAATTATGAAATAGATTGTTGAAATTATGAGATAAAAACTCATAATCATTATTTCTTATCTCATAATTTCTGAGACTGTTGTTTCACAATTTGAACTTTTTATCTCGTACTTGTCACTTTTTATCCCATAATTTCAACATTTATGTTATAATTATGTTTTTTGTCTAATAATTTATTTTCCTTATCTCATAACTATGACTTATCTAAATTTCACTTTTTATCTTAAAATTTTAACTTTTGTCTATTAATTTTGGCTTTCTTATCTCATAATTGTGACTTATCTAAATTTAAACTTTTTATCTCATACTTGCGATTATTAAACTATAATGTTGACTTTTTAATCTATTAATTTCTACTTTCTGAGCTCATGGTTTCTACTATTTATTTAATCATTCTGATTTACCACTGGGGTATTTGTTTTTGTTTTATACTGGCGGAAACGGGCTTCCATAAAAATCAGACTCATTAAAAAATAATTAAGAAAAATTGTATTTGTTGTTAGTTGGATGCCTTTAAACATTAACATTGTTATGGTTGAAGTTTATTTTAAACATGCATAGAAAATTTCAATATGATACATCACATATGATGTATCACATCACAAGACTTCGATGGAAATACAAGAACCGAGACTCAGATTTCCCTCGCCCGGACGCGGGTCACCGGGGCCCCCCTCTGGAGCCAGGCCCAGAGTTGGGGCACGATGGCGAGCGCCTGGTGGCCGGGCCTGTCCCCATGGGGCCCGGCCAGGCACAGCCCGAAGAGGCAACGTGGTCCCCCCTCCAATAGCAGGGGCCATAGAGGTCGGGTGCAATGTGAGCTGGGTGGCAGCCGAAGGCAGGGCACTTGGCGGTCCGATCCTCGGCTACAGAAGCTAGCTCTTGGGACGTGGAACGTCACCTCGCTGGGGGGGAAGTGCTGGGGGGGAAGGAGCCTGAGCTAGTGCGCGAGGTGGAGAAGTTCCGGCTAGATACAGTATAGTCGGACTCACTTCGACGCATAGCAAGGGCTCTGGAACCAGTTCTCTCGAGAGGGTCTGGACTCTCTTCCACTCTGGCGTTGCCAGCAGTGAGAGGCAACGGGCTGGGGTGGCAATTCTTGTTGTCCCACGGCTCAGAGCCTGCATGTTGGAGTTCAACCTAGTGGACGAGAGGGTAGCTTCCCTACGCCTTCGGGTGGGGGGACGGGTCCTGACTGTTGTTTGCGCTTACGCGCCAACCAGCAGCTCAGAGTACCCACCCTTTTTGGATTCACTCGAGGGCGTACTTGAGGGTGCTCCCTTGGGTGATTCCCTCATTCTACTGGGGGACTTCAACGCTCATATTGGCAACGACAGTGAAACCTGGAGAGGCGTGATTGGGAAGAATGGCCGCCCGGATCTGAACCCGAGTGATGTTTTGTTATTGGACTTTTGTGCCCATCACGGATTGTCCATGACAAACACCATGTTCAAGCATAAGGGTGTCCATATGTGCACTTGGCACCAGGACACCCTAGGCTGCAGTTCCATGATCGACTTTGTAGTTGTGTCATCGGATTTGCGGCCTCATGTTTTGGACACTCGGGTGAAGAGAGGGGCGGAGCTTTCTACCGATCACCACCTGGTGGTGAGTTGGCTGCGATGGTGGGGGAGGATGCCGGACAGACCTGGCAGGCCCAAACGCATTGTGAGGGTTTGCTGGGAACGTCTGGCAGTCTCCTGTCAGAGAGAGTTTCAATTCCCACCTCCGGAAGAACTTTGAACATGTCACGAGGGAGGTGATGGACATTGAGTCCGAGTGGACCATGTTCCGCACCTCTACTGTCGAGGCGGCTGATTGGAACTGTGGCCGCAAGGTAGTTGGTGCCTGTCGTGGCGGTAATCCTAGAATCCGTTGGTGGACACCGGCGGTGAGGGATGCCGTCAAGCTGAAGAAGGAGTCCTATCGGGTTATTTTGGCTCATAGGACTCCTGAGGCAGCGGACAGGTACCGACAGGCCAAGCGGTGTGCGGCTTCAGCGGTCGCGGAGGCAAAAACTCGGACATGGGAGGAGTTCGAGGAAGCCATGGAAAACGACTTCCGGACGGCTGCGAAGCGATTCTGGACCACCATCCGCCGCCTCAGGAAGGGGAAGCAGTGCACTATCAACACCGTTTATGGTGAGGATGGTGTTCTGCTGACCTCGACTGCGGATGTTGTGGATCGGTGGAGGGAATACTTCGAAGACCTCCTCAATCCCACCAACACGTCTTCCTATGAGGAAGCAGTGCCTGGGGAATCTGTGGTGGGCTCTCCTATTTCTGGGGCTGAGGTTGCTGAGGTAGATAAATGCTCCTCGGTGGTAAGTACCCGGGGGTAGATGAGATCCGCCTGGAGTTCCTTAAGGCTCTGGATGCTGTGGGGCTGTCTTGGTTGACAAAACTCTGCAGCATCGCGTGGACATCGGGGGCAGTACATCTGGATTGGCAGACCAGGGTGGTGGTTCCTCTCTTTAAAAAGGGGAACCGGAGGGTGTGTTCTAACTATCGGGGGATCACACTCCTCAGCCTTCCCGGTAAGGTCTATTCAGGTGTACTGGAGAGGAGGCTACGCCGGATAGTCGAACCTCGCATTCAGGAGGAACAGTGTGGTTTTCGTCCTGGTCGTGGAACTGTGGACCAGCTTTAAACTCTCGGCAGGGTCCTTGAGGGTGCATGGGAGTTTGCCCAACCAGTCTACATGTGCTTTGTGGACTTGGAGAAGGCATTCGACCGTGTCCCTCGGGAAGTCCTGTGGGGAGTGCTCAGAGAGTATGGGGTATCGGACTGTCTGATTGTGGCGGTCCGCTCCCTGTATGATCAGTGTCAGAGCTTGGTCCGCATTGCCGGCAGTAAGTCGGACACGTTTCCAGTGAGGGTTGGACTCCGCCAAGGCTGCCCTTTGTCACCGATTCTGATCATAACTTTTATGGACAGAATTTCTCGGCGCAGTCAAGGCGTTGAGGGGATCCGGTTTGGTGGCTGCAGGATTAGGTCTCTGCTTTTTGCAAATGATGTGGTCCTGATGGCTGTATCTGGCCAGGATCTTCAGCTCTCGCTGGATCGGTTCGCAGCTGAGTGTGAAGCGACTGGGATGAGAATCAGCACCTCCATGTCAGAGTCCATGGTTCTCGTCCGGAAAAGGGTGGATTGCCATCTCCGGGTTGGGGAGGAGATCTTGCCTCAAGTGGAGGAGTTCAAGTACCTCTGAGTCTTGTTCACGAGTGAGGGAAGAGTGGATCGACAGGCGGATCGGTGCGGCGTCTTCAGTAATGCGGACGCTGTATCGATCCGTTGTGGTGAAGAAGGAGCTGATCCGTAAGGCAAAGCTCTCAATTTACCGGTCGATCTACGTTCTCATCCTCACCTATGGTCATGAGCTTTGGGTCATGACCGAAAGGACAAGATCACAGGTACAAGCGGCCGAAATGAGCTTCCTCAACCAGGTGGCAGGGCTCTCCCTTAGAGATAGGGTGAGAAGCTCTGTCATCCGGGGGGAGCTCAAAGTAAAGCCGCTGCTCCTCCACATCAAGAGGAGCCAGATGAGGTAACGGCATCTGGTCAGGATGCCACCCGAACGCCTCCCTAGGGAGGTGTTTAGGGCACGTCCGACCGGTAGGAGGCCACGGGGAAGACCCAGGACACGTTGGGAAGACTATGTCTCCCGGCTGGCCTGGGAACGCCTCGGGATCCCCCGGGAAGAGCTGCACGAAGTGGCTGGGGAGAGGGAAGTCTGGGCTTCCCTGCTTAGGCTGCTGCCCCCACAACCTGACCTCGGATAAGCGGAAGAAGATGGATGGATGGATGGACATCACATGATATTATCATTTCTCTTTACATGTCCGAAAAGGAGTAGGAAGAAGCAGAGCTTATTTAATCCTACCCCTTTTCTACATTACAGCAATTGCAGTACTAAGAGATGTTCACTTCCTGTTCCTCATTTGTACATCAATTAATTGTGAATACAACAGTTCTCTTCATAAATAGTTAAGTCAGTGATTATTCACATAATAAATAATAACAATATATAATTGTCAAAAAGTTCAATACGTTTGTCCTAATTTTTCCTTGTTTGTAAACACTTTTAGTTTCTTAAACTGGATCATATTACATTGTTTAAAGGCCTACTGAAATGAATTTGTTTTATCTAAACGGGAATAGCAGATCCATTCTATGTGTCATACTTGATCATTTCGCGATATTGCCATATTTTTGCTGAAAGGATTTAGTATAGAACGACGATAAAGATCGCAACTTTTGGTATCTGATAAAAACAACCCTTGCCCCTACCGGAAGTAGCGTGACGTCACAAGACAAAGGATTCCTCACAATTCCGCTTTGTTTACAATGGAGCGAGAGACATTCGGACCGAGAAAGCGACGATTACCCCATTAATTTGGCGAAGATGAAAGATTTGTGGATGAAGAACTTTAGAGTGAAGGACTACAGTGTAGTGCGGGGTGTATCTTTTTTCGCTCTGACCGTAACTTAGGTATAAGCTGTCTTATTAGATTCCACACTCTCTCCTTTTTCTATTGTGGATCACAGATTTGTATTTTAAACCACCTCAGATACTATATCCTCTTGAAAATGAGAGTCGAGAACGCGAAATGGACATTCACAGTGACTGAACATGTAAATACACGGTTAATAATTTTCAGCTTTGCGAAGCTAAAAAAATAGAAGCTAAGTTAGCTACAGAGCTAACGTGATAGCAGGCTCAAATGCAGATAGAAACAACATTTTAAAAAACCCTGACTGGAAGGATAGACAGAAGATCAACAATACTATTAAACCATGAACATGTAAATACACGATTAATAATTTTCAGCTTGGCGAAGCTAAAAAAATAGAAGCTAACTTAGCTACGGAGCTAACGTGATAGCATCAGTCTCAAATGCAGATAGTAACTAAATTTAAAAAAAAACCCTGACTGGAAGGATAGACAGAAGATCAACAATACTATTAAACCATGAACATGTAAATACACGGTTAATAATTTTCAGCTTTGCGAAGCTAAAAAAATAGAAGCTAAGTTAGCTACAGAGCTAACGTGATAGCAGGCTCAAATGCAGATAAAAAAACTAAATTAAAAAAAACCCTGACTGGAAGGATAGACAGAAGATCAACAATACTATTAAACCATGAACATGTAAATACACGATTAATAATTTTCAGCTTGGCGAAGCTAAAAAAAATAGAAGCTAAGTTAGCTACGGAGCAAACGTGATAGCATCAGTCTCAAATGCAGATAGAAACTAAATTTAAAAAAACCCTGACTGGAAGGATAGACAGAAGATCAACAATACTATTAAACCATGAACATGTAAATACACGGTTAATAATTTTCAGCTTGGGGAAGCTAAAAAAATAGAAGCTAAGTTAGCTGCGGAGCTAACGTGATAGCATCAGTCTCAAATGCAGATAGAAACTAAATAAAAAAAAACCTTGACTGGAAGGATATACAGAAGATCAACAATACTATTAAACCATGAACATGTAAATACACGGTTAATAATTTTCAGCTTGGCGAAGCTAAAAAAAATAGAAGCTAACTTAGATGCGGCGGCGGGCGTTGTACGCTTTTGACGACACACCGGCCGCCATCAGAGTCGGCAAGAAACATATATTTCCCCAAAGTTACGTACCTGACATGCACATATCGACACGCACGTACGGGCAAGCGATCAAATGTTTGGAAGCCAAAGCTGTACTCACCGTAGTGCGTCTGCTATCCTGCTCAAAACACAACACAACCTCCTGGTGTTGGTGTTGCTACAGCCAGCCGCTAATACACCGATCGCACCTACAACTTTCTTCTTTGCAGTCTCCATTGTCCATTAAACAAATTGCAAAAGATTCCCCAACACAGATGTCCAGAATACTGTGGAATTTTGTCGAAGAAAACAGAGGTATTTGAATTGGGTCCAAAAACTTCCCTTGACCTCGTGACGTCACGCGCATACGTCATCATACCGCGACGTTTTCAAGCGGAAGTTTCCCGGGAAGTTTAAAATTGCACTTTATAAGATAACCCGGCCGTATTGGCATGTGTTGCAATGTTAAGATGTCATCATTAATATATAAACTATCAGACTGCGTGGTCGATAGTAGTGGGTTTCAGTAGGCCTTTAAACTATGTGCTTAATCTATTCCATAATTCAATTCCACATACTATTATACTAAATGTTTGAAGTATTGTACATGCATATATGTTTAAAGTTATTTACTGGTGAAAATAATAGATGCACATTCTTGGCTAGCATCATTTTGTGGCAGAGAAACTGATGAATGAAGCATGAAGGAGATAATTGGAAGTGTTACATTGAAATATCAAACCAAAATATAGAGCAACAGGAAAAAAGAGAGTTGTTCCAAGAACTGAAAAAAACAACAAGGAGGAAGGGATGCCAATTTTTCTGTATGAATGTAGGAGGAAGTAGATTGATGACACATTACACTCACACATAAAACACGTCTGGGTATCAAGAAAACTAACGTGTCAGCTTTGAAGAAGTGAAGTGAAGTGAATTACATTTATATAGCGCTTTTTCTCAAGTGACTCAAAGCGCTTTACATTGTGAAACCCAATATCTAAGTTACATTTAAACCAGTGTGGGTGGCACTGGGAGCAGGTGGGTAAAGTGTCTTGCCCAAGGACACAACGGCAGTGACTAGGATGGCGGAAGCGGGGATCGAACCTGCAACCCTCAAGTTGCTGGCACGGCCGCTCTACCAACCGAGCTATATCGTCCCAAGACGGTATAGCTCGAAGACTATTTTGGCGTCCAATTCTGTCTTGTAAAAAACATTTTAAGCTTTTTATGTTCATGTTTGGAGTGATACCAATTGTTGGAATCAGCGTCAGCTGCTTTCAGGAATACCCAGACGAATACAAGACTGAATGAATGGAACCAACTTACATGACACTGCAGTTAGGCAGGTGGGGCGCGCGGGAGTGGGAGTGGGGGGGGGGAGGGAGAAGAAGGGAGAGGAGTTAGAGGAGCAGGGAGAGGAGGAAGAGGAGGGAGGGGAGTGAGAGGAAGAGGGGAGGAAGAGGAGGGAGGGGAGGAAGAGGAGGGAGAGGAGGAAGGAGTGAGAGGAGCAGGGAGAGGAGTGAGAGGAGGAAGAGGGAGGGAGAGGAGGGAGGGGAGTGAGAGGAGGGACAGAAGTGAGAGGAGGAAGAGGAAGGGAGAGGAGGGAGAGGAAGGGAGAGTGAGAGGAGGAAGAGGAGGGAGATGAAGGGAGAGGAGTGAGAGTAGGGAGAGGAGGAAGAGGAGGGACAGGAGGGAGAGGAAGGGAGACGAGAGTGAGGCGTGAGAGGAGAGAGAGGAGGGAAAGGAGTGAGAGGAAGGGAGAGGAGTGAGAGGAGGGAGGAGAGTGAGAGGAGGGACAGGAAGGGAGAGGAGGGAGGAGAGTGAGAGGAGGGAGAGGAGGGAGAGGAAGGAGAGGGAGTGAAAGGGAGGGAGAGAAAGGAGGGGAGGGAGAGGAAGGAGAGGAGGAAGAGGAGGGACAGGAAGAGAGAGGAGGGAGGGGGGAGAGGAGGAAGAGGAGGGAGAAGAAGGGAGAGGAGGAGGGGGAGAGGGGGGACCGAAGTGAGAGGAGGGAAAGGAGAGAGAGAAGTGAGAGGAGGGAGAGGAGTGAGAGGAGGGAGAAGAGGGAGAGGAAGGGAGAGGAAGAAACAAACAGAGAGTTAATGTAAATACTGTAAAGAGTAGGCTGCGAGAAACATCATCAATGATTAAAAAACACAAACTGCAAATATGAAGTCTGAAAATGACTTTCTTGTTATGGTACTGAGAAGTAATGTCATTATTCTTGTTATGGTACTGAGAAGTGATGTCATTATTCTTGTTATGGTACTGAGAATTGAAGTCAATATCAACACAATCATGTTCCAGTGTTGCAGGATCCATCCTCATGAAGCAGAAGCATTAAAGCAAGTGTCAAACTTGTTTTCCTTGTAGGCCACATTGTCATTGAAGGACCGCTTGTACCCTAAATTCCGGACTATAAACCACTACTTTCTTCCAACCGTGCCGCTAAAAACGGTGCAGCAAATTTCTGGATTTTTTTCCCAAATAGTTTTCATTAAGCACATGCAAATGGTGCGTTATTGTTTGTGCTACGGTGCCATCTTTTGCACGAGTTTGCTCACTGCATGTGATGCTCGGTTAACTTAGACAGTGTTTACTGCTGTGTAGTGCCTCGAAACGGAAGTACAAGTGCTGTTCCGTCTTCTAACCGTCCATAGCGTAGCTACTCGTATGGATTCTTCATTCATCACTCCAAGCAACGTTTGTAAGTTTTATGATATAACTAAAACAATTCTTACTTACTAAAGCGTCCCATGTGTGATGTCTGTAGGAGTGTTTTCATGCATATTTGTACGTGCTATTGTAATGTAATCAAGCTAGCATCATTAGCGTTAGCTAATATGCTAACATGTTTACGAGTGTCTGTGTTAGTATTATTAACTTAGAACGGCATTATTTTTGAATTTTTTCAGTTTCACAAATTCCTCAGTAAATTCACAGATACGTCACCGTAAAGTTATTGAGTCTGTTTAGCTGATTAGAGAACTAGCTTGCGCAGCAAGTGGGTCCATGACGATGACCTCTGTTTTGTTTGATCAGCCATTTTACAGCCATGTTACAGATACCGTTTGAAAACAATTAAGGTAACTAACTAATAAACATTTGCAAAATATTTCTGTGTAAATAACTGATTTCACAACGTATATAACTGTGACTTATAAAATCCGTTGTGGCTAATATATGGAAGTATATGTTTTTTTTCTACAATTTAGTGGGTGTGGCTTATATACTGGTTCACTCTTTAGTCTGGAAAATACAGTAGATATATTTTCTACGGACTGTAAAAAAAAATCTGTAGATTTTACAGTAAAAAATGGCAACGCAGTCAGCAGAATTTTAGTGTTTTTTTTAACAAGATATTGCTGTAAGAAGAAAAACAGTACCACTGTTTCTTTACGATAAAAAACTGGCAGCTTAGCTTAAAATTCCCGGTAAAATTTAAAACATATTACTGTGAAGAAAATTGTCAAGATGGCGGCGCCCTGACGGGCTGCGGCTTGCAGACGCTCATGGTAGTATAGAACAATTTGGCAAAAATACCGGACAATTCTTTAAATTTCATGGCTGGCTTACTTGACTACCTGAAACTGGATTTAAATGCAAGACGCGAGATGAGAGACTGCTGCGCCACATTTCTAACAGAAACGTGGATGAAATCATCCGTTCCGGACAAGGCAGTTACCATCGAGGGGTTAACTATGTTTCGGTCGGACAGGAGTAGATCTCTCACTGGTAAATCCAGAGGCGGTGGTTTTTGCATATACGTCAATAATAACTGGTGCAACAATGGGAAGATAGTATCACGTCACTGCTCTCCTGATGTTGAACTATTAACTATAAAATGCAGGCCATTTTATTTACCCAGGGAATTCAGTGCTATGATCTTCATAGTAGTGTATATTCCCCCCAGTGCTAACACCAAAGAAGCTTTGAATGCTTTGTACTGCTCCATCAGTGAACTGCAAACTACACATCCAGAGGGAGTTTTCATCGTGGCAGGGGATTTTAATCAAGCTAACATGAAAACAGTTTTCCCTCATTTCCATCAATATGTGAGTTTTGCAACCAAGGGTGGAAGAAAGCTGGACTTGGTTTATAGTAATATTAAACAGGTGTATAAAGCTGCACCACGCCCCCACCTCGGCTCCTCAGATCATCTAACTGTGATGCTAATTCCTGCATACAAGCCCCTGCTGATCAGGAAGCAAGCTACAGTGAAGCAGGTGAGGACCTGGCCAGAGGAAGCAATGGAAGCATTACAAGACTGCTTCGAAACCCCAGACTGGGACATGTTCAAAGCAGCCGCCACCAAAAATCACCACACGTGTGGAGGAGTATGCAGAGTCTGTGTCCGCATACATTCAGAAGTGCATGGAGGATGACAGTGTGATCAAGAACATCCCCACACGGGCCAACGAGAAACCCTGGATGAACAGTGAGGTACGTGCAATGCTGAAGGCTCGGAACAAGGCTTTCAAGTCTGGCGACATGGTGGCATTAAAATTAGCCAGAGCTAACCTGAACCGTGCCATTAAGGTTGCAAAGCGTGCTCACAGTCAGAAAGTGCAGGACTTCTTCGAGAACCCTACAAACACTAGACGAATGTGGCAGGGCATACAGGTCATCACGGACTATAAAGCTGCCCCCTGTCCCTGTGACAACAGTATCAGCTTCCTAGATGACCTTAACAACTACTTTGCAAGGTTTGAGGCACTTAACACCACTCCGGCGAGAAAATCCATCCCTCGCCCTGATGAGCAGCCGCTCAACCTGGATATAGCGGATGTCCGAAAAACCCTGAGGAGAGTGAACCCCCGGAAAGCACCAGGACCTGATGACATTCCGGGCAAGGTGCTTAAGGGATGTTCAGACCAGCTGGCTGGGGTTCTCACAGACATCTTCAACATCTCGCTGACCCAGGCTGTGGTACCATCATGTTTTAAGACGGCCACAATCATCCCAGTGCCTAAAAACCCCACAATCTCCTCCCTCAATGATTACCGCCCTGTTGCACTCACCCCCATCATAATGAAGTGCTTCGAGAGGCTGGTAAAGGAATATATTGTCTCCAGACTTCCCCCCACATTCGACCCATACCAGTTTGCTTATCGCCCTAACCGCTCCACAGAGGACGCCATCTCCTCTGCACTCCACCTGAGCTTAGAACATCTGGAAGGAAAGGACACACACGTGCAGATGTTGTTCCTGGACTTCAGCTCAGCATTCAACACCATCATCCCGCAGCACTTGGTGAGCAAACTGGCCGCCCTTGGATTCAGTACCCCCCTATGCAACTGGCTGCTTGACTTCCTCACAGACAGACCCCAATCTGTGAGAGTGGGCAACAACACCTCCAGTGCCATCTCCCTGAGCACCGGCTCCCCCCAGGGCTGCGTCCTGAGTCCACTGCTGTTCACGTTGATGACCCATGACTGCTGCGCCAGGTCCACTACTAACCACATTGTGAAGTATGCGGACGACACGACAGTAGTGGGCCTCATCCGTGACAACAACGACATGGACTACAGGGAGGAGGTGAAACATCTGGTTGACTGGTGCAGAACCAACAACCTGGTCCTGAATGTCAACAAGACCAAGGAGATCATCGTTGACTTCAGGAAGCACCAGTCGAGCCACGCTCCACTCTACATCAACGGCACAGCGGTGGAGATGGTAAGTAGCACCAAGTTCCTGGGGGTGCAGATAACTGACAATATAACCTGGTCCCTACACACCAGAGCTCTTGTAAAAAGAGCTCAGCAGCGCATGCACTTTTTGCGTCGGATGAAAAGAGCACAGCTCCCTCCCCCCATTCTCACCACATTCTACAGAGGCACTATAGAGAGCTTGCTGACCAACAGCATCTCTGTCTGGACTGGAGCCTGCAATGCCTCAGACTGGAAGTCTCTCCAGAGAGTGGTGAGGACGGCGGAAAAGATCATCAGGATTCCTCTTCCTCCTATCCAGGAGATCGCAAAAAGCTGCTGCCTGACCAGGGCTCAGAAAATCTGCAAAGACTCCTCCCACCACCACCAAGGACTGTTTTCACTGCTGGACTCTAGAAAGAGGTTCCGCAGCCTCTGAAGCAGAACCTCCAGGTTCTGTAACAGCTTCTTCCCTCAGGCCGTAAGACTCTTGAACGCATCATAATTAAATTATCCCCTCAACTCCCCCCAAAATGGATTAACTCGCTGGAATAAAAAAGACAATATAACATTCATCCATAAACGTGGACGCATGTGGAAAAGTGCAATATATTTATCTGTACAGTAATCTATTTATTTATTTATATATATTTTTATATATATTTATTTATTTTATATATATATTTATATATTATTTATATATATTTATTTATTTATATATGCACCTTATTGCTTTTTTATCCTGCACTACCATGAGCTTATGTAACGAAATTTCGTTCTTATCTGTACTGAAAAGTTCAAATTTGAATGACAATAAAAAGGAAGTCTAAGTCTAAGTCTAAATGGAAAAACAGTACCACTGTTATAATTTTTTTTATTTTGGCAACTGGCATTTTTTTAATGTAAGAAACAACTGTGGTACTGTTTTTCCATTTACAGTAATACACCGTAAAAATAACAACCATAGATTTTAGGGTAAAAATTGGTCGCTCAGTTGACATAATTTTACCATAAAAAACAGTGGTGGTTTTTTTTCAATTGACTAGGGGTGTAACGGTTTAATAGATTGAAAATTGTAAAGTATGATAATAATGTATATTTGTTGCAATATTGGATAATGGTAATGTTTAAAAGGTACAGTATGCAATTTCATGCAGTACATGTATCTTTTGGAAATGGAAATAAATAATACATTTAGTAAGAAAAGATAAAGTACTTTACGGACACATTATTTCCAGGTGGTGCGGGCCATATAAAATGATGCAGCAGGCCAGATCTGGCCCCGGGCCTTGAGTTTGACACCCGTGCATTAAACACTTCCATGTTTAACATTACAGTGATAAGGAAAAAACAAAATAAAACCAGAGTGTTACAGGATTAAGTAACAATGTTGGTACAGAAAGAGCAGTTAAGAAACAGAGTGCACTTTCTTGCAACCATCGATGTTAAGTTGACTGGATGACAGCACATAAATAAATAATTGAAGGACAGCCCAGACATACAGTGCCATCTACTGCAGGGGTGTCCAAACCTTTGCCACTGAGGGCCGCACACTGAAAATGTAAAGCATGTTGGGGCCATTTTGATATTCTTCATATTCAAAAACATTACAATATATACATTTTCTCAACCTTTAGGGCTCACGTCAGTTTGGGCCCGGGGACCCAGAAGGGTCTCAGTCATAAAAATGTTTTAAAATAAATATATATATATATATATATATATATATATATATATATATATATATATATATATATATATATATATATATATATATATATATATATATATATATATATATATATATATATATATATGTATATATGTATGTATATAAGTATGTGTATATATATATATGTATGTATATATGTATGTAAGTATGTATATATATATATATATATATATATATATATATATATATACACACACATATATATATATATATATATATATATATATATATATATATATATATATATATATATATATATATATATATATATATATATATATACACATACTTGCATACATATATACATACATATACACATATATATATATATATATATATATACATATATATATATACATATATACACATTTTATATATATATATATATATATATATATATATATATATATATATATATATATATATATATATATATATATATATACACATACATATATTTATGGACACATACATATATACTAGGGGTGTGGGAAAAAATCGATTCGAATTCGAATCGCGATTCTCACATTGTGCGATTCAGAATCGATTCTCATTTTTTAAAAATCGATTTTTTTATTATTATTTTATCTTTATTTTTTAATGAATCAATCCAACAAAACAATACAAAGCAATACCATAACAATGCAATCCAATTCCAAAACCAAATCCGACCCAGCAACACTCACAATAAACAGAGCAATTGAGAGGAGACACAAACACAACACAGAACAAACCAAAAGTAGTGAAACAAAAATGAATATTATCAACAACAGTATCAATATTAGTTACAATTCCAACATAGCAGTGATTAAAAATCCCTCATCGACATTATCATTAGACATTTATAAAAAATGTTTAAAAAGAACAATAGTGTCACAGTGGCTTACACTTGCATCGCATCTCATAAGCTTGACAACACACTGTGTCCAATATTTTCACAAAGATAAAATAAGTCATATTTTTGGTTCATTTATTAGTTAAAACAAATTAACATTATTGCAATCAGTTGATAAAACATTGTCCTTTACAATTATAAAAGCTTTTTACAAAAATCTACTACTCTGCTTGCATGTCAGCAGACTGGGGTAGATCCTGCTGAAATCCTATGTATTGAATGAATAGAAAATCGTTTTGAATCGGGAAAATATCGTTTTTGAATCGAGAATCGCGTTGAATAGAAAAAAATCAATTTTGAATCGAATCGTGACCCCAAGAATTGATATTCAATCGAATCGTGGGACACCCAAAGATTCGCAGCCCTAATATATACACACATATATATGTATACATATATACACACACATATATATATATGTATACATCTATACACACACATATATATATTTGTATATATGTATGTATATATACACACATTTAAATACATATATATATATATATATATATATATATATACACATATATGCATATATATATACATATACAAATCTATATATATATACACACATACATCTATAAATATATATACAGTATATATATATATATATATATATATATATATATATATATATATATATATATATATATATATATATATATATATATATATATATATATACAGTATGTGCGTGTGTATATATATATATGTGGGTATATGTATATATGTGGGTATATATATATATATATATATATATATATATATATATATATATATATATATATATATATATATATATATATATAGTTACTGTCAGACTATTAAATTGAATGCAATCTTCTTGTGGGTGGGATTTCTTGTTAAACTCATGACGCCTCACGGCGGGCCGTAGTCTGGACACCCCTGATCTACTGTATGTGTTGTTGCTACACTATGGGAAGTAAAGCATAAAGGGAGGTGGAGCGAGCTTCACGGTTTAAAAGGTTACACATGCAGCACAAGGCTAATTTCAGGAAACCAATTGTTAAAATATTGCAGACTGTGTAAATGCTGAGGCAATGGTGTGTTGTGCAACGTGGAGGAATGTTGAGGAAACAAGCCTAACTGTCAACGCACTGCTGGTCTGCCCACGCGTGACACCAACAGGTGCAAGGATGAGACTATGAAGCTGACACGGCAGACAGCAACACTTTGCTAATGTTGACACACTCACAGCATCGTTGCTGCACTCCAAATCATCTTTGTCCACATGACAACACATACCTCATAATAAGTATTAGGGAAAGGGATAAGTACCGTTCACCTGGGAATCGATATGGTACCAATGTCCGTTGCGCCCAAAAAGTAATAATACTGTAAGTATTGTACTTACTACGTACTGTACCAGCTGTTTGATTGTAATGTACATCTTAGTCGTAGCATTTACAAATTTAGTGGTGTTGAAATCAACTTATTAAATGGCAAATGCTAATCAGTAGCATGTCAGTAGCGAAGCCAATGTATATTAACATCAAGCTAGCACTTTTTTTTTTAGAAAATTTAAGCCTTATTTAAGCGTTTTTGAGTCAATTTCTTTGTTGGCATTGGAAATTGCAACATTACCTATAGGTAATTCGGCTCAGTCCACTCTCAGTGTTGCTGGAGTGATCGCCAAGTGCCGAAGTGAGTCGGCAACCAAGCGAGACATCATGCACAACCTAGGTACCGTAACATGGCACCGTTGGATTTTACGTGAGTCGGTGCCCCCAAAAAGTACCTGATTCAGTACCCATCCCTAGCCTAAAATCTATATTGCGATTTATATCTTAGCCTTTTGCAAAAACGATACCTGTTACGACATATTAATTGGTTTATAAATCATATTTGAATAATTTCAAAATGGGTTACAAAGGCTCCCAATTTATGCTGACGGATGAGGTAAAATATTGCATAATTTCTGGTTTTATTATCCTAAATGTACTTGCTAATTTACTATTAATATCTGGTTACTTCCTGTAACATGGATCTATCAAGAAGTGATACGAAACGATCGGCTGAAGAAGTTATAAAATACAATAAAAAGTTATAAAATACAATAAAAAAATTTAAAAATAATATTTCAGTTTAATATTTTTAGGACGGGCGTGTGCTTTATAGGGTCGTTTTCTGCCGCCGCGGTTGTGAAAGTGATTGATTTGATATGCACAGCAGCTTGCTTTTGAAATCCTAATAATAACTAAAGTTCCTTGGGTAAATAATGTAAAGTCACTAGACCGGTATGTTTTAGCGCTTTCATGGCGAGTTTACTGACAGATATAAATAAGAACTTTACACGACTTTATATAAGAAATGGCAACAGTGGAGGATGAGTGTCCCATAACAAGAAGATAGAAAAAAATAAGACGCTTATCGACTACGCTGTCGGCACAAACTACAAAGGCAGACACGCGCAATTTTTCAGGACTTATGCAGATCTTAAATACAGATCAGCAGGTACCAGAAGGTAAGAAAAGTTACTTTTGCATAATATTGCGAAAAAAAACGCCAGATAATATGTCTTACCTTATACACACACCATAATAATACTCGTATGTTGAAGCACAGTACAATACATCAAGCGGTGCGGCTTCATAGCTTACCAAAGTCATACTAAAGCATTTTGATAGATTTTTGAGCGACGTGTGTAATGCTCTATATTTTCAATGGAACATATAAAATGTTGGTGTTGTTTACTTGAGTCATATTGCAGTCTACATGTATCTCTTGTGTGTGACTGCCATCTACTGGTCACACTTATCATTTCACCATGTACCAAATAAAATTGCTTCGAGGTCGGTAAGCACAACCAAAACTATTCCGTACATTAGGCGTACCGGGTTATAAGGCGCACTGTCGATTTTTGAGAAAATCAAAGGATTTTAAGTGCGCCTTAAAGTCTGAAAAACACTGTAATAGCCATATATTAATGTAGTCGATTGTGTCTACTGGCAGCTGTAATACATTCAAATCGCTTTCAAACGCTGAATAAATAGCCTTATTTGTGCAAAACACAACCTTGCCTTAGCATTCCAAGTCTCTTCATAGGTTGGTCTCGCTGGTACAGTGTAGTATCATTTGCCATAGAGTAGCCGTAAGTAAAGTGAAATATTATAGAAAAGGTGTCATTTATCAGTATCAAAACTGCAAATTCAGCAACAGTTGCATTTCCATAGAGCAAATAAAAATGTCTGTTCTGCGACAAGCTTACAGCCACTACATTAATGACAGCGCCTCAGTCGGACATACAACAGTTCTGATTATATTTGACATGACAGTTCATGTTTACACTACTTTGGGCAGGGGGTGCATGGGTGTTTAGCACATTTAACAACTAGCAGTCATGCTTATGCGTCATAAAAGATAACAAAAAGACCAAGCGAAAAGTAAATGGTACAGTATGTTGTCTAAACGGCCCTAAAATATGTGCGAAAGTTTTACATGTGTGTGTGTGTGTGCTCTTGAAACTCACCTTTGTAGACGTTGAGCGTGATGGTGCGCACCGCAATGCGGACCATGCTTTCGGGGTGGTTGAAAAACTTAATGGCCTCAGTGTACAGGGCAAAGTCATTAGTGTGCTGTGTGTGAGAGACAGACAGGGGGCGCCAGTGAGCAAGGCACCACAAGGCACCAGAGACAGACACACACGCACGCATACACACACACACACCCACACACCCACATACACACACTGGGCAGGGTCACAATTTCAGTTAAAGAGGAACCACACTTTTTTGGGAGTTTTTCCCATCATCTACAATCCTTATGTGAGACAAGAATGCATGTATCTCTCTTTTCTGTGCATTCTATATAGTCAAAAACTGCTAGTAAGAGGTGGCAAACAATGCAGGTAATAGAGATACAATCGTGTCTGCCTATAAAGCACTCTAAAAAACCTCCAATACTGTTTCATACACATGCTGTAAGTACAAATGTGATTACATTTGTGATTACATGTCATATCTACAGCAGGTTTATTCAACGTTGTCAAAGCCAAGGACCCCCAAACTGATGGAGCAAGGAACTCCTATCATACACCTTGTAAAAAATTGTTTTATATAAAACTGGTTATAAAAGTACTTGTTATTGTGCAAGACTAAGATATTCAAATATTTTAATATTTTTTTAAGAATTGAATTTTTTTCAAGAATTTCCGCCCGAATGCAGCTCAAAAAGGCTCCAGCACCCCCCGCAACCCCGAAAGGGACAAGCGGTAGAAAATGGATGGATGGATGGATGTTCAAACAATGCTTTCTCAACATAAGATGAACTGAAAAAAAAAAAAAAAGTAACAAATATATATATATATATATATATATATATATATATATATATATATATATATATATATATACATATGTATATATATATATATATGTATATATATATATATATATATATATATATATATATACATATATATATATATCAATCAATGTTTATTTATATAGCCCTAAATCACAAGTGTCTCAAAGGGCTGTACAAGCCACAACGACATCCTCGGTACAGAGCCCGATATATATACATACATATATATATATATATACATACATATATATATATACATATACATACATATATATATATATATTGTAGATAATGCATATGTTTAAGAGCTATTTCTTTATTCATAATCATGTTTGAATCAGCTCATTTCTTTCCTTAATTTTACTCTGTATACTAGTTTCTCTTTGTCTTCAGATTGCCTGGTTAGATAGGGTCGTAAACCATCAGGAATGTGAACACAACCCCCAAGTCTCTCTTCTTATCAGTGTTGGGGGGAGGGGAAAGGCGGGCTTTCTTGGTGTGAAAAGAGTTGCTTTTGGCCTGTGGAATGCCAGATCAACTTGGGCTGCGCATTTGTATGTGTTGTTCGAGGCTGGTCTCATTATTGCCAAAGCTTTGACAATAAAATTACAAAAATACCTATTCTGTGCTTGGTGGTACGTTTGAGTTCAGTTGATATGTCATTAAGAAACTTGGGACTGACCAGCGTTTTACATCCCACTTGGAGGAACATCTGGTCAAACGCAACAATTTGGGGGCTCGTCCGGGATGACACGCTGACAATTGGACCTTCTCTTGCAATCTTCTGGACAGACTCACATGGCCAAAACATAATTCAAGGTAAGCAGAACCTTTCTTTTTAGATAAAATCTGCATTAGGAGTCTGCCCAGAAGTCTGTAAGTTAAACACTGCTTTGTACCGCAGACACAGAATGGTGATTTTGATAGATTGATTGCATTTTTGCCGAGCCTGCCATTGCATTAAAATTGTAAATAGGTGGTCAACTCACGCCATTGTGTCTCGATTACCGTGACGGGCAGTTTCATTGACGAGTGAACTAATAGTTGGGTGTGGCTCACCCTGGGTAGTTGGTCGCCGCCTAAAAGAGTAACGGGTTAAAGGCCCTCGTATGATATGGAGGTTAGAGGCCTGCATATTGCACGATAAATTGCACGGGTTAGAGTTAGAGGCTCTAGCTGCGTATTGTACGAAAAATTACGGGGTTAAAGGCCGCCGTATGGTTTGTGGGTTAAAGGCCTTCAGGGGTTCGAGGCCCTTCTGAAAAAAATAGACACAATGGCCACTGAGTGTGACAGACAGGAATGTGATGGCGGTCGGGGAGGAATGTGATGAATCATTACTGTGTAATGATCAATTGAATGGACGGTTGTCGACAATGGAATTAGCAGGTAAAGTTTAAAAAGAAAAAAAAAAAAAAAAGAAAAGAACGTTCCTTGAAAGGGTTAAGAGGGAGTTTACAATACTCGAAAAGTTGTGAACTCAAACGTCTGGTAAAATAAAAAATAAAATAAAAAAGTAACTGGAAGTTTTATGGTAAAGTGAAACGCAGAGAGAGTGCTTACGTGTGCGTGGGTGTGTGTGCGTAGGGCTGTAGGCACTTGCTTGTGTGTGCGTGAGTGCTTACACGTGCATGTGTGTGTGTGTGCGCTGGTGAAAATGGTCAAGAGAAAAAAAGAGCAGGGTTGGTGCTCGAGAATTTAAGAGTTTAGCGTATGATAAAAGTAAACGGGGATTACGTGGAAAAACGAAATGCAGCAAAAGAACCGATGATTAATGAGACAAATAGGACAGACTAGACTGATTGGTGTTTTGCCTGCCGCGCATGCGCAAGACAATTCAAACGACCCGCCCAGACTTTGACTAGGCCACCGCCTCCTACTCCAGTGAGAAGGAGAGAGAGAGAAAAAGAGAGCAGGTGAAGGAAGATTGAGGGTGAAGAGGATGGTTTGAGAAAATATGGGAAAAGGATGTTTATAACCTTACGTTATGTGAATGGTTTCTAGGAGAACAGAAAATAGAAACATTGTGTGAAGTGTAAGGAAGAGATGGATACAGGATGTTGTTTGTAAAGGAAAACGAAAGTGAAGAAAAGATGAGAAAGTGACAAATGAAGGTATTTGTAAATGGTATGCTGTTGATTGTGGTTAGCTGCAAGTTTGTTTATTTGTTTGTTTGTTTAGTTGTTTGAGTGAAATGGGAAGAAATCAATAGGAGACTTTAGAAGCATTTTGTATCGTTGTGTTTCCACACAAGATGGCAAAAATACAGAACAACAAGTAGGATTAATGGCTGAATCTTCGACCTCACCGATAACACCATACGTTACAAACATAGCTACTGCTATGCGCAGTCTCTTTCCTCAAGATGAGGATGATAAGGCTAATGACAGAGCAGCAAGGAAGCAACTCCTTAATTTACAGATCGCTGAAAATAAAAGGTTAAAAGAACCAAAAGGTCAAAGATCAGCTAGGATATATTCAGCAGTGGGTGACCTTGCTTTTGAGTTCCAACAGGTGGAGGAAAGAATCCTCAACAGACGTGCGACCAGACGGTTGGACTCGGGTGGTGGACAACACGATGCTTCAAAGCCAGTCCGGGGTGGAAACTGTTTCGGCTGTGACCAGCCTGGTCACTGGAGTCGTGAACATTTTCGAACGGGAAAGGTTCCGTAGTGCCAACAAACGAACACAAAAGCGTGGCAAAGGACGCCCACCGCAGGAGCCCCAGCAGGAGATACAGACTGGACCCCTGCTGGACATGAGTGTCAACGACAATGTTATCAGTTCGTGATTGACACTGGCGCCACCCATTCGATTCTGAATGCAGAGGTACCAAAGAAACTGTGTGCTTCCTCTTTAAAGGTCGAAGGCTTCGCTGGGGTCACAAGGTTACCTGTCACCAAACCACTTCCGGTTCAGATTGCTGGACCTCCTTTACAGACTGTACCCTGACATTCAAATCGCACAGAAGGAACATTCCTGGTGTTACCTGACAGCTCAACCACCAAGCTGCGACACCACTACCAAGGCTCCTACCACAGCCTGAAATAACAGGAATGGCTGACATCCAACTGCTCTAACAGTGAAAACCCTGACTGGCTGAGATGCTTCCGTGTGTTCTGCCACCCGACTCGCCATATGTTATGATCACCAGTTAGACACTCATACCAGGAGACCTTTGACTCCTTTGTATATTTATATATGTTGGAACTCAAGGTGTGGTTGCTCATGTTGACCTATCTTTGCAACAGCTAGCATGATATAAGATGGACACAATTGTGTCCCACATTGTTCACTTGCTCTCTGTCTCGCCTACAAAACCAAAGAACTTAGGTCCAATGATAAGACACGGCGTAGCTGCCAAACATTACACCGACACCCAAATACCACATTTTCAATTGTTTAGGTTTAGCACATAGTTGTGTAAAACACATAACTATGGGCTGCACTTTAGACACCTGTAGGCTACGAGGAGCTAGCAGCTACACAACAGCTGAGCTAAAACGACACATTACACATTTAAGCATATCAAATAATTATAGTTGCTCATTACATACACATAGTTGTCAAGACAGAAGTCTGATAGAAAGTATTCAGTAACAAACGTGTCTGCATCATTCAACTTTCTACAACATGAGCTTGACTTAATGAATTATTGGGGCCACCAGGTGTGGTAAAATTTCAAAATACTATTGCTAAAGCATTCGCCACAAGGGTAGTATTTTTCTAGTATTGGTGACAATATAAATATAAGCATATTTGTTACTTTCACCATATTGAATAAGTTACATAAAAGCTAGGGTTTAGTTGAGTTTGAGTTAATTGTGATATTGCTAAGGGGTCCCCTACCCTAACAACACCCCCCAGTGGACCATAGAGGCTAAAGAGACAATCATTGACCTCAAACATGACCTGTCCTCCGCTACTTGACTATTAGCTGACCTTTTTCTTAGATGTTTCTGAAAGTGATAGTATGACTAACACAGTCCTTTTTTCAGAAACAGAAGGGGGTGAGTGAGGGTGGATACAGACTCCTTGGAACAAAATCGACAATCATCCGACTCTGACACATTCCATAGTTTTAACGTTTTTACCGTGGGTAAGAAGTTACAACTAATTTTAATTTGAAAATAACGATTTTACACATCGATAGTAGTTAAGTAGATCAAATTTAGAATAGGGAGGAGGTGAGGGTGAACCATGTATAGTCTTTGATTTCACTGATATGATCAATACGGTACAAGGGAAAGGTACGTACTGACTTGTGTTGACAATCACAGTGGTTGGCCGGAAGCAACAACAACCTCAAAAGAGGATGCAATATCAGTAATTAAATGACTTGTGAATGACCTAGAACCCCGACATGGTTTCCCCA